>NC_072478.1:17847203-18155310 GCF_027574615.1 Eptesicus fuscus
AGAACCTTATAGACACCCAGCAAGTCTTGGTTAGAGAAATACCGATCATGTCCCCAGCACTTCACAGTTACATGGTGTATTAGTTTCTTGTGGCTGCTGTAACAAATGGCCACAAACTGGATGGCTTAAAACAGCAGAACTTCATTCTCTCCCAGTTCTGGAGACGAGAAGTCCACAATCAAGGTGTCGGCAGGGCTGTGCTCCCTCAGAAGGCTCTATGATAGGATACTTCCTTGTCTCTTCCAGCTTCTTGGGGCTCCAGGTGTCCTTGGCTTGTGGCTGCATCACCCAGATCTCTGCCTTCATCTTCACACAGCCTTCTCCTCTGTGTGTCTCCATGTTTTCTCCTTTCCTGTTTCAAATCTCTCTCTGCTTCCCTTTTATAAGGATACTTGTGATTTCATTGAGGGTCCACCTAGATAATCTGGCATGAACTCTTCATCTCATGATCCTTGACTTAATCATGTCTTTTGTCATAAAAGGTGATTGTCACAGGTTCCAGGCATTAGGAAGTGAATATGTATTTGGGGTGAGGGGTTGGCAGTTTTTTCTGCCTACCACACAGAGGCACCATCAGTATTATCCCAAGTTTATAAAGGGGAAAATTGGGGCACAGAGAGGTTAATCAATTTGCATAAGGCCACACAGCCAGTCAGAGGCAGGAATCTGACCCAAAGAGTTTGATTCCAATGCTAAGTAAAGACCAGGGATACTGAAGGCAGACAGTTTATTTTGTCCCTGTCGTTGGGTCCCGGGGCAGTAGTGGCAATGCCCTGTGCCTTTGTTTGCTGGTGGGTGAAATGGGGCAGAGCCAGGACCGAGGGCAAGTGCCTCACTCGTCATGGATGCAGAATTTAAGGTGGCGCCTATAAGCTCAACCATTAAGATAAATATAATTTTAATGCCATATTTTAAAAATAAAAATGAATGTACCTAAAACCCATTGTAAGAAACATGCCTCTGATTCATCTTCATAGAAAAGAAACAGCATGTGGCCAGGCAGCTACTGAATTTCCCCAGAGCAAACAGGATGTGGGGGAATGGGGAGAGGTTATAGATGGGGAGAGGGTACAAGAGCTGAGAGCACATTTTCCAGGAAGATTCCCCTAAACAAAGGGAGGTGGAGTCAGCTAGAAAGCCAGCCCATTTTTTTTTAATGGCCCAATGGGAGACAGCAAGATGTAGGCAACTATTAGGAAACAGGTGACCAGATAGTACTCAGCCAATGAGGAACCAGAGGAGGGACTACATAGGCTATGATCCCTGCCCCAGGTGTGTCCCTGCTCTCGAGAGTGGTATTAAAAGTCTCCTTTTCGCCATGCTTCTGTTTCCCAGTCTGTCATTGGAAATTCGGACAGGCGAGCCATTTCTCACACCATGATTAACAAAACAGTCTTTTAAATAAAAACAGGGTAATAAATGGCACCGCGCCCAAGGCAACAGAAGTCGGTAATATCCACCCATTGTTAGGAGCTGAAAGTTCTGGAATGTGCAGAGATCAGATGGTTGCCCAGCTGGGTCCTCTGGTGGCAACATTTGTTTCTACACCTCCTTGCGCTGGGGGAGCCACAGGTTGTCAATCAAGGATGCTGCAAAGAACATGCTGTATTTTGGGGCTTTTAATTCTTCCCTTAAACCAGGCAGTTGTGCGCAAGGCTGTTTTCCTGGGAAATCACTCCCTGTGAGGTTTACAACTCTTGGTGAGCATGACTGTGCGAGAAATGCATAACTAATGGTGGACACCAGTGCCTCGACTTGGGTGGGACCCTAGACACTTTATTCACAGACTAGAGGCCCGATGCACGAATATTCGTGCAAGAATGGGCCTTCCTTCCCCTGGCTGCTGGCACCGCTTTTGCTCTGGCCCCAGAGCCACCTTTCCACCTTCCCACGCTGCCCAGAGGCCCAGATCGGCTGGGGTGGTGTGGAATGCCTGTGTCGTCGCCATGGTGATGACGCAAGCGTCCTGCCCCCAGCCACTCGGCACCTGTGTATGCAAATTAACCTGGCATCATTGTTGGGTTAATTTGCATACTCTCTCCTGATTGGCTGGTGGACATTGCGAAGGTACGGTCAATTTGCATCTTTCTCTTTTATTAATGTAGATGATGGAAGGCGAGGCTCACTCATTACAGAAATGGCCTGTCCAAGGCTCTTTACAATATTGATGCTGTCGTGTGACGGTGAAAAGACCCTCAATGGCACCATGCGGACAGGCTCTACATGAACTGACTCACCTACCCTTCCAGGCAGCCCTAGGTGGGAGGGCCAATCATCATTCCATTTTGGTAGAGCCCTGGTTGAGAATGGAAAACTGAGGACTGCAAGGCAGGGGTAGGGTGGGGTGAGGTGGGGAGGATAAGGGGCTTTCGAGGTCACACTACCAGTAAGTGGGAGAGCCCTGATTTAAATCAACACAGTGGGGCTCAAAACGCATGTGCTTGGCCAGTACTGGTCTATGCGTGGGGGCGGGGGCAGATTTGGCAGGGAGCAAGTGGATGACACCCCTACACTCACGGAGCTCAAGCTGGTGGGGCAGACACACGATGTAAAAGAAAACCAGCAGAAATAATAAATAAGAGCTAAGACAGATGGAAGCAGGGTGCAGTGATGGAAAAAGCAAGGGCTGGGCGGGGGGCGGGGCGGGCAGGGGGTGTTCAGCTTCAGTGATGGCTGGACAGGCTTCTTGGAGGCGCAGTGTTTGGCTGAGCTCTGAGGGAACCGTGGGAGGGATATAGAAATTCAGCACCTTTATAAAAGCCTCTAATCAAAACCTGGTGGGAATCATGTGATAAAGGCCACCCAGGCCACATCACACTCATTAGAATGCTTTTTAAAAAATCAGAATATTGTAAGTGTTGGTGAGGATGTGGAGAAATTGGAACCTTTGGACACTGGTGGTGGGATTGCAAAATGGTGCAGCTGCTATGGAAAACGGCATGGAAGTTCCTCAAAAAGTTAAACATAGAATTACTGTATGACTTAGAAATCCCACTTCTGAGTATTCACCAAATGAATTGAAAGCAGTCTTGCCTGGCAGGTGTTGCTCAGTGGTTGAGCATCGACCTATGAACCAGGAGGTCACAGTTCGATTTCCAGCCAGCCAGGGCGCATGCCCGGGTTGTGGGCTCAATCCCCAGTGTGGGGCATGCAGGAGGCAGCCGATCAATGATTCTCTCTCATCATCGATGTTTCTATCTCTCTCTTCCTCCCTCTTCCTTCCTCTCTGATATCTATAAAAAATTTTTTTTAAAGAAAGCAGTCTTGAAAATATATTTGTACATCCATGTTCACAGCAGCATTATGCACAACACGAGTATCCATCAATGGGTGAACGGATAAACAAAGTGTGGTCCATCCATATAGTGGAATATTACTCAACATTTAAAAGGAAGGAAATTCTGACACATACGATGACATGGATGAAACTAGAGGACATTATGCTGAGTGAAAGAAGCCAGTCATGAAAGGGCAAATACTGTGTGATTCCAGCTACATGAGGTCCCTAGAGTAGTCAGATTCCTAGAGACAGAAAGTAGAATGGCGAGTGCCAGGGGCTGGAGAAGGGGAATGGGGAGTTAGTGTTTAATGGGGACAAAGTTTCAGTTTAGGAAGATGGTAAGTTCTAGAAATGGATGGTGGTGATGGCTACAGAACAATATGATTGACTTAATGCCACTAAACTATGTGCTTAAAACTGATTACAATAGGCCCTGGTCAGTTTTCTCAGTGGTTAGAGCATCAGCCCACAGTCTGAAGGGTTGCAAGCTCAATCCCCGCCCTGGTCAGGGTGCATGTGGGAGGCAACCACTCAATGTGTCTCTCTCACATCGACGTTTCTCTCTCTGTGTCTCTCCCCCTCCCTTCCACTCTCTCAAAAAAAAAAAAAAAATCAAGAGAAAAGAATATCCTCCAGTAAGGATTTTTTAAAAAGTTATAATGGTAAGTTTTATGTTACATGTATTTTACCACAAAAAGCAAACAAACCAATGCCATGCTGGACGGAGCATCAGCTGAGGACGTGAGATTCTACCGTCCCTAGGGCAGCCCCATGACTTGCCCTGAGAGCTGAGAAGGACTTTTCAGATCCGTGTTTGCAATTGATGGGATGACAGGAAACACTGACTTTGAACCACAATGAAGCAAAATGTTAATCCTCAGAACAAGGATTCCCTCGTCTTTCTCATTAGTAGACCTGAATTAGCAAAAAGTCATGCTCAATTATTACAATTACGTTTTACATTTTATCAATGAAAAAAAAAATCTGTTGGGCCGGGCTGGCATGGCTCAGTGGTTGAGTGTCGACCTCTAAACCAGGAGGTCAGGGTTCGATTCCTGGTCAGGGCACATGCCTGGGTTATGGGCTCCATCCCCAGTGTGGGGCATGCAGGAGGCAGCCGATCGATGGTTCTTTCTCATCATTGATGTTTCTCTCTCTCTCTCCCTCTCTCTCTCCCTCTCTGAAATCAGCTATATATATTTAAATCTGTGGGGACGTGTTTTCTCTTTTGTTATATTAAGTGTTGACCTTCTTGCCTTGATTTTACTTGAACTGTCACCTATCTGGTCCTTTCTAGAAATGGTGCTTGGCCGGGGCGAGGGGTAGACACTGCTTTGGTAGTTTTCACTAGAAAACTCTCCCGGGTTCAATTTAAAGTTCTAGAGGCTGGACTAGGAGAAAGCCCAAGGTGTAGACGGGTGTATGCTAGGTAGTAAAAATCCAGCAGGTGGCTCAGTGAGGAATGGGCTTCTAGTGGTCAGTACAGAGCGGACCCCTGCCAGGCCCGCCCGACTCACCCAGGCCCCGGAGCTCCACGGCCGGGCGGCACAGCTGGAGGGCTTCTCGGACCAGGCCCACCTCGGGGCAGTCCACGTGAGGGGCACACAGGTCAAAATCATCCAACAGGCTCTCAATGCCCCCGGAGACACCTCGGCAGGAAATCCAGCTCATGCTGCCTGCGGGGAGAAGGGCTGTGAGGAGCACATGCCTCCCCTGCAACCCCCACTCCTGTTCATCCTGGGAGGAGGGCTGTGAGGAGGGCTTCTCACTCTTGCACTGCGACCCGGGGCCGGGTGGTTCTCTGCAGCAGGCAGTCCTGTGCACTGCAGGGTGTGGAGCAGGATCCCCGGTCTCCACCCGCCAGAGCCCAGTAGCATCCCCCCGAGTCATGATGATCAAAAACATAAACATTGGCAAGTATTCCCTGGGGGGCTGAATCACCCCTGGTTGAGAATCACAGGGATGAATGAGTGATAGATAGAGAGATACATACATACATAGATACATAGATACACAGATATACCTATACATACATAGATACATAGAATAGACAAATAGATGGATAAACAGAAAGATGGATGAATAGATAGATGACAGATGGAAAGACATAAAGATGACATAGATGATATAGAAATGACAGACAAATATAGATGGTAATTAGAGATAGAGATAATCCTATATAATAATCCTATATAATAAAAGGCTAATATGCAAATTGCTGAACGGCAGAGTGGCTATGACATGCACTGACCACTAGGGGGCAGATGCTCAACACAGGAGTTGCCTCCAGGTGGTCAGTACGCTCCCACAGGGGGAGCGCCGCTCAGCCTGATGCTGAGCTTGTGGCTGGCAAGCACAGTGGCGGTGGTGGGAGCCTCTCTCGAGAGGGCGCAGGCCGGGCTGAGGGATCCCCCATCCAGTGCACAAACGTCGTGCACCGGGCCTCTAGTAGATAATAAATAGACAAAAAGAAAGATGGATGGATAGATAATAGATGGATAGATAGATATAAAGATGATAGAAAGACATAAATGAGAGATAGAGATAGAAATGATAGACAGATATGAAAGGTAGATATGATTGAGGAATAGACATGATAGAAAGATGGTAGGTAAACAGGGACAATTGCCATATTGATAGACAGGGTCGTTCTCATTCTAAGGCTGACTTTCTCGCCCTCTGCACTATCCACCAGCACTCAATGCCAATAGCACCCCCTCCCCGAGTCTTGACATCCAAACTATCTCCAGACATTGCCAAGTGTCCCCTGAAAAGGGGGCACAGAACCACACCAGGTGAGATCCAGTGCCCAAGAGAAGCCAAGGACATTGACTTTTGCCCTTCCCTCTTCCCAGGCTCTTGAAAGGGGCAGCACAGTGGAGGGTCCTGCCCAGGGCTTACCCAGCACCTCCTCCTTCAGCTCCTCGAGGCGGCCCGAGTGGAGCAGGTGATAAGGCAACTCCTTCAGCTTCCGCAGGTTTGCAACAGTATCCGAGAACCACAAAGGCTGCGGGGCCACCTGCAGAGGAGGAGGGGATGGCAGGCCAGGCCGGGCACTGTGTGATGCTGGGGGGAGCGGGGACACAATTCCACACAGAGATGCCCTAGACCCACCACACGTTGGGCTGGGGCAGAGGGAGGGATGTGGGGTTCCGGGAACCCAAGGGGCATTAGAGCAGAGCCTCAGAGGATAAATAGGAGTCTGCCTGGTGAAATGTGAGGGCAAACAATGGGATTCCTGGGCAAGGGAATGGCATGTGCAACCGTCCAAAAGTGAGAGAGAGAGAGAGAGAGAGAGAGAGAGAGAGCAGAATGAGAGTTTGGGGAGGGCTGAATAATAAGGCATAGTGGGCGATCATGGTGGGAAAGAGACTGTGGAGTTTGTAGGCAGAAGATCATGAATATCAGGCTGGGGAGGTTGGACAGGGCACAGAGGGCACTGGAGAGCCATGGGAGGTGTTAGAGGAGAGGCATGATCAGACTGCATTGTCAGAAGCATTCCTTGGGAGGATGAACTAAAGGTCCTGAGGCTGGAGGGCCAGGAAGGAGTACAGACCACATCCCAGAGGGTAAGGATGCGACAGCCTGCGGGGGTTCTGGGCACAGGGAGAAGACCTGTGAGTCCCGAGAGAGGAGAAAGGGCAGCACCGAGAGACCATCAGGTCTGGCCCTGTCTCTGGCCTCCTGTGTGTCCATCACAGGGGACAAAGAAAAAAAAAATCTATGACAACAGAAGACTTGCAAGTGTATTTGCTAGTGGGCTACAGTTATGGAAAATGTTAATGTCGGGGGAAATTGACAGAAGAGCCCATGGGAAGTCTGTGTATTCAATTTGCAACTCCTCTGTAAGTCTAAAATGATTTCAAAAATCATTTTAAAAAGTGATTTTAAAAACGTGTAAGTTCTGCCTCGGAGTGAAGGAAACACAAAGTAAAGACCAAGTAATTGAGAAGGAAGAAAAACCTGGAAGGCTTCCTGTAGGAAGAGGCATCTAAGCTGTGCCTTGAGGTGTTTGAGAGGCAAAAACAAAACAAAACAAAAAAAAAAACGAGGGGGCAGCACATCAGCTAAGGATGCCCAGCTCCTGGGCATAAAAGAAGAAAGACTGGAAGGAAATGTGTGAATAGTGACTTGGTCTTGCCCGCACAGCCGGGTGGAGGTTGAAGGTGGAGGCGAACAGGGGTGCAGACACCTCACCTTGCGGTCCAGGTTCAGGGGCTTCCCCACGAGTGGCAGGGTGATGAGTTTCTTGGTGCCCTGGCTCCAGGCTCCCAAGAAGAAGTCAGCCAAGATTCCGTGCCTCATGGCTTTCTCAGGCCCCGATAGGTAGCGTTCTCGGACCACCTCAGCCAGCTGTCTGCAGAGAGGGGACATGGGCTGGTGGGCCTGGGGACCCGGCAAGCTCAGAGCTGGCCACTGGCCTTCCAGGAGACAGTTCCCAAATGCAAGTCCATCCTAAATCACCATCCAGATGCTCACTAAGTCTTCTGACCACCTGTCCTATTTGCTACTTTTTTTTTCTTTTTTTTTCTTTTTTTTCTATTTGCTACTTAACATTTATCTCTTAATCGGCCCATCTTCCCCCCCACCCCCAAATAAATTTATTTAAAGAAAACACCTTTGGGCTCCTCGTGTTAAACATAAAATAAGTTATTGAATGTCCTAGCAATTCTATTCCTGGAATTATATAGAGTATATATGCGTATATATATTCTGAGTATATACCAAGGGAATGGAAAAACTTGTACACACAAGTTCACAGCAGCACTATTCACACTCGCCAAAAGGCGGAAACAACCCGAATATACATCAGTGGATGAACAGATAAATAAATAGTGATGCATCCCTGCAATCATAAAGAGGAATGAAGCTTTGACACGTGCTATAACGTGGACGAATCTCGAAAACATGATGCTGAGTGAGAGAAGCCAGACACAAAAGGCCACATGCTGATCCCATCGATATAAAATGTCCCGGACAGGCAAATGCGCAGCGACAGAAAGCGGGTTGGAGGTTGCCAGGGGCTGTGGGGGAAATGGGAGAGACTGCTCCTGGGGCCGGGGTCTCCTTTGGGGTGATGAAAATGTCCTGGAACTTCTTAGAGGGGATGGTCGCAAACACTGTGAATGTACGAAGTGCCACCGAGTTGTACACTTTAAAACGGTGAATTTTATATGTGAATTTCTCCTCATAGAAAACAAGCTAGTTATGTTAGAGTCGGGGCATGGAAACCCTTGAATGCTGGACCAAGTGGACTTGACTCCTGGGGATGGGGAGAGAAGAGGGTCTGGACCAAGGAGGAGCCTGGTCAGCGAGCTCTTGCTCTTGGGCACGCGGACAGCGTCGCCTCTTGCACTGGGCCTACCTGTGGGCGACGGCCAGGAGTGTGAAGCCATCCACAGGCCGCCTGGCCAAGCAGTTCCCCAGGTCGCGACGAAGCCTCACCCACAGCAGGGGTGGGAAACGCAGCAGCTCCTTGCTGGACGGCGTCCAGTCCTGGTACACAGCCTGCAGGACCTCATCATCCAAGGACAGGACGTCCTTCAGCTCAGCCTCCGAGAGCCCGTGCCTGCAGGAAGGAAGGATGGGAAACACACCTGTGTCTCCTGCACGCGGAGGACGCAGACGCCAAGGGGTAGAGGGGCATGGCCAGCTCGCTGCACAGTGTCCTGCCCGTCACCCTGAGGGTCAGCATTTGGACATGCCCAGGCCCAGTGGGCACCAACGCCTGGTTCCATCTGTACCCATCACCTAAGACCTTTCCTGACCTTTCCTTCTGCAGCCACACAGCTGCAGGACCTCCAACCGTCCCCTCCCCAGGGGAGCATAGGGAGGGAGAGAGGAGGTAACTTGGGAAAATAATGCTGAAACCAACTATGCCCACCCCAGTCTACCCCATATTTCCTGGCCTGAGAAAGGGCTGAGTGAGAGGGAGGGAGTGGCTTTAAATGGGGCGATCATCTGGTTTTGGTGCTGAACTGAATGGAGTTTCTAACACCTGCGAGCGTGGGAGCTTTGCAGGGATGGAGACCGTCAGAGTTCATTTCGGAGCAGGGGAGCGAGGGAGGCTGGCTTCTGCTTGCACCTCACTTAGAAACTCATGTGGATTTTTAAAAAAATTCTGTTATGTTGAGCAAAGTCCTTGTTAGGGTTGATCAAATTTAAGAGTCTTCGTTTTGATCAAGACACTTGCCACCTTCTTCACATATAGAGATGGCCTACTCAGAATTTTCTGATGTATGACAAGGTGGGTATCAACGAGAGAGAGAGAGAGAGAGAGAGAGAGAGAGAGAGAGAGAGAGAGAGAGAGAGAGAGAGGGAGGGAGGGAGAGAGATGGGGAGGGGGGAAGGGTCTCTCAGGCTAAGGCAGACTTTCTCACACTCAGCACTGCTGACATTTGGGGCTTCATCATTCCCTGAGGGGGTGTCCTGAGCACTGCAGGGTGTTGAGCAGCATCCCTGATCTCCACCCATTAGATGTCAGTAGCACCCCCCTCCCAAGTTATGACAATAACAATGTCCCCAAGCATTGCCAGGTGTTCCCTGGGGGGCGGGGCGCTGGCCTAGAACAACTCAGATCTGCTCCAACTCTGATCTGGGGGCGGGAGCTCAGCTGCGCTGCTGGGTGCTGTGAGGTGAGCACACTCCTGGCTCCACCGTCACACCAACAACTCCATCTGTAAACAGCATACGTTCATCGAGCTGGAGGCACTCAAGTCCCCTCCCCTGTCGTCACCAACCTTCAACTGCTTTCCGCACCCGAAAGAGCGGCGGTCCTGCCCTCTCTGAGGCCCCACTGCTCCACTAATTGCATCAGATGTGGAGCCAGAAAGGCCAATTGATTTCTGTCTCCCCGGATTTTGCGAGCAGGATTCAAGGGGGAGCCAGGACGATGGCGTCAGGCCCCTGAAATGGGAGCTCAGGATGCCAACCAAAGCTTGTGGCAAGCTGGACGTCTGGGGAGGAGGAAGGAAGGGCCTAGCACAAAAGCTGATGTGCGGAGCGGATCCAGAGGGAGAGGGGATGAAAAGCTGCCCTGATTCCTGTGGCTTGCCTGTTTCCATGACAACCTGCTTCCTCCATAAAGACATCAGCGCAGTGGCCTGATGGCCCAAACCCTTTATTCCGGAACATTCCCCAGTCTATCATTGTAGAGTCCATGCCAGGCCCCCACTCTGGGGTACTACTGGCAAAATCTGGGGTATGCCCCCTGGAGTTGGCTTTGGAGTGGCCCTGGATTCCCGAGCGCCTCCCTCAGCCTCGGCATAAAGCCCTTATTGCTTAAGCGTTAGTGTGAATGGGATTCTGTTCCTGGCAAACCAACCAAACAACAAACAAAAAGCCCCCTCCCTGATCCCCGCCCACCTTGCCTGATTTGTGGCAAAAGACAAAGGTCGGGAAGAGAAAAAACTGCCCCTAAAACAGAGAAGAGGCAAAATTGCATTGTCAAGCATCCCTGCTTATGGGCTCCAGCGTTCCTGGCGGCTTTTATTAAGCTAAAGCTCTGTTGTCTGGTGTGTCTGCTAATTGGCCTCCATCCACCTTCCTGGGGGCGGGAGCTCAGCTGGGCTGCTGGGTGCGTGAGATGAACACGCTTCTAGCTCCTGCTCATTTTTTCTGACTCACTGTCCACACATGGCATCTCTGAGCAATCCCTCCTGACCATCCTGACCCAGCTTCACCAGAGTTTGCAGCCCCAAAACTTTCTCTGGGCTGAGCAACCTTCATTTCTTTAAACACAATAGAATTAGATTTTCCTGTTACAATTTTGCTGACTTCCATGCCACAAGCCAGCAAAAGAATCAACCTCAAACCTGTATCTACAAATGTAGATACAGGTTTGAGGTTGATTCTTCAGAGAAGTTTGCTTTTTAAATATATATATACTAGAGGCCCGATGCATGAAGATTTGTGCAAGAATGGGCCTTCCTTCCCTGGCTGCAGGCACCGCCTTTGCTCCGGCCGGAGCTTCCTTTCTGCCTTCTCATGCTGCCCAGAGGCATGGAGTGGCTGGGGTGATGCGGAATGCCTGCATCGTGGCAAGCATCTCACCCCACCTCCACCGCTAAGCGCCTAAATTAACCTGCCATCTTTGTTGGGGTTAATTTGCATACTCACTCCTGATTGGCTGGTGGGCATCGTGAAGGTACGGTCAATTTGCATCTTACTCTTTTATTAGATTTTTTTTTTTTTCAGAGAGGAAGGGAGAGGAAGAGAGAGATAGAAACATCAATGATGAGAGAGAATCATGGATCGGCTGCCTCCTACACACCCCCTACTGAGGATCGAGCCTGCAACCTGGACATGTGTCCTGACTGGGAATTGAACCAGTGACCTCTTAGTTTATAAGTCAATGCTCAGACACTGAGCCACACTGGCTGGGCCAGAGAAGTTTGCTTTAAGGAGATTTTTTTTCCCTGAAATCTCCCCGCACATTGTTTTGTAATTACAAATGGAAACATTGCATATTTACAGTGTGTGTGTGTGTGGGGGGGAAATCGTGCCCAAGAAGGGCCAAGCATCACTCGGGTTTAACCTGGATGTGATCACAAGGAAACATCAGACCAAACATCAGGTGGAAGGACCTACCCCAGACCTGCTGTACCAGACCCATTATTCAAAAGCAGGACCAGGATACATATACCCATTAAAAATTGAGGAATGTGGTCCATGCTCTTCAAAAGGGCACAGACAGACAACAGGATATTCCAGATTATAGGAGACCAAAGAGATGATAATTAAATGCAATGTGTGGTTCTGAATTGGCAGCTATACAGGACATTTTTGTGACAATTGGCAAGTTTTAACTATGAACTGTGTATTAAATAATATAATTGTGTCGGTGATACATTTCCTGAGTTTTGTCATTGTCCTGTGCCAACGTGGGGTTCTGGTTGTCCTTGTTCTTAGGAAAAATGTGACATATTTAAGGGTAAAGAGGAGTGATGCCTGTAATAAATTCTCAAGTGGTTCAGGGGAAAACTATGTATGTGTTTGTATGGTTATGTGTGTGTTTAAATAGATAGATATTAAGACAGAGATTAGATAGGTAGGTAAATAAAAAGAGAGAATGATAGATAAATAGAAAGGATTATAAATAAAAGAAAAATAGCTAGCTAGCTAGTGAAAAATAGATGATAGATAAGTAGAAAAAATAGAAAGAAAAATGATAGATAGATAGATAGATAGATAGATAGATAGATAGAAGAGTATGAAGGAAAACATTGATAAATAAATGAGAGGGAGAGCCTGGCCGGCATAGCTCAATGGTTGAGTGTTGACCTATGAACTAGGAGGTCACGGTTCGATTCCAGTCAGGGCACAAGCCGGGGTTGCGGGTTTGATCCCTAGAACAGGGCATGCAGGAGGCAGCCAATCAATGATTCTCTCTCATCACTGATGTTTCTATTTCTCTCTTCCACTTCCTTCCTCTCTGAAATCAATAAACACATATTGAAAAAGAGATTGGGGGGGGGGGGAGAAAGAGAAGGTGGGAGGGAGACAAAGCTAATGTGGCTAATTGGTGATTCTGGAGGAAGGGCATTTGGCAGCAGTTGTCAACTAGAGCCGGTTCTGCCTGCAGGGGACACTTGGCAACGCCCTGAGACATTTTTGGTTGCCCTGATAAGGATGGCATCTTGTGGGTGGAGGCAAGGGATGCTATTTACCACCCTACTGTGCACAGGAGGCCCACACACACTGCAAAGAAGAATCTGGCCCCAAATGTCAGTAGCACCAAGGCTGAGAAAACCTGATGTGGGGGAATTCTTTGCACTATGGGAGTTCTTCCATTAGTCTATACTTTGAAAGTATTTCAAAGTAAAAATTTTACAAAATAAATCTTATATTTCTGTCTGCATAGAGACAGAAAGCAGATCAGTGGGTATCAGGAACCGGGGGAGGGAGAATGGGGGGCAGGCATTGCTAATGCAGATGGGGTTTCCTTTGGGGGTGATGAAATGTTCTGGAGATGGATAGTGGTTGCTAAACACTGGAGATGTACAAAATGCCACTGAAATGTACACTTTATAATTTCTTTTTTAAAAATATTTTTATTGACTTTTTTTAGAGCGAGAGGAAGAGGAGATGGAGAGAGAGAAACATGGATGTGAGAGCGAAGCATCAATTGGCTTCCTCTTGGGGATTGAACCTTCAACTCTGGGCATGTGCCCTGACCAGGAATCGAACCAGCAACCTTTCAGTGCACAAGACAATGCCTGACCAATGGAGCTGTTGCAGAAGACCAAAGAAAAACCAAGCAATGCTTTAAGGAAGAGGAGGGATACTGTTTAATACACCAGCGGACTCAGGGAATAGCTTTCCAAATCTGAGTGCGGAAACATGCATGGGGCTTCTTTTTATATCTCCCTGTGGTCTTTGTCCCGCAAATATGGACCATGCTTCCGGTCCTTTTCGCAGGCCTTGCAAGAAGGCCCCCAGGTGTTGGGGGTCTCCAGGCCATAGCTGATGGACTGGCCTGGCGCCAGCATTAATAACCCTCCCTCCAGGGCAGTGCACTGTTCACAGTAACAGGTTCTGCAAGACAAGTATCTGGGAAGGAGGTAGGGACTTAATTATAGGTTATCAAGAATGTACACTGAGCTTGCTGGCATGAATTCAGATCACTAGCCCCAAATATCAGAGTTGCATTGGAATTAGCCCTTTTTAGCCTTCTCAGAGCCACACTTTAAAAGAGTGAACTTTACGATACATGAATTGTTGTGGGTGGAATAGTGTTTCCCCCAAATAAGCGTCAATGGAACCCGTGAATGGGACCTTATTTGACAACAGTCTTTGGGGACGTGATCAGGTTAAGGTGAGGTCATCCTGGATTAAGGTGGGCCCTCATCTAACGAGCAGGGTCCTTACACGAAGAAGGAAATTCAGACAGAGAGACACGCACGGGGAGAGGCCAGGAGACAACATGCGCAGAGCCTGGAGTGACGCTAAGGAGCCCAAGGAAGGCCTAGGACAGGTTCTCCTCTCGCACCTGAGCGCGGCCCTGCGGACACCTTGATTTCAGACTGTTGGACTCCAGCACTGTCAGAGAACAAATTTCTCTTGTTCTAAGCCAGCCTCCCAGTTTGTCATTTGTTACAGCAGCCCTAGGAGATGACTGCATGCCTTATAGGTCAAGTCTAAAAAGAGGACCTGAGTTGCAGGTTCAATCCCCAGCCTTGTTCGGGTGCACTGTGTGGGAGGCAACCAATCGATGACTCTCTCTCTCTCTCTCTCTCTCTCTCACTCACTCTCTCTCTCCCCCTCTCCCTCGTTCCCTTCCACTTTCTCTAAAGAAAAAAAAAATCAGCCCTAGCCAGTTTGGCTCAGTGGATAGAGCATTGGCCTGCGGACTGAAGGATCTCAGATTCAATTCTGGCCAAGGGCACATGCCCGGGTTGTGGGCTTGATCCCCAGTAGGGGGCATGCAGGAGGCAGCCAATCAATGATTCTCTATTATCATTGACTAGTCATCAATTGGTGGGTCCCTCAGCCCAACCTGCACCCTCTCCAATCTGGGAACCCTCAGGGGAACCCTCTCCAATCCAGGAGTTTCTGTCTGTTTTTGCAATCATATGAGCGAATTGTCTGAGACCCCAACCCAGTTTGGTTTGTTGCTCACAAAATAATAGAGGCTTTTTTTTTCTTTGCTTCATTGGTGGAGGTTTCCTGGAAGTTTTAGGATATCTTCCCTTTAATTTTTCCTAGACACTCTGATTTTACTTATGTCTCTCACCTTTGGTTTCCCTCCATCCCCCACCCACAACAGTAACTTGCTCCAGGCTCACTTTACTCTAGTGTCTAGGAGATCCGCCTGCCCCCAGAACTATGATTCTCAGCATTCCTGGTGCTCTGGGCTTCCACTTCCTGTCCTGGGCTGCCACCAGAACTACTATTCCCAGAATTCTGGTGCTCCCCACATTCTTGGTTTTCCCTTCCTGCTCTGTCTCCATCCCATGGCTTCCCGCTCTGCCAAGTCCTCCAAACCACCAGCTCTCCCTCTCTGCTCTCCGTCTGCTGGTTTGGGGAGCCAAGTTCCCCAAGCCGCTCCACTCTCCACTGGCTCTCCCACTCTGCTCTTCGCCAAGCGCCTGTGTATGCAAATTAACCCACCATATTTGTTGGGTTGATTTGCATACTCACTCCTGATTGGCTGGTGAGCGTAGCAGAGGTACAGTCAATTTACATGTTTCTCTTTTATTATATAGGATGTTTCTATCTCTCTCTCCCTCTCCCTTTCTCTCTAAAATAAATAAAGAAATATATTTTAAAAAACCAATAGGAAAAATATCCTTGAGTAAGGATTAATAAAAATAAAAAAATAAATAAATAAATAAATAAATAAAAAATAAATAAAAAGAGTTAAACATGGAGAAAATGGAACCCTTGTGCACTGTTGGTGAGGTTGTAAATTGGCACAGCCACTATGGAAAACAGCATGGAGGTTCCTCAAAAAGTTAACAATAGAGCTGCCATATGGACCCAGCAATTCCACCTCTGGGTATTTATCTGAAGAAACCCAAAGCACTCATTGGAAAAGACATATGTACCCCAATGTTCAGTGCAGCATTATTTACAATAGCCAAGATATCAAAACAACCTAAATGTTCTTCAATGAGTGAATGGATAAAGAAGAGATGGTATCCTATATAATAAAAGCGTAATATGCAAATTGTCCCTATGACTGGGAGTTTGTCCGGGAGTTTGACCAGGGCACTGGGCCAGCCGAGGGAAAGGAGGGAGGCCCCAGCCGGCAGCCGCTAGGGACCCTACCAGTGCACACATTTTGTGCACTGGGCCTCTAGTATATATATATATATATGCTGAGAGGCCAGATTATTATGATCTCTGAACGCACAATAATCTGGCCACTCAGTGTATATCCTATATAATAAAAGGCTAATATGCATATTGTCCCCTCGACCAGGAGTTCGACCAGCAGGCAGGCCGGCCAACTGCTCATGTCCCCTCACCCTGGCCAGGCTGACTGGACCCCCCCCCCCATGCACGAATTCATGCACCGGGCCTCTAATATACATATATATATATATCTATATATATCTATATATATATATATATACTGAATGGCCAGGTTATTATGTGTTCAGAGATCATAATAATCTGGCCACTATATATATATTGGAATATTACTCTGCCATAAAAAAGAATGAAATCTTGCCATTTGTGACAACCTGGATGACCTAGAGGGTTGTCCATTAAGTGAAATAAGTCAGACAACAACAAATACCTTATGATTTAACTTATATGTGGAATCTAAAACACTAAACAAATAAATAAGCAAAACAAAACAGAAACAGACCCATAGATACAGAGAACAAGCTGATGGTTGCCAAAGGGGAGGAGGATGGGGGTGCTGGAAAAGAAAAAATATATGATCTAGAACAAGGAAATATTGAAAATAATAACAATAATAATAAAGGTCAGATTAATATTATAAACTGCCGTCAGACTCCCTTAGGTCTGTGCAAGGTTTTTGCTTGAGGTTTTCTGAGAATTTTCTTGTTTTCAAAAAAAAACCTAAAAATTATTTTACGTGTAAAAAATAAGGCCGAAAGCATCTTTCCAAAAAATGCATTGCAACTGCCCTGGCCTGTGTGGCTCAGTTGGTTGGAGCATTGTCCCATACACTGTAAGGTTGCAGGTTCCATCCCCAATCATGGCACATACCTGGGTTATGGGTTCAATCCCCAGTAGGGGAGGCAACCTACCTCTCCCCCCTCCCCCTTCCTCTCTCTAAAATCAATATGCACATCCTCGGGTGAGGATTAAAAACAAAAAAAGAAAAAAATGCATTGCAACTAATGTTTCTCAGCAATATGCATTATAATATGAGTTGTATATTAGATTACAACTTAGTTCACTAAATCATATTTATTTTTAAGAGAGGGACTTCTATGTAGCATGTTTTATATTTTTCTTGTACATGAGCTCTATTTACTAGCATCTACACTAACAAAAGAGAAAGATGCAAATTGACCGTATCTTTGCGACACCCACCAGCCAATCAGGAGCAAATATGCAAATTAACCCAACAAAGCTGGCAGGTTAATTTGCATACACAGGCGTTCCACACAGCCCCAGCTGCTCCAGGCCTCTGGGCAGCGTGGGAGGGCGGAAAGGCGGCTCCAGGCCGGAGGAAAGGCAGAAAGGCGACTCTGGGCCTGAGCAAGGTGGAAATGCGGCTCTGGCCAGAGTGAAGGCGGTGCTGGCAGCCAGGGGAAGGAAGGCCCATTCTTGCACGAATCTTCGTGCATCGGGCCTCTAATAAAAAATAAAATTAATCCAGGTGTGTTTTTTTAATGCGGGGAAAAAACAGAGACTTACCGGGAAGACACAATGTAGCCCAGCACGTGGGCTACCAGGAGCTGCCCGTGGGTCTGCTCCAGACGGGCACACAGCTCGTGCAGCATTTCCTCAGCAGTGGAGGCCAGAGGGGCGGGCACAGTGAAGGATGCCCATTTCCGGGCCTCCTCAAAGGCCAGCCTCAGCTGCCCAGGGTGCCCGCACTCCGGGAGGCCGGCCCAGAGCAGATCCCTCTGCCCTGGGCTCAGTGTCCTCCTGGAGGCCGCCAGCAGGAGCCGGATCATCTCTTGCCCTTGGTTGCTGGAGAGGGGTTTTACCTCCCAGTAGGACTCTGGGTCAATGAGTGTCTGCTGCACAGTGTCTAAAACTCCCCGCTGCCCTGAGCAGGCCGAGACGATGAGGTGGACCCTGGGGGGACACTTGGGAGGCAGCCAGGGGACCCTCCTCCAACGGTGGGTGGAGTCCACATCCTCCACCGAGTCCAGCAGGATCACCAGGGACTCGAAGTTCCGGCAGGAGACAGTGTGCAGGAGGGTGTGGAAAAACTGGACCACCCTGGTGTGGGCCTCCAGGACCTGGGCAGGAGGCAGGGGCAGCCCGTAGGCCAGGCACACCTGGAAGCAGATGCTCCGGAGCAGGCTGTGGGCGTCGCGGCTCATCTGTGATGTCCCCAAAAGCCGCAGGACGGTCACCGTCTTGCAGCCCAGCAGCCCCGGCATCTGCTCGGCCAGCTTGCACATCAGAGCCGTCTTCCCGATGCCTGGGGGGCCAAAAAGCACCAGGGGCGTGTGGGGGTGATTGTCACTCTGCCGGAGTCGCTGTCCCACCCGGGCCAGGAGCTCCTCGCGCCCGCAGAAGGTCCTAGTGGCCTCGGCACTCAGCCCCAGGTGGTGACGGATCTCCTGGTAGAGCCATGCCAATTCCTGCCTGCCCGCCTCCAGCTCCCGGAGGCGCTCGAGGACCTGGTGGTTAGCCCTGGCCACAAACTGCTCCCCTAGCTCCTGCAGGTACCGGGCGTGAGCCTTATTTTTGGGGTTCACCAGGTCGCGGCTCCACGGCAGGTGGTGGGCCCTGAGGACTCCCGGCTGCATGTCAGCGATGCGCCCCTTGAGGCTGCTGAGAAGGTTCTGGGCGTCTGTGTCCAGGCAGCCGTCCGCGAGCCGGTCCACCATCTTTAGGGCACAGTCTTCCAGGATGTGTCTGTTAAGGTCTTGGATCTCCCTCAAGAAGACAGTGGCCCCCTGCTCCCCATCTGTCAAGCTCAGCAGACCCCGTTCTATCTCCCACTCGATGACTGCAAAAGTAGAGGAGAAGGGGAGAGAGTGTGTGTCACACGCTGGCCTGAGTGCGGACACTTGGGAGACACATGTGGGAGGTGGGGGTAGTGAAGTTCAACATGCGCCTGAGTGCTATGGCATAACCTTAGACAAATGAATGCTCTCGAGTATGTCCCAATAAAACTTTATTTAAAAAAACAAATGGTGGGCTGGATTTGGTCCTCAGGCCATCCTTTGCCAGACCTTGGTTCCATCTAGAGCAGGTAGCAGCTGCCCTGAGAACCCATATTTTCCAGAACCGAAGGGCCACGTTGACTTCCTAGAAGCCATTGTTTGGAAATAGCAATCAGACCTAAGAAGTTATTTTTGAAGCTGCCCCGCACTCAGCAGAGGCTCCTAGCTCTTTGCAGCTGAGTGAGCCAGCCCCTTGGAGACAGGACTTAGTCTCTGAGCCAAAGACAAGAGCCACTTAAAAGTCCTCCTTGGAGTGACCCCACACTCGCCTCAGCCCTGTGAACAGGTGTGAAGGCCACTCATAGTCCCAAAATGGGATCCTTCTTGAACACATTTCAGCATGAACCAATCCAAGACCATCTTCAAGCTGTGTGACCTTGTGCAAACCACTGTACCTCTCTGAATCTGTTTCCTCCCCGTAACATGGACATACTAGTCCAATCGTGAGGGGCTGTTTTGAGGATTTTCTATGAACTAATACTGTGAAAAGCTGAGCACGTTATGCTGATGGAACAAAGCCAATCAAAAGATTACAGACTGTGCAATTCCATCTCCTATAACATGTTGAAATCGAATTATAGAGATGGAGATGGGTTAGTGGTTGCCAAGGGCTGGGTGTTGGGAGGGGTAAGTGTGCCTCTAAAGGGGTAGCAGGAGGGATCCTTCCAGTAAGAGAACAGCCCTGTGTATTGACTGTGGTGGTTACTATAAGCTACACAGGTGATAAAATTGCACGGAATGAAATACACATGCATAGGCTAGTTGCATTCACACACACACACACACACACACACACACACACACACACGCCAAGTGTGTGCCTGTAAAAGCAGCGGTCTCTCTGGATTATAACAATGTCCACATCTTGGTTGTAATATTGTACTCTAGTTTTGCAAGCTGTTACCTTTGGTGGAAACTGGTTAAAGAATGCCAGGTTGGTAGTGACAAAATAGCAGTATAGGGAATTTAGTCAATCATCTTATACTAGGAGCCCGTTGCACGAAGTTTCGTGCAACAGACTTTTCCTTCACCTGGCTGCCGGCACCAGTTTTCCGCCAGCAGCAGTTTTCCTCTGGGCACCCGTCGATCAGAGCGCCTCCCACCAGCACGATCGGCCACCCCGAGAGGAACTCCGATCGGGAGGGTGGCCAGAGGAAAACTGCTGCTGGCGGATAACTGGTGCCGGCAGCCACGCAATCGGCCACCCCGAGTTCCACCACCAGCGTCTTCTGCAGCGCCGGCCTAAGCAGCGCTGGCCATTTAAGCCGGCGGGAGGAGCGGGGGTCGGGGACTCGCGAGTCCCTGCCCCCCTCTCCTACCGCCAGCCAATCAGCCACCCTGAGTCCCGCCCCCCGTGCCTCCAGCCGGCCCAATCGTGGGCGTAGCGGAGTGATGGTAATTTGCATATTACTATTTTATTAGGTATGATAATAAAAGCATAATATGCTAAGTGTCCCACCGATGGACCATTCGACCTGTCACTATGATGCGCACCAGGGGGCAGACACTCCGACCAGTAGGTTAGCTTGCTGCTGGGATCCAGCCAATAGGGACTGGGTGAGACTGGCTGGACATGCCCTGGAGCCCTCCCACAGTCCCTTCCCAGCCTCGATCATGCACCGGTAGGGTCCCTCGGCCTGGTCTGCCCCCCCTCACAATCCGGGACCCCTCAGGGGATGTCAGAGAGCTGGTTTCAGCCCTATGCCTGCAGGCCAGGCTGCACTGGGCCTCTAGTACTGTAATAACTATGAATGGTGCTAGGTGGGAATCACTTTATAAATTATATAAATGTCTAACCACTATGCTGCACACCTGAAACTAATATAAAATAATATTAAATGTCCAGATAAATAAATAAAAAGCAGCCCAGCCAGCAAGGCTCAGTGGTTGAGTTCGACCTATGAATCAGGAGGTTGCAGTTCAATTCCCGGTCAGAGCACATGCCTGGGTTGCAGGCTCCATTCCCAGTGTGGGATGTGCAGGAGGCAGCCGATCAATGATTCTCTCATCATTGATGTTTCTATCTCTCTCTCTCCCTCTCTCTTCCTCTCTGGAACCAATAAACATTTTTTTGAAAAAATAGATAAATAAATGAAAAGCAGATCCCCAGGCTTGCTCTCTCGCGCACTCTCCCCCCACCACCTTGCTGTGTGCCCCGTGGTTTGCCTCATCCACTCCTGGGCTGGTAAGTAATAAACCTTTTTCTTTAAAAATAAAGAAAGAAAGAATACATGGAACCTCTTTCTACTATTTTTTTGCAACTTCCTGTGAATTTCAAAATAAAAAGGTTTTAGAAAAGAAAGCTGAGCAAGGTAACTGGAAAACAACATGCCCGAGACGCCACTGCTGACATGCATCATGCTTCCTGCTACTTTCGAGGAGTCCCTATCTGTTCTTTCGTGTGGGACTTCTTAACTGGCTGGGTTTGACATTGCTGCTCAGAGCTCCAATGAGGTCATGGCTGGGACAAGACCCTTTAAACCCCACAATGACTCCATGACATACCAACTCTGACTAGTTCCATTTCACAGATGAGAAAACTGAGGCTATAAGCCTGCGAGAAGTCAATACAGCTGGAAAGGGGGCAGGCTGAGCTGTAAATCCAGCCCCATTTCAAAGCACAGATCCCAGATACTGATTATGGCTTTGATGGCAAACATGTCATGAAAGCAATTAGCATATTTAGCTCCCTGTCATGGAGCAAACAATAGCGACCTAGTAAGTGTTCAATAAACAGTAGCCATCAACATTAGTCACATCAACCATGTATTCAAAATTGGTATGTCTTCCCTATCTTAACCAAAGGACCAAGGTTAGCATCACCTGTGATGTCAGGTGGGCACCAAGTACCCGATACCCCTGATATGATGATGGCTTGGAGAGGGAACATCACCTCTGAGATCTTCCTCCCAGAAACCTATAACCCCAGTCTAACCACAAGAAAACACCAGCCCAGCCCAGAGTGAGGGACATCCTACAAAACACCTAGCCAGTACTCCTCACCGTGGTCAAGGTCATGGAAAAACAAGGGAAGACAGAAACTGTCACAGACCAGAGAAGCTTAAGGAGACATGCCGACTAAACACAATGTGGGGCCCTGGATAGGTCCTAGGACATAGCGGGATGTTAACGGGGAAACTGAGGAAATCGGAATGAAGTCTGGAGTCTAGGTAATCATCATGTACTGACGTTAAGTATCAGTGTCAATTTTTCAGTCCCAGCAAATGTACTGCGATCACGTAAGATGTTAACTTATGAGCAAAAAACATACAGGAACTTTGCACGATCTTGGTAGCTTTATAACCTTGTACTTTCCTGTTCATCTAAAATGACCCTCCCTTTGCCCAGCCGGCATTGCTCAGTGGTTGAGCATTGACCTATGAACCAAAAGGTCACAGTTTGATTCCCAAGGGGGCAGCTGATCAATAATTCTCTCTCATCATTGATGTTTCTATATCTCTCTCCCTTCTCTCTGAAATCAATAAAAATATATTTTTAAAAATTTTTAAATGATCCTCTCTCCAAAAAGTTTATTTTTTAAAAGTGAATATGTCATTACTAGAATTAATATATATCTAACAGATAATAATCAATATACTTTAATAAAATTTAAATATTAATATAAATTACTATATTTAGTATCTTTAAAAAATCAATATATTAAATTTGTCCACATATTTAATGTTCATAACATAAATTCACATATTTAATGTTGATAAACTCATACATTAAATTTTAGTGATAGATAAAATAAAATAAATATATTTTAATAAAATTAAATTCATATATGTAATATGTTTATAAATAAATTTATATATTTAATATTTTAGTAATAGTAAATATATAATTAGTATATTTTAACAAAATTAAGATACTATTAATATAAATTACTACATTCAATATCTTTAAATAAATCAATATATTTAATGTTTACATATAAATCCACATATTTTACATATATCCTATATAATAAAAGGCTAATATGCAAATTGACTGAACAGCAGAATAAGCAGTCGCTATGACATGCACTGACCACCAGGGGGTAGACACTCAATGCAGGAGCTGCCCTCTGGTGGTCAGTGTGCTCCTACAGGGGGAGCACCGTTCAGCCAGAAGCCGTGGCAATGCTAAGGATGTCTGACTGCTGGGTTAGGGGAGTGGGCCTAAGCTGTCAGTTGGACATCCCCTGAGGGCTCCCAGACTGCGAGAGGGTGCAGGCCAAGCTAAGGGACCCCCGCCCCACTGCCGCCGAGTGCACGAATTTCATGCACCTGGCCTCTAGTATATATATAAAACCCTAATATGCAAATAGACCGAATGGTGGAACAACTGAACAACCAGTCGCTATGACGTGCGCTGACCACCAGGGGACATGTGCAGAACATGGCGGGCGTTGGCTGCGGTGGAATGGTGGAGCAGGTGAGCAGGGGGTGCCAGACCAAGGTGGGGCACCAGTCGCTGCCATCGGGGCGAGCCTCTAGTGGTTACTGAAAATTCTTTGCTCCCGCACGCCATGGTCCCGCCCAGTGCTCGCACCTGCTGCCAGCACTAGAGCCACTGCTCGCACCCGCTGCCGGTGCCCAGCACGGGCACCGATCGCTCAGCGCCATCAGCAGGTGCAAGCGGCTGCAGGCCCCGATCGCCCCTGAGGGCTTCTCCACCTCCCCCTGCTCCTGAGGGGCAATTGGGACAGCAGCAGCTGCTCGCACCCACTGACGACACTGGCCCCACTTGCATCCCCTGACAGTCAGTGGGTGTGAGCAGGGCCAGGCGCCGTCAGTGCGTGGGAGCGGTGGTGGCGGGAGTGGGGCTGCCAGCAGACAGGGGACAGGGGGCCACGGTGGGAGGGGCCAGGCGCGGGCATGGATGATGGCTCAAGACCCGCCCCTGTGCCCACAGCAGCCTCACAGCCCACAGTTCCTTTCAAGGTGCACGAATTCATGCACTGGGCCCCTAGTATACTTATAATCTAAATTCATATATTGAATATGTAGAAAAATGAATTCATATATTTAATAGTTTGAGTAACCCCTACATGTAATGTTTGGTAATATAAGTTGACATACTAATAACCCACAAACTGATGTATTACTAACCCACAAGCAATAAGAACCTGTTTCTTGCTGGCAGCAAGTGGTGGGGAAGGGAACTGATTATGCTGCATTTTTAGAAACATCTTTCTGATATCTGGAGTGGAGGATGACGTGGGTGGAGGGTGGGGTGAGAGGTGAGGGGCCAGGCGGGAGCGGGTGATGGACTCAGCAGTCAGAGGGTCTGATCCCTACTCTCACCCTGGGCCAGGTGAGACTCCTCCTTCTGGGGCCTCAGTTTCCACACTGAGGCAGGTGCCACAAGGCCAGAGGACTGAGCTCTCAGCAGGGTCTAACTCGGGCGTTCCGTTTTCCCAGGATTGTCCTGGGTTTGGCCCTAACAGTCCTGCATCCCCGGAGCCTCTTGGTCCAAGGCCAACAGGGATGGTCGTTGTCTTAGAACATGTCCCCTAAAGCCAGGGGCCTCCCTGGGAGAAGCGATGGAGCCGGAAGAGGAGAGGAGGATCCCGAGAGACCAAGATTTAACTGGAACACGGCTGAACTCTCCTGGGTCATCTGTCAAATGACCTTTCTCAGAACCGGGGAGCTAGGCTGGTTCGGCATTTATGGAAATGCGGACCGTGGCGTTTGGACAACCCTCAATGTGTATTCTGATCACATGGGCATTTCCCATGGGTCCCGGGGGAGTCTCACTACCTCACCTGACCGTTGGTAGCGATGCCACTGCTCCTGGGTGATGAGGCCCAGCCTCCTGGCTTCCTGGGCTCCACAGCGCAGCACGGAGGTCAGGGTGGCCTCCTCCGGCCCGCGGCTGTCCCCGGTGCCCAGGGCCTGCAGCACGTAGCTGGGGGGCACAGTGTTCTCGTCCCTCCGGAGGTGGTGAGCCACCAGCTCCAGGTCACCTGGCCTGGCGGTCAGCTGGGCCCTCAGTGCCTCCCACTCCTTCTCCTCGATCAGCGTGGGCACCGGACAGGGGCCGTACTGGTCACCGAGGAGGGCCTGGCAGAGAGAGGGTAGGAGAGAGGGGCACGGGTTCAAATCTCGGCTCTAGCACTTAGCTCTATGACCCTTGGTGAGGCAGGCAGAGCTCCTAAAAATGTGTCTTGGCTGTAGTGCCATGGCGAAAATCACATTAAGAAGTGCAGGCAGCCCTGACCGGTTTGGCTCAGTGGATAGAGCATTGGCCTACGGACTGAAGGGTCCCGGGTTTGATTCCGGCCAAGGGCACATGCCTGGGTTGCAGGCTCGATCCCCAGTAGGGGGCGTGCAGGAGGCAGCTGATCAATGATTCTCTATCATCATTGATGTTTCTATCTCTCTATCCCTCTCCCTTCCTCTCTAACATCAATAAAAAAATAAACACATTTTTTTTAAAAAAAGAAGAAGAAGAAGTGCAGGCAGAGATCGCACCTGCGTGCGGAGGTACCGAGAGCACGGGAGGTACATTTGGAATCTGAGCGAGCATCTTTTGCTTGGGAAGCCCTCTGTGGCAGTTGAGTAGCAGCCCCCCCCACCAAAGACATCTGGTCCTAATCCCTGGACCCTGTGAATGTACCTTTAACCAAAAAAGGTTGTGATGCTGATTTCCTGTGTCAGTGTGAACGAGCTAAGGGATGCCCAGATAGCTGGTCAAACATGGTTCCTGGGTGTGCCTGTGAGGGTGTCTCTGGAAGAGTTCGCATTGGAGGTGGTGGGCTGAGTAAAGCAGATGGTCCCCAGTGCTGGTGGGCCTCATCCAACCCACGAAGGGCCCCATAGAACAAAGAGGAGAAAGGACAATCTTCCTCTCTGCTTGAGCTGAGATATCTGTCTTCTGTAGTTGGACATCGGTTCTCAGGTATTCAGACTCAGATGGGATTTACACCATCAGCCCCTCAATCCTCAGGCCTCAACACAGGCTGAATTACACCACCGGCTTTCCTGGGTCTCCTGCTTGCAGATGACATATGGTAGAACTTCTCGGTCTCCATAATCATGTGGACCAATTCCTATAACAAATCTCCTCTTATCTATCTATCTATCTATCTATCTATCTATCTATCCCATTGGTTCTGTTTCTCTGGAGACCCCTCACTAATACTAGAATCTTTGCTGCTGCAATTAAGTTAGATGGGCCCCAAATGCAATCCTGAGAATATATGCTATCTAATGAAGAGGGAATATACTAATTGACTGCCCCGCCCTCAAAGATGGTGGCACCCAGTCCCCTCAGGCCTGCCAGGGTGGCAGGTGTGCGACAAGGCCGGGCCCACCTCCAGGCGGGTCCGGCCACTCTGAGCACCTGCCTCCAGAGTCCCCCAGTCCCCTCAGTTCCCCAGCTGCCCAGGGCCGGCCCAAGGTGCAGGCAAGCCTCGGATGGCAACTGCCCAGCTACCCAGGGCCGCCTGAGGCTCAGGAAACCAGGGCCAGCTGAGGCTTGCGCTGCTGGCAGTGGCAGCAGCAGAGGTGTGATGGGGCGTCGCCTTCCCCTGATCGCCTCCTGCCCTGAGGGCTCCTGGACTGTGAGAGGGGGAAGGCTGGGCTGAGGGACACCCCCCCACACACTCCAGTGCATGAGTTTTCATGCACCAGGCCTCTAGTGTGTGTGTATATATATATATATACGTATATATATATAATATATATATATATATATATATATACGTATATATATATATACATATATATATAAATTTATATATATATGTATATATATATATACATATATATATATATAAAAGCCTAAGCGACTGTCTGACTGTCTGACCATCCAACCAGTAGCTATGACATACAATGACCACCAGGGGGCAGGCGCTCAATGCGGGAGTTGCCAAGCTTCGGTGACTTGGCAGCCGCAGTTGTCGGGTGACACACCCAGAACCAGAGAGGAGGGAGCCCGATTCCGGAATGCATCACCCAAGAACCACCCTCTCGCAATCCGGGACCCCTCAGGGGATGTCAGCGAGCAGGTTTCAGCCCGATCCCCGCAGGCCAGGCTTAGGGACTCCACCAGTGCACGAATCCGTGCACCAGGCCTCTAGTCCAGCGGTCACCTACCTTTCGGACCTCATGGACCACCAGTGAGGTTGGCGACCGCTGCTCTAGTCTTTAATAAGAGACAGGCAGAGGGAGATTTGACACAAACAAAAGTGGAAAAGATGATATGACAACAAAGCTAGAGATTGGAGTGATGCAACCACAAACCAAGGATGCCTGGAGCCCCCAGAAGCTGGCAAAGAAAAGAAAAAATTCTCCCTGAGAAACGCAGGCAGGCACACAGCCCTGCTGATGCCTTGGCTTCAGACTTCTGGCCTCCAGGCCACAAAAGAATAAATTCGGTTGTTTTAAGCCAACTGGTTTGTGGCCATTCGTTGCAGCAGCCCAGGACACTCGCGTTCCCCTTCTTTGTACAAGAGAGAATGGCAGCTCCTCATATGCAGGCACTGGGTTGCCCCAGGACTAGGCACTGGGACAAGAGCTACAGGCTCCACGGGTTCTGCCCAAGCCTCACGCCCTGAGGTGGCCCTGGCAGCAGGACTGTCTCCAACAGCAGCCAGGGAGCCGGGCCCGGGGACGACTCACCAGGGCAGGAAGGATCCTGTCTTTATGTAGAATTTTTATATTTGGTTCCTTGTGGATTTTTTTGGATCAATTTTGATTTTTTTAAAAAAAAGATTGCACTAAAATATTTATCTTGATAACTACGATTTTTGGCACCCCCTTAAATTTCGTGCTGCAGGCGAGTGCCTCACTCTCCTCCCAGCTCTAATGCTCCCTGGAAAACCCGAAGTCCTGCTTCCTCCTTGTTAGATGTGGAAACTGAGGCCCCAGGGAAGGTGCCAAATTGGAATTGGTCTGAGGTCATGGTGGGGAGCGGGGGGAGAGAGATCAGGTCCCAACGTGGAACCTCTGAGTTCTGGACACAGTCATTCCCCAAATATTTATTGAGCCAAGCCCGTGACAGCTGCTCAAGAGACAGCAGTGACCAGAACGGTCTTGGTCCTTGCCTTCCTGGACCTGGGAGTCCTAACAGGTGAGTCAGGCACCAATGTCAAAGTGCAGCTGATGCTAGGAAGAAAGGATAAACATGTGGGCTGTAGAGTCAGGAAAATTCCCCTGAGGAAATGAGGATTGAGCTGCAGAATAAGATCTGAGAAGGATGCACTGGACAGAGAGCCTGGCAAACAGCGAAAATGGCATGTGCAAAGGCCCTGTGGCAGGAAGTGCAGGCATGTCCAAGCAGAGGAAACAGCATGTTCCAGTGCAGGAAAGCACCAATAAGAAGGGAGCAGTGGAGGGAGAAAAGGCCATCCTATGGGCAAGATTTTCAAGGGTGCGGTGAGGACCAAATATTTTGGTTCTGGTGCTGAGAACGCTAGGAGGCCCTCTCTCTGCCCCAACAGATTCTGAGGAAGTGCAGACTGGAATGCAAGAGAATTAGGTCTAGGACACAGGGCCCCAAGTCTTGAGTTTCCTCATGAAATGGAAGCAAGCACCCCTCCCTCTTCATGGGGTTGTTTCGGAATATTCCAGGGGTGTGCACCCCGGAAACCTGGATATGGAATCTGAGATGACAGGATGTTGAAGAGGACACGGTTCTCCCAGGGCCTTCCCAATAGCCACAGCCTTGGAGGGACAAGGGAAGTTGAGAAAGGTGTCACCAGCAAACCACAGACCAGAGATCTTAGGAAGAAGACAGATCGTTAAAAAAATTTTTTTTAATGAAATACTCAGGTCAGTGGGACCAAAGCAAGGGGAGTGGGAAGAGCTGCAAAGAATGAGATCAAGGAGCTATCAGGAGCAATTGTCTGGAGGATCTGGAGCTTCTGGTGCCCCAAGAGACCAGGGCCTTGAGAAGAAGTGCCTGGGGAGAGGTCCCCTGCCACGCCGCCTAATGACTTATTTACCAGAGAGAAGCCTCTCCAAGGGCCCCCCCACACAGCTCTGCTTTCCATGGAGAGCCCCCCAAATCAGAGCCACGAAAGGAGAATGAAGCTGTGACTCTGGGGCGACAGAGGGGGGTGCCTGGTACAGCAGGAAAGCAGGACGTGGGCAGAGGTCCTCTATCCAGCCAGCCCATAGAGCCCCTCCGGAAGGATTTGCGAGGTCCCTGGGCCGGCGGGGCGGGGGAGAAGCTCAGAGATCAGCCTCCGGGTCCCCGGTCACCTGGAAACTGTGTTGTGCTTTTCACTGCCTTCGGTTTGGGTTGCAAAATCCAATTCCCCCTGGAGTTCTTTTTCTCCCCACCTCCCTTTTCCCTTTAGCATTTTTTTTTTCTTTGAAACTTAACAAAATGATCAATCACCAGGCTCATTTGGAAAGCTAATGAGAAGATTGGGAAAACATTATTTATGAAGGAGATACGCAAGCAAGAGTGTAGAGCTTTCCAGATGTTAGGTTGTATTTTAAAGCAACAATAACGAAAACAGTGGTTCAAAAGGTAAAAACATCAAGTTACAAGATACGTCAGTCCTTGGGATGTAATGTACAATATGACGGCTGTACTGAGCACTGCTGCGTGGGATAGTTGAAAACTGTTCCTGAGAGTTCTCATTGCAAGGGGGAAAAATCCTTCTCTTTTGCTTTCTTTATTTGTATCTATATGAAATGATGGACATTAACGAAATCACTTCACAGTTTATGTAAGTCAGGCCATTATGCTGTATACCTTAAACAGACAGTATACAATGCTGTATATCAATTATCTATACTAATAAAAGGGTAATATGCTAATTAGACCGGGAGACCTTCCGGACAAAGCCATGGTGGTGGGGCCGAGGCAGAGGCGGATAGGGGCAATCAGGCCAGGAGGGGAGGGCAGTTGGGGGTGATCAGGCTGGGGGGGGAGGCAGTTGGGGGCAAGAAGGCCAGCAGGCAGAGTGGTTAGGGGCGATCAGGCAGGCAGGCAGGTGAGCGGTTAGGAGCCAGCAGTCCCAGATTGTGAGAGGGATGTCCCAGATTGGAGAGGGTGCAGGCCAGGCTGAGGAACACACACCCCTGTGCACGAATTTCGTGCACTGGGCCACTAGTATCTCAATAAAGCTGGAGGGGGCAGGGAGAAAAGGGGACAAAAAGGTGGTGCCAAGAAAAGTATACAGCAAAAGAGTGAACCCAAGTGCCATCCTATATAATAAAAGCATAGTATGCAAATTGTCCCCTCAACCAGGAGTTCGTCCGGGAGTTCGACCAGGGGGCAGGGCCCGCCGGGGGAAGGGAGGGAGGCCCTGGCCAGCAGCTGGCAGCAGCAAGGGACCCTACCAGTGCACGAATTTCATGCACTGGGCCTCTAGTTGTATAGACAAAACAATGTATAACAAAGACACTTCTCACACACCTTGTTTCTTGTAGGGAGGCCTGCTGTCTTGGGCAGCACTTTCTGCACCACTGGAAGTGTTCTCATCTGTGCCCTCCAATTACAGTGGCTCCTTGCCATCCCAGTGTGGGTAGGAGGACTGAGGAACTGAAATTTTGCTTCTGCCTGATTTTACATAATTTAAATCACCACATGTGGTTCATGACTACCGCACTGGGCAGGCAATTCTAAGGCCAAACACACCTCACGTAGTTCTCTTTATTTCCCTAGAAAAGAGCTTTTAAAATGGGGCCATACTCTCCTACATTCTACGTTCTTTTCTCCAGGAGAGGTTCAGAGTATTTTTATTTTTATTGGTAGCTGCTCGAAGCTTCTTTGTGATTAAGGTGCGTTGGGCAACGATACTTTCTTGGCTTTTCCCCTTTTACTATTCTTTTTCTTTAATCCTCACTGGAGAGCCTCACAGGTTCTTTGGGGTTTTTAGTTGGAGTTTATAAATGTTAAGGCATTTGTTTAGAAAAAAATGTTTTTGTTTTTGTTTTTGGTCTCTTTTATTCTCTATATTTATAAGATGTTTTAAAAATTATTTTTTTTTTTTAAACTGGTAAGGCATTTTCAGAGTTGGAATACTTTTCAATGATTATTTTAGTTTTTAGTATTCTTTCTTGAAATCCTCACCCTAGGATATGTTTATTAATTTGAGAGAGAGAGGAAGGGAGAGAGAGACAGAGAGAAACATCGATTGGTTGCCTCCCAAACGTGCTCCAACCGGGGATCGAACCCACAACCTTTTGGTGCATGGGATGATTTTCCAGCCCGCTGGGCAGTTTTTTTGGCACTTTTTTCAATTAAAGGATGATTATAAGAAGTATTGTACACTGCTGGCGGGAATGCAGACTGGTGTAGCCACTGTGTAAAACAGGAGTTTCCTCAAAAAGTTAAAAAGGGAATTCCCTTTTGACCCAGTGATCACACTCCTAGGAATATATCCTCAGAAATCAGAAACACCAATCAGAAAGAATGTATGCACCCCTATGTTCATAGCAGCACAATTTACCATAGCTAAGACTTGGAAACAGCCTACGTGGTCATCAGCAGGGGAGTGGATAAAAAAGCTGTGGTACATCTACACAATGGAATACTACCCAGCTGTTAAAAAAGAAAGAACTCTTACCATTTGAAACAGCATGGATGGACCTGGAGAGTATTATGGGAAGCTAAATAAGCCAGTCAGAGAAAGACAAGTATCATAGGATCGCACTCATATGTGGAATCTAATGAACAAAATAAATGGATGAGCAAAACAGATCCAGAGATACAGACGCATGGGACAGACTGTGGAATCTCCGAGGGAAGACGGGGGAGTGTGTGTGGGTGGGAAGAGATCAACCAAAGAACTTGTATGCACATATGCATAACCCATGGACACAGACAATAGAGTGGTGAAGGCCTGGGGTGGGGGGTGGAGGCGGGTTAGAAGAGGTCAGTGTGGGGGGAAGGGGGACATGTGTAATACTTTCAACAATAAAGATTAAAATATAAATAAATAAAGTAGATGGGGTGGGAAAGCTCATGGAAAGTCCAGAGCCAATCCGAAGATCCCTTTGGACTTCAACACTCTGCTCTCTAACTCACCTGCTGCTTCCACTTGACTGTTAATGTCTGGATCTCAGCTAGCTCTGCAGAAAACGTGCTGCGAACGATTAGCAATGTCTGCCACAGACAGGCTATGGAGATAGGGTATGATAGCAGAAATGCCACCCGTGTCCCTCCACGCCTGGATTTGGCTGGGAAGCAGGGGCCATATCCCTGTGCTAGAAGAGACGTAAGAGTGACCCCATCTCTCCCAAGAGACTCACAACGAAAGCCGGCCCTAGGGATGTTTTCCGACACCGATCAAGCTCCTCCAAGCAGAGTTCCGTGGTCATGTGGTCCGTGGCCTGCGTGTGCTGAATTCCCCACCTCAGATCGACGACCTGGAGATGACAAGTGTGGGTGAGTCAGGGACGTGGCGGGATGGGTGACTTTTCCGTTACCTTTGGCAAAGGCATAAAGTTTCTTTCAATACTTTTTGACAGCTTCTCCCCGAAGGGGGATGTCTGGATTAAAAGAACGTGAATGAATGCCCAGAGTAATCATGAGAAAAAGATCAGGCAGATCCAGACCGGGGGCCTCCTGCAGGATGCCAGGCCAGTCCTCCCCGAGACTGCCAAGGTCATGAGCAACACGGGAAGGCCAAGGAGTCATCCCAAACTGGAGGAGACTGGGGAGACCTGACATCTAAATGCACCTGGGGCTCCCTGGGGCGGGGGGCGGGGGGCGCTCAAGACCAGAGAGAACTGGTGACATCCGGGTAACATCAGGAGGCCGGTGAATAACAATGTGCCAGTGTCCATTTCTTGGTTGTACAAATAAATGCACCTGATAATGTGAGATGTTCCCATTCAGGAGAAAAACTGGGTGCAGGATATATGGGAACTCTGTATCACACACAAGCTTCCTGTCAGTCTCCATCCCAAAGTAGAAGTTTACTTAAAAACATTTAAAAATAAAATTTAAGACCCTGAGCATTTTCAGGCTGTTTCTTTTAAAGCACGGACATGTCCACACTTGTTCGCAGAGCTTTCTTTGCGAAGGAGGGTGTTTCGTGCGGCCAAAATCAGATGTGGCCAAGTCGCCTTGGCAACCGCACGCTTGCGGTCCACTTTTGCCTGCTAGCCAGAGGAGGGCCCCCCGGCAGAATGGCTCAATTCAAGGAGCGAGGCTGACCCCCTGAAAGGCTGGGATGAGGACGCGGGGAGGGTGGGACTCAGAATAGCCCCTACCTCCTTAAATTATTTTGCCCCGAGGGAAAGACACATCAATTCCTAGTGAAGGACAGCACGGGGTGACTGTGACTGGAGGGAGGGAGGGAGGAAGGAGAAGGGCCAGCCATCAGCCTTGGGCAGGAGCCTTCCTCTCTGTGGGCCACTGTCCCCCGTCTCGGACGGAGGATGCCTGCAGGGCGTGCTGCCCAGCGAGCGCCCAGGTAGACATTAAGGGATGAACACTGGCGTTTCATCAACGTGTAGGTTTTCCTTTCCAGTGCCTCTGCCGGGGACCTGTGTCTCCTGCTCAATGGCAGGCAGTGGAATTTCCAGCACTGCTTCTTTCGTACTAATATATCGATGGCAGTTCGTCTTGTAATCCAGGGACTTTGAGGTGCTGAATTGCTGTCATAAATGGCAAGGAGGCAGCGCCCGTTAGAGCTGAGACCCCAAAGATGGTTTTTCGGTTTCCACATCACACGTGCAGGCAGTGACTCCCCGCGCCCCCCCACCCCCCACATCCCCACCCCGAGGTTGGTGTGAGCTGTAGGAGACTCTGTTTGGGGCCAGTAGCGACTGTGTCCAGCACTCCGGAAAAAGGCACATCCCACCCAACACCCACCCTGCATATCCCACAGTCCTCAAGCTGCCCCAGGGCAGGCAGGGCCAGGAGGGCAGGGAAAACACCATACAAGTGCCGCATCCAAGGAGCAGGGTCTCAAGGCTTCCGCTCCTAGCACTGTGTCACCCCACCTGTGCCAGCCGCAGGGCCCACCGCACAGCCATCATCCCTCCACCTGCCTTTTCGAAAGACTTTTATCTCCCTGGCCCGTTGCCAGAGCCAGCTACAGAATGCGCAGGGTCTGCTGCAAAAAGAAAATGCGAGTCTCTTGTTCAAAAACCACGATGAATTTCAAGACTCAACAGGAAAGCATGAAACTGAGCACAGAGCCCCGGGGGGACTGCCCAGGCGGCACACCCTTGTTCCCTCTTCCCAGGCAGAGGAAACTGAGGCAGGGAGGCGTGGGCGGGTGGTGATTACCTCAAACATCAGGCCATGCTTTTGGCAGAAGGTCTGCACTTCGGGGTACGCGGTCGCCTGCAGAGCTTCTCTCTCCGCATCCATATCTGCAAGGAACGACATGGACGGTGCTCGATGGAAGAACCCAGAGCTGTATCCTGGTCCATGGCTCTGGTTTTAGCTCCATCCCCTCCCACCCAGGCGGAGGCCCTTTAGGGGACATCAAAAGATACAAATACAGGAGGTACACCTAAGGAGACAAACCTCCTGGATTGCCTGGGACTTCCCAGCTAGTAGCACTAAACGTCCCACATCCCAGGAAACCCTTAGCTCCCAGCTAGCCCGGTGGGTAGTTGCCCTGGGTTAGGGTTGCCAGATAAACTACAAGATGCTCTTTAGAACTTGCATTTCAGATAAACCATGAATAACTTGGTAGCATACCTATAGCCCATTCCACACACCATTTGGATAAATTTGCATTTCTAATAAAACCCTGTTCAATTGGCACTTCAGAGAAGCAACAAATAATCTGTTAGCATAAGTGTGTCCTGTCCCATGCAATATCTGGATACCTTTGCATAACTGATAAACCTAGTTCCATTTGCATGTGAAGTAAACAACAAATCATGTGTTACCATAAGGCAGTGATGGGCAACCTTTTGAGCTTGGTGTGTCAAACTTCGCCCAAAAACTGAGCATAACTCGGGTAGTGTGTCACTTTGAGGACAAAACATTATTTCGCAAATGTTTCATCCTCAGGAGCAGCAAATGTTTCATCCTCGGCATCAGAAATGGCTACGCGTGTCAGTGCTGACACGCGTGTCATAGGTTCACCATCGCTGCCATAAGGGATAGACTTACAGAAAACCATTATTCGTGGTTTATCTGAAATGAAATTTAATTGGGAACCCTGGTTTTGTTTTGGGTTTATTTGTTTGTTTTTGCTAAATCTGGCAGCCCTACCCAGCGCAAACCTGGATGGATCCTAAGACCTGCTCCACCACTGACTTCATGGTGTGGCCTTATGCCAAGTGTCAGGCTAGCCTCAGTTTCCCCCTCTGCTCTTCAGGCCTGCAAGCTCCCAGAGTAGAAAAACCTCTTCTCCTCGCAGCCATTCCTGATTTCTCAGCACTCAACACGGGCGCTCAATAAATGTTGGTAGAACCACTGCGTCTACAAGTTAAAGTACCGAGTGCAACATAGGTTTTGAAGACGCATTTGTTGTCTCCACATGGCCAGGTGGAGGTCACATTAGTGTCTTTCAAAGGCCTCCCAGCCCTAGCCGGTTTGGCTCAGGGGATGGAGCATCGGCCTGCGGACCAAAGGGTCCCGGATTCAATTCCAGTCAAGGGCGTGTACCTTGGCTGCAGGCACCTCCCCGGCCCAGGGCCCCGGTTGGGGCGCATGGAGGCAAGCAACCAATCAATGTGGTTCTCTCACATCGATGTTTCTCTCTGTTTTCCCTCTCTCTTCCACTCTCTCTAAAAGATCAATGGAAAAATATCCTCCGGTGAGGATGAACAAAAAAATAACTAACTAACTAACTTAATTAATTAAATAAAAGGCCTCCCAAAGCCACTGGTACCAAGAGGCTGCCCAGGTCCTGGCACAGGAGCTGACCTCAAAGCCAATCTTGTCCCACCCCCTCCCCTTCCCATGCCCGTTTTATAGACCCCACAGGTTATTTACGTTTGTCCATAAAATACCAACTGGGAAGTCTCTTTAGATCTAGACACTGCTTAGATCGAGGGCACGACGGCAAATGAGACATATATAAATAATGCCGTCTGCCAGAGCTGGCCCCTCCTGGCTTGGGAGAGCTGATGGCTAAATCCTCAGGAATTCTGCGAGCCAGTGGTTGTTGACATAGCCATTATGAAAAATTAAATGATCTGAACTTGCAATGGAATACGTTACAGCAAAAGCAGAGATCATACGTGCTCACAAGTCACCGCTTCCAAATCATCTTACCACATTGGCTGTGAGCTCTGCGCCTGAGTTTGCTTACTGCTATTGCCTTTGTAGCAGAAAAATACTAGAGGATGGCGGGAGGAGGTGCGGGGGGACCCACTGCCCAGTTCTTCCCCACTCCATGTTTATGAAGTCACACTGGCAGCTTGAAATTGACCATGATGCAGGACTTACACCACAGAAATTGGCAGACAGTGCAAATCAGGTGTTTTATGTGGTTTTTGTTGTTGTTTTCCTTTAAAATTTTTGATGATCAGGATATTAAACATTTGCCAGAACACCGCTCAATGTAGTTTTTGCCCTGGCGAAGCTTATAGCCTAGTGGGGGAAGCCAGGCATTAAACAAACACATAAATTAAATAACTATAGCTTTTGGGGCCTGGGGATTCATGGGTTCCAGGATCTGCTGGAACCCAGTGTGACTGCAACACACGGGTGAGGAGAGGGTCGTATGAGGTAAAGTTGGGGAGGTGAGCAATCCTGTCATACAGGGCCGGGGGAAGACTCTGGCACTCTTTAAGCCTCCTGCACCGTGCATTCATCAGAAATGTTAGTTGCAATATCGTTTGCCACTCATAGCAACTCTGTCAAGTCAGGCTCCCAGCCTGGATTATCAAAGAAGAAACAGAGGTTCTGGGACGCTCCCCTTTACCGGTTCCCACATGGGTCACTGGCCGGGCTGCCTTCACATCCAGGTCTCTTAGGGGACACTGTGAGCCATGCCCATTGCCCTGGCACCCCCAAGAGAGCCCCCTGGCCTCGAAAACCCAAGCCCTGCCCCGCCCCTTACCTGAGACCGTGGAGCTGATGAAGATGGCCACACTGTTGGATGGAGGTTCTGGCAGGGGGCCTGCCTGACCCTGGAGAAGCCGCCGGCGGGTGCCTGGGCTGAGGGGGCCCGCGCTCATGCTGTCCACCCACCCGAACGACCTTTCCCCGGGACAGGGACTGGGTCTCAGACACCTCACACCAGTGGCCTAGTGGCCTTCCTGGGAGGCCAGCCAGGCAGGGCCATCGGAGTGGGGTGTGTCTATCTCACCCTCCAAGGCCCCCTCAGTGACCTGCAGCCCTGTCACCTGCAGTGTCCCTGGGGAACTGAACCAACTGCTCCCCGCTGCTCTGCTTGGTCTGTTAACGCTAATGGGTGGACATTGGATTGTGACCTCTCAGCCAAGGTCCCTGGATGTTGGCTCCTCCAGGCACCGGAGCCTTTTGCCCCTCAACCAACCAGCTTCTCGCCCTAAGAGCTCAGCAGTCGCCACAGCAACTGTGGTTTCTTGGCGCTTGGCACTGGGGCCCAGGGACCAGCCAGCCTCTCCAACACCTGGGTCCCCCGGGGCTCCATGAAAGTTGAGCTTGGGCCCAGGTGTGCAGAGGGAGGCTGTAGGATGCTGGGAGCTGTGCCCAGGCCTGGCAGGGTAAGCCCAAAGGATGAACACTCAGAGGAACTCCCCACCCGGTCCTGCGCTCACCATTCCCTCCAGCAAATGTCCAAGCACCTCGTGTACTATTTAAACCAGCAGTTCTCGACCGGGGACCATTCTTCTCCCCAGGGGACACTTGCAATGTCCGCTGACGCTTTGGTTGTCATGACTGGGGAGGGGGAGCTATTGGCATCTAGTGGGCGGAGCCCAGGGATGTTGCTGAGCCTCCTGCAGGGCCCAGGACAGCACCACCACAGAGAATTCTCCGTTCCCCAATGTGAGCAGTGCGGGGAAACTGAGAAAGCAGCTTTAAATAAGCTCATCCCATCTCCTTGCCTGCAGGAGGCCTGGGGCTGAGGCCAGCTGTCTTTGATAAGAAGGGAGATTAGCAAGTCTCCAGGGGCAGGTAGGACCCTGCCCACATCCAACGGATGAGCTCTTTGAAATAAGCAAAAAATTCCACTCCCAGCAACACGGATAGACCTCGAGGGCATTGTGCTAGGCCCGTGGTCGGCAAACTCATTAGTCAACAGAGCCAAATACCAACAGTACAACGATTGAAATTTCTTTTGAGAGCCAAATTTTTTAAACTTAAACTTCTTCTAACGCCACTTCTTCAAAATAGACTCGCCCAGGCCGTGGTATTTTGTGGAAGAGCCACACTCAAGGGGCCAAAGAGCCGCATGTGGCTCTCGAGCCGCAGTTTGCCGACCACGGTGCTAGGTGAAATAAGTCAGACAGAGAAAGACAAATAACTGTGACCGCGCTTACCTGTAAACTCTAAAAGGGCCAAACTCAGAGAAACAGAGAGTAGGGGAGGTGAAGGGAATGGGGAGATGTTGGTCAAAGGTTACAAATTTCCAATTATAAGATGAATAAGTTCTATAAAATAAATAAATAAATAAACAAACAAACACACACACACACACACACACACACACACACACACACAAAAACAGATGAATAAGTCCTGGAGTTCTGACATACAGGATGGCGATCATAGTCAACGATACCGTATTATATACTTGAAACTTGCTAAGAGAGTAGATCTTAAATCTCACCACACACACACACAAAATGGTAACTATGTGATAAAAGCATTAGATAACCTACGATGGTAACCATTTTGTGACATATACGTGCATCAAGTTCACACGCCGTACACTTCGAACTTAAATGATAGTATGTGTTGATGACATCACAATAAAGCGAGGAAAAAAATAATTAAAAAAAACACAGGCTGTGTGGCCAGGAAAAGACCTACTCACGATTAGACCTCATTGAAAATGCCCTGGTGATCGCAGGCCTGCCCACCCACCTGTCAATATTGGTAAAGCACAGGCAGAAGGGGGCTGTGCCTCCACGTCCATGGGCCTGGCGCGAGTGCCGTCTTCTCCACCGCCTTCCCAGAGGATCCAAGCAAGTGGCCTCTCTCCCAGGACATCAGCCGCAGGGTCTGTGAAACGGGGTGAGGCCCACTCAGGGGTGGGCCAGGGGGAGGACAGTGAGGCACCCCCTCGGGGCAGCACACGAGGCAGCGCGATGTGCCCGAAGACCAAGATGAATGCCAAAATGCCCGTGACCAACAGCAAGTGCACCGGGCACTTGGGAGACGGTAAGTCAAGTCCCCACTTTGCCTGCGGGCACTCAAGAAACGGTAGCATCAGTTCAACCAAGTAGTTTGAGCTTTTCCGTACCTCTTCCTTCTCTGCCTCAACTTCCCTTCCCTGCCTTGTCCATTCAGGAAAGACGCTGCTGCTCTGGGAAGACCACCCTCGGGTTCAGGGATTCACTAAAAGGACTCACAGGACTCAGAAAGGGCTGTTTTACTCATAATTATGGTTTGTTGCAGTGAAAGGATGCAGATCAACAGAGAGTTTCGAGGCCTGGATCGGAAGGGAAAGTTACTTTTTATTATACAGAGGCTCCTCGCCTTAACGATGGGGTTACATCCCAATAAACCCATTATACGTTGAAAATATTGTAAGCCAAAAATGCACTTAATGCCACACTGTAGAGTATCTGTTGTCCACCCTCAGGACCACATGGCTGACTGGGAGCTGGGCCCCCTGCCACAGCCCAGCCCCAGGAGAGAGTTCCGCCCCACATATCCTTGGCCCAGGAAAAGATCAACATTCAGGATTCGAAGGAGGACGTCTACTGAATGCATCTCACTCTCCCACCACATCGCAAAGTCAACAATGTCTAAGTCAAACCATCCTCAGTCAGGGGCCATCTGCATAAGTTGTTATACACCTTAATGCTGGCCGTTTAGAATATCTTATTTCCATTTAAATGTCAGTAAATAACAGACAGGATGCGTTCTTGGTCGTCTTTCAGAGCTCCAACATGCCTCTTCTAAATAAAACAGCTTCACCTGATGTCTCTGTGATGTCCCCTTTTCTTTTTGTGCATGTATGGGGTTTTTTTTAAATTATTTTTTATTTTTACTTTTTTTGTCCCCTTTCTTTTGTAAACGTCTCGTTACTAAAACAAGGTGAGCTGAAAGGAGACCTTCCGTGTAAGATTACTCCAACACTGGTTTCATGAAAAGATGAACAGGCAGCTCCTGCTTGACACTGGGTGGTAACTGAGGGCCCTCCCGCCTTTTTAAAAAAATATATATTTTATTGATTTTTTACAGAGAGGAAGGGAGAGGGATAGAGAGTTAGAAACATTGATCAGCTGCCTCCTTGCACACCCCCTACTGGGGATGTGCCCGCAACCAATGTACATGCCCTTGACCGGAATCGAACCTGGGACCCTTCAGTCCGCAGGCCGACGCTCTATCCACTGAGCCAAACCGGTTTTGGCGTGAAGGCCCCTTTGAGGAAGCCGCACACACACTCAAGGATACAGATTGAAATGAGCCAAGGGAAGAGGCATGAGCTTCTAATCGTCCCCTCCCATGGAGTCGTGCGGACAGGGTTTAATTCTCACAGTGACGACGTGTGACAACACGCACGGTGTGCTGCAAGCTGGGGAAGCTCACCCAAGCCTTGGTGTCCAGGGTGTTTGCTGGGTGTTGCTCATCTAGACATGGCGGACCTCAGTCTTCAGCCCCTCCAGCAGTCCAGTTCATACCGCACGGCCCAGGGCCCCTGGCACAAGTCAGAGTGTTAGCATCGATTGCCTGGCATATCCCAAAGCCCCCAAGTTAACAAAGACCCTCTTATCAGCCAGGTTATTTCCAGGGCTTTTAAGGGGCACCTCCCAGGAGCTGGGCCAAGGCCAGAACTTCCTGCGCCGGGTATGGGCAAGCCAGGCCTGCCGCGTTAGTCCTCTGCTGCGCGGGCCGGATGAAGGTTGTGATGTGGAGTTGGCTGTCGGCATTCTATGGATGAGGAAACGGGCTCAGAGGGAGAACTCTCTCCCTAGCCTAGAAGCACAGGATTGGGGAGCAAATACTGCTATCCCTCTCCTCCAGGGGCCTCCACCCCCAGCCTGGCCATCCAGCCAGCTTCCCACAGTCCACCCAGACCTTCTGGTTTAGTCACACTCTGCTGACCGCTCCTAGGCCTCAGCTCTGGGCTCTAGTGTCTGTCTAGGGCAGTGGTTCTCAACCTTCCTAATGCCACGATCCTTTAATACAGTTCCTCATGTTGTGGTGACCCCCAACCATAAAATTATTTTCGTTGCTACTTCAAAACTGTAATTTTGCTACTGTTATGAATCGTAATGTAAATATCTGTGTTTTCCGGTGGTCTTAGGCGACCCCTGTGAAAGGGTCATTCGACCCCCAAAGGGTTGAGAACCGCTGGTCTAGGGCCTTATCGTAGCCTCTCCTTCAGTTTCCTGACTTGGAACTTGCCTCCCTGGAAATCTCTGTTCCTTTTCCCATGTCCTGGGTCCCCAGGATGCCCCTTGGACATGACCCCACTCCAGTGCAGGGCCACATTCCCTTGGTTACCATTATCTGATGTCCATAGAAGGATTGGGAGGTATTAACCTTGACACTCACACTAGGCTTTCTTTCTTCCCTCTCTCCCAGACTTTTCCAGTCTCAGCGTGACGGACAGTGGGGATGTCATCCTCTGCAATGAGGGCTGTCCTGTGCACTGTAGGGTGTAGACCAGCATCCTGGCTTCAACCCACTGGATTTCAGTAGCAGGACCCCTCTCCCCAGGTTGTGACGATCAAAACTATCTCCAGCTCCGGCTGGGTGGCTTAGTTAGTGGGTTGGAACATCATCCTGTACACCAAAAAGTTGTGGGTTTGATTCCCGGTGAAGGCACGTACCTAGGTTTCGGGTTGGACCCCCATATATGGGAGGCAACCAATTGGTCTCTCTCTTTCTCTCTTTCTCTCTCCCTTCTTCTCTCTAAAATCAATAAAAACATATCCTATGGTGAGATTAAAAAAACACACCAACTATCTCCAGTCATTGCCAATGTTGACTAGGTTCGCTATAACAATGCCTGGTTAAGAACCCCTGGTCTAACATAGCTGATTCATTTTAACCTCAGGACCTTTGCACGTGCCATGAATACCCCATTCTTCATCCTTTCATGTCTTCCACATTTCAGCTTAAATGCCACCTCCTGAGAGGCCCTCCTTTACCCTCCCATTACTCAGTGACCTCCCAAGCCACTCTGACGCCATCACCCTATTTTAATTCTCTGCATGGTACTCACCCCCAGCTGGTGTTTCTTCTTTGCTTGTTTACTGGTTGTCTCTCCTGCGAGAATGTGACTTCCACGAGTGAAGGACCTTGTCTGTCAAGATTGGCGTGCCTGGAACACAGTAGGTGCTCAATAAATGATGGTCACATCAACAGGCTCATCCACAACTGCCCATCTTCCTCAGCTCCTGTTTGCCACTGCAGACAACGGAGCAGGACCGGCCTTTCCCGGGAAGGACTTGCCACAACTGCCTCCTGGGTTTCCTGGGGGGCTCCAGCCTCCCTCTCACTCCTGCTGCTGGCGGAAGGGCCAATTTGCAATCCTCTACGGAAGTAGGTTGGAAAAGAAAGTTTTTTGGGGCTCAGCACTGATCGGAAGGCAAGCCCCTGGCAATCCCAGTCACTTTTGTCTTAGGTATTTCACAGGCCTCTCGCTGCCAATTCCCCCAGCAACTGGGATAATGAAAGAAATTATGTGGTTCTCAGGCCCCGGCTTAGCTGGGCACTTAGCCAGGCTTGGCAGTTAACTGTTGTGTGCCAGGCTAATGTAGTCAATATAGCAGATGCTTCTGTCGAGGGTCCTTGAGGTGTCAGCCGGTTGGCCTTTGGTATCGGCAGTCCACACACAACCCAAGAGGCAAATATTGTGATCCTGTACCACGGATGAAGAAATGAGGTCCAGAGAGAGTGAGACCCCTTGTGATGGCTACTCTGAACTCGAGTCTTCTCAGCAACCTCCTGGGTTGGTAAGAGAATGAAATGCACATGTATAGTGAGCCCAGCGCTACTCTTGGGTCATGCAAAAGGCCCTCAAAATGTTGGCCATGATTAATTACTATTATTACCAGACTTGCTCAACAAGTGGCAGAGTCTGGAATCAACGTTCCAGCAGGTGTTAATAAAATTGAAGTCTCTAGAGCAGGGTTTCCCATCCTTGGCCCCTTTGGGTTCATCCTCGGGGGGGGGGGGGGGGGCGTCCTGTGCACAGTGGGATGTTGAGCAGTGCCCCTGACCTCTTCCCCACTAGATGCACGTAGTACCACCACTCCCAACATTGCTCCTTGTTCCCTGCAGGGCAGAGTCCCAACCTCCATCCCCTGGATGACAACCACTGCTCTATCATGTTATATACTCATCCTATCTAATAAAAAGGGAATATGCTAATTGACCCTCACGCCATTGCAAAGATGGTGGTGCCCACAGCCAATAAGGAGGGACTATGCTAATTGACTGCCCCACCCTCAAAGATGGCAGTGCCCACAGCCAATAAGGAGGGAATATGCTAATTGACTGCCACGCCCTCAAAGATGGCGGTGTCCAGTCCCCTCAGCCCCGCCGGGGTGCCTGCCTCCAGAGTCCCCCCAGTCCCCTCAGCCCCCCAGCCGCCCAGGGCCAGCCCAAGGTGCAGGCAAGCCTCGGATGGTGGCTGCCCAAGGTTCAGGTAACCAGGGCCGGCTGAGGCTTGGACTGCCGGCAATGGCGGCAGCAGAGGTGTGATGGGGCGTCGCCTTCCCCTGATTGCCAGGTCACCTCCCACTCCTGAGGGCTCCCAGACTGTGAGAGGGGGCAGGCTGGGCTGAGGGACCCCCGCTCCAGTGCATGAATTTTCATGCACCAGGCCTCTAGTGTTACTATAATCATGTTGCTACATGTTGGGTAACTTTTTAACTTCAGGTGCAAATACATATACTCTCCACTACTACCATTACCTGGGGACTTCAGTTTGCTATCCTGGTTTACTCATGATGAAAATCAGCTTCAGAGAAATTCAATAAGTTGCCCAAGCTGAACGGAGAGTCCAACCTATTTGTCGGCCATCTTGGGACCTATGGGTGTTAAAGAATTCTATTCAAAGCTTTTAAAGTGTGATTATGGTATTGTTAGGTTGTAAAAGAATCTTTATCTTTTGGAGACACATAGCAAAAATATTTATAGAGTGATAAGGTATATAGGACGACTGAGATCTGCTTAGAAATAATCCCAGGTGGCAAGGAGGATGGGGTGATGTTGGCCAGGGGGTGAGGGTGATCAGGGCTGGGACTGGGGGCTCCTTCTATGATTCTGCCTACTTTTATGTATGAAATTCTCCATAGTGAAAGTGTAAAATATTCTTCCATCTGTGTTCTTAGGGAATGGTCATGGTTATTCTGTGTTGAGTAGGTGCTGAGCCCAGGGGCTTTCCATGCCTCTGCCAACCCCAAACGCCCAATGTTATCATCCCCACCTTACAGAGGAGAAATCCAGGCTGGGAGAGGTTCATAAACCGAATCGCAGTCTCACCCTCCGAGGTGCCTGCGCGGAGCATGAGCAGGGTAGCAGCGCCCCCTGGGGGACAGGACAGAAATTGTCACGTGAATGGGCAGAAGCCTCTGTAACCCCAGAGTGTAGGAGGGGGAGGCAGCTGAGACATTGTCCTGGAACACATTTGCGGGGAGGGGGTAACGCCCCCCAAAATAAACCATCAATAAAGATAAATAATCTCTTTTCAATTTTTAAATTGTGGCAAAAGGATAACTATTTTAATGCAATTTTTAAAAATCCAAATCAATGAAGAGAAATTTCACAATAAATGAGATGTCACGATTTTGAATACAGCGAGGCAAGTGAGGGGATATGGAAACCAGGGCTGGAACCTGTTTTTATTTTTATTTTGCTCATCGTGGATATTTTGCATTGATTGTATTTTTTAAAATATTACTTTAAAATAGTATTTATCTGCGAATTAAAACCATAATGAGATACTACCACCTCATGCCCACTAGGATGGCTAGGGTAAAGAAAGTAGAAAATAGCAAGTGGTGAGGATGTGGAGGAACTGGAACCCTCGTACCCTGCTGCTAGAAGTGTAAACTGCGACAGTCACTGTGGAAAACAGTCTGTTAGGTCCTTAAAAAGTTAAACACATGCCCAGCCAGTGTGGCTCAGTAGTTGAGCATCAACCTATGAACCAGGATTCCCAGTCAGGGCACAAGCCCAGGTTTTGAGCTCCATCTCCGGTAGGAGGCATGCAGGAGGCAGCCGGTCAATGATTCTCTCTCGTCATTGACATTTCTATTCCTCTCTCCCTCTCCCTTCCTCTCTCTGAACTCAATAAAAACATATTAAAGGAAAAAACAACATCATGCTGAGTGAGAGAAGCCAGATGCAAAAGGCCACATGACGTATGATTCCATCAATATGAAATGTCCAGTAAAGGCAAATCCCTCATGACAAAGAGTGGATCAGTGGTTGCCAGTGGCTGGGGGAAGGAGTTTGGGGAGTGACTTTAATGGGGATAGGGTCTCCTTTGGGGGTGATGAAATGTTCTGGAATTAGCTAATAGTGGTAGCTGCACAACATTGTCAATGCACTAAGTGCCACTGTATTACACACTGAAAATGAATTAATTTTATGCTATGTGAATTTAACCTCAATTTTTTAAAATGTATTTAAATGGGAAAAAATTAGCTTGATCACTAGTTGGTTTTTGCACCCCCAAATGTCTTGCTGGAGGTGAGTGCCTCTCCCCAGTCCAGGCCCTGATCCTACCTCCCGCCGGGTGTTGCCACTGTGATCACTCACAGTTTGCAGACGGGGAACCCAGGCCCATTGTGGTCTGTATTTTGAATTAATCACTTTAGTGTGGATTAACTTACGCATCATGTCAGCCCTTGTTGGTGACCACGTTTAGCCGCCAGTGTCCCAGGTCGGTCTGTGCCCCATCCTTAAAGTCTCTGATTCGCTTCCTCTCCCAATGCCTCGCACTGAACCTACCCTGGCAGGGTCCAGAAGGACGGTCTTTTGGAAATCAACAGTTGGCCTCATTTTTGCCCTGTGGTTCCTAAGGTTTTGGGGTCACAGACCACACTTCAACCTCCACAATAAAAGCTTTGGACCCTTTCCTAGAAAATGGCACGTGCACACAATTTGCCTCTAATTCCTGTCCTTGGATTCGAATGGGGCCAATGAAGTCCAGGTTAAGATGCTCCAAATCAGACAAATACTTTGTGATTCAACCATCTAAGGAACAACCGACAGCATAATTTGTATGTCTTTTTCCACTCATTCATTGTATCATGTTATTTTATAATTTACGTACAGTAAAACTGACTTCAGTGTGAGTTTTAGCTGAGTTTTTGGGCATCCACAGATTCCCAAAAGGCTCGGTCATGCTGCCTCCTTTGTATTCACACCGCTTTCCACCTCCTGGCAACCACTGGTGTGTTCTCCGTCATGAAAGATCTGTGTATTGGAGAAAGTCACATGTATGGAATCATACGGCATGCAACCTTCTGAGACAGGCTTCTTTCACTTAGAATAATGCTTTTCAGGTTCATCCAGATTGTCCCATGTATTAAAAGTTCTCTCCAGCCCCACCAGTGTGGCTTAGTAGTTGAGCATTGACCCATGAACCAGGAAGTCACGGTTTGATTCCTGGTCAGGGCACATGCCAGAGTTTTGGGCTCAATCCCCAGTAGGGGGCTTTGCAGGAGGCAGCTAGTCAATGATTCCCTCTCATCATTGATGTTTCTCTCTCTCTCTCTCCCTCCCGCTTCCTCTCTCTGAAATCAATAAAAACATACATATTTTTAAAAGTTCTCTCCATTTCATGTAGCAGTCTCTGTCCATTCAGGATATTTGGGTGATGGATTAGTTTCCAGGGCATGCCATAACAAAGGACCACGCACGGAGGGGCTTAAAACAACACAGATGTATTCTGTCATGGTTCTGGAAGGCAGAAGTCTGAAAAAAAGGCTATACTTCCTCTGAAGCCTCGAGGAGAGGATCCTTCCTGGCCTCTTCTAATTTCTGGTGATAGCTGTCAATCCTTGGCATGGAAATACATCACTCCAGTCTTTGCCTCCATCACCACATGGCCTTCCTCTTCTCATAAGGACAGCAGTCACATTGGATTAGGGCCCCATCTCGTGGCCTCAACTTAACTTGGTGACATCTGCAAAGATTCTATTTCTTAAATAAGGTCACATTCATAGGTGCTGGAGGTTACGACTTCAATATATCTTTTGGGGAGACACAATTCACCCCATAACTGGTGACTCCATGACTTTTTTTTTTTTTTTTTTGCAGTTTTATAACTTTACTGGCCTGGTGCATGAATTCGTGCACATTGAAAGGAAATTAATTAGAAGAAATATTTTAATATCACTATTCGCCCTTTCTCTATAATAGAAGTGTCAACCAAATTCACGATCGACAATGACAGAGGGAAATACACGCATGTGATTGGTGCCAGCGAGAGCTTTATATGTATTGTGCATGCGTGAATCAACTTAGCCTTTTATATATATAGAATAAACTTGCTTAATATAGACCTGCTTTCTGATTTAGCTAAACTTTTTCCAACCCAGTGAAGCACCCCAACTTCTCTTTCAGGTAATTGCCAGCAACACAGCAGTAAATATCAACACAAAGCAGATTATTATTGTAGGTCATGCAGGGAGAACAAAGGTAAAATATTTAACTGCAGCAGTATTTGACTATATTCTGTGCAGTGAGAAAACCTGAAGTCATTTTCAAGATCCACCATTTCTTACTTCTTTTCAGTCTGGTCAAGTTTCTAAGCTTTCTAAATCTCCGTTTTCTGGCTAATGAAAAGAAAATAGGATTCCACTGAGTCTCCTTTCTACCTACTCCAGGACTTCTGTGAGGATCAAATGAGATGAGGCACAGGAAAATGCTTCACAAACATTTGATTAAAGTGTGAAATGTTTGCACCCGGCTATAAAGCAAGTTGTGTTCCTAGGCTGAACAAACTGCAAGGAGGCTAGTCATTAGGGAGAGGAACCCGGGCGTTGCTACGTGATGTCATTCCCTGGACGGGCACTTAGCGCATTAGCCTTTTATATATATAGATTCAACAATCAGCAGTTAGTTCTCATTCACATGAACTATTTGTAGATTTTTTTAAGCAGTGACAGGTATGTAGGTAACCAATATATAGAGCTTGTTTGATGAATCTTCATCCTCATTATGTATTGTGGACGACCACACCATATACCATATGGGACATTCCTTATTCCTTTGGCCCAGACAGCTTTGTTGAGCCTGGTATCAGTGGCCCATCTTCTCTATGGAAAATTTCTGAATCTCTTTGAGTGCCCGGGGGTCACCCTTCTTGAAACCCGCTCCATTGAATACGCTTGTGAATGTTGATGGTGTGTTCTCCAGTCACTACCTCGTTGAGGGCAACGCGGACCTTCTTCTCCCCACCTTTCTTTGTGGGAGCCATTCTGCTGGTCCAGGTTGTAAAAAGTCCACGTCTTAATCTTTTTCATTACAAAATTGAAAGTACACATAAAGCCCTCCAACGGAGCTGTAAGCTCAATGACCGTCTCCAGGGAAAGTACTTGAGAAACGCTGGAGTCCAACCTGGCCTCTTTTTCAGGGAGCACCATTTTTCTTGAAATGTCTGACAAACTATGGGTTAGACTTGGCTCTCTGGCAGAAATGTTCTCAAAAATGAATAAAATGAGCCTGTCACTTCAGGGAAAGCAACTGCTGGTTATTGTTTCCAAGAATAAAATTCAAGCTTTCAAGAGAAAAATCAGAATTTTGGAAAAACCTGTATCGACCACTGTGAGCTTGACTGCTTTCTGATACTTCAAGGCTTGTCTGATTAGATGGGTAGTTCTATTAAAGAATCTGACTCTCTGATATTGAATAATGAAATGTGGTAACCTCTACATAACTCAGTGAACTAATGGCCTGTGCATGATGTTACAATCCTTGGAGGGGGTCCATGCAGAGTGCAAGAGAGAGCAACAGGTTTTTTGTTTGTTTTCAAAGGTCCCTTTTTTGCTTTCCTCTCCTTTTCATTTATTTTTTATTGAATTTATTGGGGTGACATTGATTAATAAAATTATCCAGGCAGACCAATAGATTTTAATGGAACCAAGTGTAGTGGGTTGAACGGAGGCTGCTAAAATGATACGCCCATTTCCTAAGCCCCAGAACCAGTGAATGTGACCTTATTTGGAAAAAGTCTTTGCAGATGTTATTACTTTAGGGATGTTAACATGAGATCATCCTGGCTGACCAAGGTGGGCCCTAAACCCAATGACAAGTGTCCTTAGAAGAGAAGAAGTCATGGTCATAGAGGAGGAGACGGCTAGGTGACGATGGAGGCAGAGGAATTGGAGTGATGTGGCCACCAGCTGGGGATTCCCCTGGAGCCACCGAAGCTGAAAGAGGCCAAGAAGGGTCCTCCCCTAGAGAGGATGGCATGCGCAGATGCCCAGGGATGAGCGAGGACACGGCATGTCGTAGGGACTGTGTATTGTTTGTAGAGGCTCCATATTAAAGATATAAAATCTAGACATAAGGTCTAAGAAATAACAAAATGAACATCCATATACCCATCACCTAGCAAACTTTTTCCATAAAGGACCAGAAAGTAAATATTTTCAGCTTTTCAAATCAGTGTCTGGCTCAATTATTCAACTCTCTCATTGTAGCTCAAAAGCAACCATAGAAAATGCATAAAGGAATGGGTGTGAACGTGTGCCAATAACACTATTCCTGAACACTGACATTTTAATTTCACAAAATTTTCTTTTTTTAATGTTTCTCTCTCTCCCCTCTCCCTTCCTCTTTTTCTAAAAAGTCAATAAAAACATATTTTTAAAAAAGAGAAAATTGGGTTCATCATTCTTTTAGTTTGTGTGATGCTTTTACTGCATAAATATGTATTCCAAAATTATATCATTAGGTTTGTGTATTTTTGGCTTTTATATAAAGGGGAACCATGCTGTAGGTATTCTGACACAACTTGCTTTTTGTACTCAAGGTTGTCCATGCTATAGTTTGCTCATTTTCAATGCTGTACTAGAGACCTGGTGCACGAAAATCATGCACAGGGGGTGGGGGGGAGTCCCCTTAGCCCAGCCTGCACCCTCTCCAATCCAAGACCCCATGGGGGATGTCTGACTGCCTCTCACAATCCAGGACCACTGGCTCCTCACTGCTCGCCTGCCTGCCTGCCTGCCTGACTGCCTGATTGCCCCTAACCCCTCTGCTTGCCTGCCTGATTGCCCCTAACCACCTCTGCCTGCCTGCCTGATCGTCCCTAACTGCTCCTCTGCTGACCTGATCGCCCCTAACCATTTCTACCTCAGCCCTGCACCCGGGACCCAGGCTTCACTCCCTCTGGCTGGCCGCAGACACCCAGACCCGGGCCGGCTTCACCCGGGCCGGCTGCAGTCACAGGGGACCATGGGCGGAAGGCTACTCCATCTCGCGGACCACAGCTGCAGGCACTGGTGCCCTGGACTGCGGGGCAGGCAGCTTCACCCAGGCCCGGTTTTGTCAGGAAGGATGTCCGGATGGTCATCTGGAAGATGTCCAGTCTAATTAGCATATTACCCTTTTATTAGTATAGATGGTATCCTATCATATGACTATAGAGCAATTTGTTCATTCTCCTTGTCAACGGGCATCATTGTTGCTAACGTTTGCTTGTTTTTTCATTAGAAGATGCTGAAACATTCTGGAGGGCTTTGAAGCCAACGCTGGAGATGGTCAGACTGATGGGTTAGAAGCGGGACCATCCCCAGCTATGTGTTAGGCAGTCCTCAGTTATGATGAGAAGCAGTGACTACAGCTCAGATTGGAGCACAGATGGGGAAACTGAGGCTGGGGGTGGTTAGGTGCCACCCACAGCCATACAGTCTTCATGGGTGTGGAAGGCAGCCTCTAGATGGGTCCTGATGATCTCTGCCTCCTGTTTTCCAAATATTCACACCTCCCAGCTTATGTCCACTCTGTGCTCTTCATCTGGAGTATTCTCCAAGACATCTTCCAATCCTCCCTGTGCATTTCAAGGCCCTAGACAAATCTCTCTCCTCCAAGGAGCCCTCCTTAACTCCACAGCCCCTCTGAGCACCCCCGGCGCTTCCTTCCCTCTCTCAGGCACTCCTTAACAGCAAAGGACAGGCCTTTGCCTCTCTGGCTCCTGAGGGCGCAGCCCCGGGGCAGACACAGTAAGCCTCCGTAAGTGTTTGTTGAATGAATTATGTCTCCTTTGATCACATAGACTCAATGTTTGTGTCCCCTCAAATTCATATGTTAAAATCCTAACTCCTGCCCTAGCTGGTTTGGCTCAGTGGATAGAGCATCGGCCTGCGGACTGAAGGGTCCCAGGTTCGATTCCCGGTCAAGGGCACATGCCTGGGTTGTGGGCTTGATCTCCAGTAGGGGGCGTGCAGGAGGCAGCCGATCCATGATTCTCTCTCATCACAGATGTTTCTCTCTCTCTCTCTTTCTCTCTCTCTCTCTCTCTCTCTCCCCTCCCTTCCTCTCTGAATTCAATAAAAAAATATATTTTTAAAAAATCCTAACTCCCAACATGATACTGTTTGGAGGTAGGCCTTTGGGAAGTGATTAGTGTTCGATTAGATCATGAATGGGGCCCTCATGATGGGTGCTCTTATGAAATGAGGAGGCAATGAAAGATCTCTCTCTGCTCTCCCCCATGTGAGGTTACAAGGAGAACACAGTGATCAGCAAACCAGGAAGAGAACCCTCACCAGATACTGAATCTGCCGGTGCCTTGATCTTGAACTGCCCAGCCTCCACAACTATGAGAAATGTCTGGTGTTTCAGCCACCGATCTATGGTGATTTGTTACAGCGGCCTGAAGGGACTAAGACACCTGACTGGTGAAGGTCTGTTTTCAGAGAGGAGACATGGACACTTGAGGGATGGTGAGACGCCCGTTTGTAATGTGGCACTGAGTCAGATACAGCTCTCTTGGCCTTGCCTAGTTATTTGTCCTGTTCATTTCTTCTGTGAATCATCATATATGTAGGGTTGAAAATGTGGTAGGCAGTTAGATAGGCACAATCAGAGCAAGGACGCTGGGCCAGGTACAGAGGCCACGCGTGTGAAAGGCCCCGGGCACCTAGCAAACGGAAATTGTAGGGTGGGGCCTCGTCCTCAGGGTGACATTTCCTCCCCTTGCATATGGCTGGTCATGCGCTTTGGACCCCTGACCTTTCCTCCCTAGAAATAACATCTAGGCCTCAGTTGTATTTCAGCTCCAGGCCCTGAAAAGCAACAAAACCAGACAAGTGACACCACAGCTGACCTCAGGACCAGCTGCATTGAATAATGACCCACTGCCCTGACGTCAACCAATCCATCAGTGGAGACTCCAACCCTAAAAGGACATGCCTTGAAAACGGCTGAATATTCTACTGAGATCTTCCCCCTGGAACCTCCCCTAAAATCTCCACCCTTGCCCTAGCTGGTTTGGCTCAGTGGATAGAGCATCAGCCTGCAGACTGAAGGGTCCCGGGTTCCATTCCGGTCAAGGGAACATGCCCAGGTTGCGGGCTCGATCTCCAGTGGGGGGATGCAGGAGGCAGCCAATCAATGATTCTCATCATTGATGTTTCTATCTCTTTCCCTCTTCCTTCCTCTCTGAAATCAATAAAAAATATATATTTTTAAAAAATCTCTACCCTAAAAACCCTTAGGACTGAGAACCCAGTACCCGCTCCCTCCTGGGAGCACGCCAAGGCTTTCCCTTCCCCCTCCCACCAGATGGGTCACTTTACCTTCCTCACTTCTAAGCTCTAAGGGCCCTTCCTTTGCCTCTATAACTTGTTTCCTCAGCCCATTTCTTCTACAAATTACTTCTTCTACCTCTGTGATTTTCTAAATAAATGCTCTCTTATAGTTTGAACTAGAGGCCCGGTGCACGGAATTCATGCATGGGTAGGGTCCCTAGGCCTGGCCGGCAATCAGGGCCTATGTGCAGGGCGACTGGTGGGGCAATCAGGGCGGCCCCCACTGGCACCCACCTTGGCTGGCCTGGGGCCTTCGGGCTGGGGGCAACTCCTATGTGAGCGTCTGCCCCCTGGTGGTCAGTGCATGTCATAGCGACTGGTCGTTCCACTGGTCATTCTGCCGTTTGGTCATTTTGCATATTAGGCTTTTATTATATAGGATTCTTTCCTAGCCAGATCTCCAAGTACCGAAGTTGCTGAACCCAGGTCTGGTCTGACCCCACTGGTCTAAAATCTGGTGCCATTTCCACCGCTGCCAACAAAAAGAATCTTAAAGATCATCCAGTCCAGCCCGGCGGGGCTCAGTGGTTGAGCGTCAACCTATGAACCAGGTTACGGCTCAATTCCGGTCAGGCTACATGCCGGGGTGTTGGGCTCGATCCCCACTGTGAGTTGTGCAAGAGGTAACTGATCGGTGATTCTCTCTCATCACTGATGTTTCTGTCTCTCCCTCTCCCTTCCTCTCTGAAATCAATAAATCTAAGAAAAAATCATCCAGTCCAGGGATTGGCAAACTTTTTCTACAAAAAAGCCACCATTGACATTTTCAGCTGTGCAGGCCAGACAGTCTCTGTTTTGATGACTCAGCTCTCCTGTTATAGGTTGAAAGAAGCCACAGACAATATGTAAACACATGAGTATGGCTGTGTGCCAACAAAACGTTATTTACAAACACAGGTGGCGGGCTGGATTTGGCCCTCAGGCCGTCGTGCACCTACCGTTGACCTAGCCCAACGTTTTTTTTTTTTTATTCAATTTATTTTTTACACAGAAGGAAATTCCAAGTTACAAAAGCAAATCTGACCTCAATTTAGCTTCTCATTCACCACAAACTTTGCCTTTTTATGTACCACAATATCCTTGAAAGGCAAAGGGTCCAGGCTTTTCTTCCCGTTCACAAGTTTGGAGCTCTTTTCCAACGTTTTCATTTGACAAGGAGGGGTTCACCCAGAGTCACTTGGCAAGTTCAGAGCAAAACCAGAACTCACTCTCAGGCCTGCCAACATCCTGCCTTTGTGCCTTCACTTTGATCTCCCAGTTGGCTTCTATTGGCTCAATTAGGTGTTAATTTCCTCCACTAATTGAGCTGGTACTTCCAGAAGCCTCCAGGCAAGTACCAACCAGAAAGTGCAAGGTAAACACAGTTAGAACCACCCACATCTGCGGTAACTGTTGGATGGTGGCCTCTCACCTTTGCTGAGCACCTGCTCAGCAGCTGAGACTCTGTTAACCTCTGCCCTCAGGTGTGTCTTTTGCTTCCCTAAAGAGACTCGGAGAAGTGAAGTGTAAAGGGAAAAGCATGAGCTTTGGAGTAAGATTTTGGATTTTAATTCTGCCCCACTATCAGCTCTCCAAGTTGCTTCTCCACTGAGCCTAATTTTTTCCCCCATAAAATAACCCACCTCAAAGACATACTGTTTGTAAAATACATGCTTATGGGCTTGGCATGTTGCAAGCACTTAATAGAAACTTCTATGTTCAGTTGTGGTCTGGATTTGCTTATGAGGCATGGTGGGTACCTTCTAAGGTGGTCCCTAGGAATCCCCATGCCTGGTACCACGCCTTTGTATAACCCCTGCCCTTGAGTGTAGGGGACCTGGGATTTGCTCCTAAGGAATAGAATACAACAACAAAAGTGATGGGATGTGGGTCTTCAAAAATGTAAATAAAGAATTAGCATATGATTCAGAAATTTTCCTTTTTGGTATCTATCCCAACAAACTGTAAGGGTCTCAAATAGATACTTGCATACACCACAGAATTATTCACAACATCTGAAAGGTAGAAGCAACCCAAGTGTCCCTGGACAGGTGAAGGGATAAATAAAATGTGTGTATTCACACAATGGAACATTATTCCGCCTTAAAAAGGAAGGCAATTCTGACACATACAGCAACATGGAGGAACCTTGAGTGAAATAAGTCAGCCACAAAAGGACAAATACTGTGTGATTCCACTTGTGTGAAGTTCCTGGAACAGTCAGATTCACAGACACAGAAAGTGGAAGGGTGGGTGCCAGGGGCTGGGGGAGGAAGAAGGGGGGGGTTAATGTATGGAGTTTCAGTTTTGCAAGATGAAGAGTTCTGGAGCTGGGCAGTGGGGATGGTTGTGCAACAATGCGAATGTACTTAACACCACTGAACTGTGGATCCTTAGAAATGGTTACGACGGTGAATTTTATGTTGTGTATTTTACAACAATAATAATAGAACCTTTCTCTCAGCTAATGACCAAAGCAGCTCCTGAGTGTGACTCCTGCAGCTAAAATTAGGCTGGACTTGAGAGGCGGCCGTCCGAGTTCTCACACCTGCAAGGGGCCGCAGGGTCAGCCTGCCCACCAATCATCCCCAACCAGCCTGCCGGCCGCTCGCCCAGTCGCTCGCCCACCCTCTTCCCAAAATAGGCTGGGAGGCTATTTTGGGTACAGCCTGTCCTCTCATAAAATGAGATCTCAGAACATTTGTGCTGGAAGGAGGGAGCCGGCTGGCTGGTCGTCAACACCCGCCAGGTGCTAGATGAGGCCAAGCAGAAGCGTCTGGACGCGCAGAGCTGGCTTTTGTAATCCAATCCAGACCTCTCTCCTGGGCCAAAGGCTTCCCAGCCACTCCTGCTAGTTGTCCTCAGAGGGGACTGAGGTGCGGAGAGGGGAGTCCCCCACCCCTGGCCACACACCTCGCAGGTGAAAAGCCAGGATGTGAACCAGTCTGGGAAGCTTCAAGTGCCTATTCTGCTTTTTCCTTTTCGTTTTAGACCCATGGTCGGCAAACTGCGGCTCTCGAGCCACATGCGGCTCTTTGGCCCCTTGAGTGTGGTTCTTCCACAAAGTACCACGGCCTGGGCGAGTCTATTTTGAAGAAGTGGTGTTAGAAGAAGTTTAAGTTTAAAAAATTTGGCTCTCAAAAGTAATTTCAATCGTTGTACTGTTGATATTTGGCTCTGTTGACTAATGAGTTTGCCGACCACTGTTTTAGATGAAAGTCGAATTTTCAGCGCACGGTTCTATGAGTTTTGATAAAGATATGGTTATGGATTCCCCACCACATCAAGATACAGAACAGTTCCATCAACCTGCCCTCCCTGACATATATCCTTCCACCCCCTCCCTGGCACCCACTGACCATCTCCAGACCATCTCCCCTGCCACGCCCGCCCCTGGTGCCTACTGACCTGTTTTCCATGCCTCTAATTTTGCCTTTCCTAAAATCCCTATGATGGGAGTGCACAGGATACCGTGAACCTGGCTTCTTTCCCTGCGGGAAGCCACCCATTGTCTTGACTAGCAGAGAGGTGTGGACAAGGAACCCGGAAGGCTAGTGACCCTTGAGCTCTGGCAAAGGTCAGGGCTGTACACCCACTGTTTAGTCCAGACAATGGTAGCTGAAGCAACTTCCCTACCAGACAGTCATGTAAATCCTTACTGATAAGACAGTCTGCCTGTTACTGGAAATTGCCTGCCTAAGGGCTATAGGTGTATCCCAAATTGAATAAAAGGATGGCGAGGCCTGAACCCAGGCGGAGTCCTTCCTCTTGAGCTGGGCTCCCGCCTGGTCCCCCAATATTTCCAAATTATTATTTCTTGTCTCGTCTCTTTCATTTGCGTGTGGCCCCTCTTCCAGAGCCCGAACCCTGAACCACGCGGGACTGGGGTCCTGCACATTTCCCTTAGCAAATGCACTTGAGATTCTTCCACTTTGCTGTGTGTATCAGAAGTTTCTTTCTTTTTCGTCACGGGGTAGTATTCATTGTATGATGGGATCGTTGTATAATGTTCACCCACTCACCAGCTGATGGACACCTGGGATGCTTCCAGCTCTCGGTGATGACCATAATCAGCTTGCTTTAAACGTTTCTTGTGTGAATACGAGTGTGTGTTTCGCTTAGGAATGGGATCGCTGTGTTATATGGTAAGTGATGCTTAATTTCATAGGAAACTGCCCAGCTGTTTCCCACCAGCACTATGTGAGTGTCCCAGTGGCTCCAAATCTTTAGCAGCACCTGGTATTGTGAGTTATTTTTACTTTATCCTTTCTGAGCAATATTGTATTCATTTGCTAGGGCTGCCATAACAAAACCCTGAGTGGCTTAAACCACGGAAATGTATTTTCTGACTGTTCTGGCAGCTAGAAGCCCACGATCAAGGTGCTGGCAGGGTTGGTTTCTTCTGCGACCTCTCTCCACGGCCCGCAGACACCCATCTTCTCTGTGTCCTCCCATGGTCTCCCCTCTGCGTGTGTCTGTGTCCTCATCCCTTCCTCTTATAAGGACACTAATCATATTGAATTAGGGTCCACCCTAAAGACCTCATTGTAACCTAATCACGTCTTTGAAGACCCTCTCTCTAAATATGGTTACAGTCCGAGGTACTAGAGCTTAGGACTTCAACATAAGTATTGAGGGTAACATAATTCAGCCCATGGTGGATATGCAGTGGCATTTCATTGTGCTTTTAATGTGTATTTCTTGTGATTACCTGCCATCCATATATTTTCTTTGGTGAATTATCTGTTCAAATATTTTGCATAATTTTATGTGTGTGTTTTTCTTTTTTTAAAAATATTTTTTATTGGTTTTTACAGAGAGGAAGGGAGAGGGATAGAGAGTTAGAAACATCGATGAGAGAGTACATTGATCAGCTGCTTCTTGCACACCCCCTACTGGGGATGTCCCGCAACCAAGGTACATGCCCTTGACCGGAATCGAACCTGGGACCCTTCAGTCCACAGGCAGACGCTCTATCCACTGAGCCAAACCGGTTAGGGCGTGTGTGTTTTTCTTACTGAAGATTTTTTTACAGCCTAATTGAGGTGTCATAGACATATACTAAACTGTTCATATTACTAAGTATACAATTTGATAAATTGTGAGGAATATAGACCCGTGAAGCCATTACCACACACAGGATGGTGAAGACATCCATCGCCCAGACCCCTTGTGCTTTCTTGCCATCCCTCCCACCCACCTCTCCTCCTCTCCCCAAGCACCCATTAATCAGCTTTCTATTTCTAGAATTTTATGTAAAGGGACTCAGACAATATGCATTATTTTTGGATGACTTTTATTTACCCATCACAAGGCATATGAAGCTCATTCATGCTATTCCATTTGGTTCTTTTTTATTGCTGAGCAATAATCCCTTGGATGGGGCAATTATTTATCCATTCACCTTTTTTGGGCATTTGTTTGTTTCCAGTTTGGCGCTATTATTTTTTTTTAACAGAAGTTTTATTTTTTAATATTTTTATAAATCTTTATTGTTCAGATTATTACAATTATTCCTCCTTTTCCCCCCATAGCTCCCCTCCACCTGGTTGCCACCTCACCCTCTGCCCTTATCCCCCACCACTGTCCTCATCCATAGGTGTATGATTTTTGTCCAGTCTCTTCCCTCACCCCCATACCCCTTTCTCCCTGAGAATTGTCAGTCCACTCCCTTTCTATGCCCCTGATTCTATTATATTCGCCCAGTTTATTCTGTTCATCAGATTTTTTTATTCACTTGATTTTTAGATTCACTTGTCGATAGATATGTATTTGTTGTTCATAATTTTTATCTTTACCTTTTTCTTCTTCCTCTTCTTAAAGAATACCTTTTAGCATTTCATATAATACTGGTTTGGCGGTGATGAACTCCTTTAGCTTTTTCTTATCTGTGAAGCTCTTTATCTGACCTTCAATTCTAAATGATAGCTTTGCTGGGTAGAGTTATCTTGGTTGTAGGTTCTTGCTATTCATCACTTTGAATATTTCTTGCCACTCCCGTCTGGCCTGCATAGTTTCTGTTGAGAAATCAGCTGACAATCGTATGGGTGCTCCCTTGTAGGTAACTATTTTTATCTTGCCGCTTTTAAGATTCTCTCTTTGTCTTTTGCTCTTGGCATTTTAATTATGATGTGTCTTGGTGTGGTCCTCTTTGGATTCCTTTTGTTTGGGGTTCTCTGTGCTTCCTAGACTTGTAAGTCTATTTCTTCCACCAGGTGGGGGAAGTTTTCAGTCATTATTTCTTCAAATAGGTTTTCAGTATCTTGCTCTCTCTCTCTTCTTCTGGCACCCCCATAATTCGGATGTTGGTACACTTGAAGTTGTCCCAGAGGCTCCTTACACTATCTTCATATTTTTGGATTCTTTTTTCCTTTTGCTTTTCCAGTTGGCTGTTTTTTGCTTCTTCATATTTCAAATCTTTGACTTGATTCTTGCGATCCTCTAGTCTGCTATTGGATCTCTGTATATTATTTTTTATTTCAGTCAATGTATGCTTAATTTCTAGTTGGTCCTTTTTCATATCCTCGAGGGTCTCGCTAAATTTATCAGCTTTTTCTAGAAAATTCTTGAAAAACCTTATAACTGTGATTTTGAACTCTATATCCAGTCGTTTGCTTTCCTCCATTTCTGTCATTTGTGACCTGTTTCTTTGTCTCCTCATTTTGGCTGCTTCCCTGAGTTGATAGAGTGGCTTTGTGTGCTAGATGTCCTATAGGGCCCAGTGGCTCAGCCTCCCCAGTTACCTGAGGTGGACACTCTTGGTGCACCCCTTTGTGGGCTGTGTGCACAGTCTTGTTGTAGTTAAGCCTTGATTGTTGTTGGTGTCACTGGGAGGAATTGACCTCCAGGCCAATTGGCTGTGAGGATCAGCTGTGTCTACACTGGGAGAACTTCTGTGCTGGAGACACCCTTATGAGACAAGACTTGCAAAAGCCTCTGCGCTCAGCTTGGATGGGGCAGAGTCTCAGGGCGGAGCAAACAGCGATGGCTTCCCATCAGCCCTGCCCTGAGAGGCCCCTGGGTCTCAGTGTCCCACGGTAATCGCTGTAAGCACCTCTGAGAGAAAGCCACCCTCGAGTTTTGCCCACTGCCAGACAGTCCAGCTTCTCCCTGAATGAGTCTGGGTCCCCAGAGTCTTGCCCAGAACTGGAGTTCAGAGCAGTTGGGAGCTTTTGTCTCCCTCCCGATTGAGAAACCCAGCTGCGTACTCAGTTGCCAGCCCTCTCTGCATGTGCGCACGCGCCTCCGTACCTCTGCCTTCCGCAGTTCCTGTGAGTCTCAGTGTGCTTTTCTCTTTCCTTCTAGTTGTAGAATTTCTACTCAGCCAGCCTTCCTGTGGTTCTGGATGATGTCCGTTTTGTCTTTTAGTTGTAGTTTTGAAATTGTTGTGTGAGGCAGCAGTTTAGGTGTTTACTTATGCCACCATCGTGGTTTTCTTTGGGGCTATTATTAACAAAACCCTGGTACACTACTGGTGGGAATGCAGACTGGTGCAGCCACTATGAAAAACAGTATGGAGTTTCCTAAAAAAAAATGGAACTGCCATTTGACCCAGTGATCCCACTTCTGGGAATATATCCTAAGAATCCTGAAACACCATTCAGAAAGAATATATGCACCGCTATGTTCATAGCAGTGTTATTTAGAATAGCTAAGCATGCCTATCAGTAGATGAGTAGATTAAAAAGCTGTGGTACATTTCCACAAAAGAATACTATCTACTCTAATAAAAGAGAAACATGCAAATTGACCATCCCTCCGCCACACCCACCAGCCAATCAGAGCGAGTATGCAAATTAACCCAACAAAGATGGCAGTTAATTTGCATACACAGGTGCCGTGCAAAGACTGAAGACAGCATAGAAGGAAGCCAAGCGCTGCAGAAAGGAGTGAAGCTGCTGGGAAGCAAGCGGGTCGGCGGAGACGGGAGCAAAGCCTGCCGAGGCAGGCTTCGCTCCCTTCTCTGCTTCATTCCAGCCGCAGGAAGCCCTATTCTTGCAGGAATAGGCCCGAGGAAGCCCTATTCTTGCAGGACTCTTCCTGCAACAGGCTTCTAGTGTGGCTATAAAAAAGAAGGATCTTTTACCCTTTGCAACAGCATGGCAGGACCTGGAGAGTATTATGCTAAGTGAAATAAGTCAGTCATAGAAAGACAAATAGCACATGATCTCACTTATATGTGGAATCTAGTGAACAAAATAAACTGATGAACAAAATAGGTCCAGAGACATGGATGCATGGAACAGACTGACAGCTCTCAGAGGGAATGGGGTGGGAGGGATGGGGAGAGATTAACCAAAGAACATATATGCATATATGCATAGCCCATGGACATAAACAATAGTGTGAGGAAGGCCTTGGGTGGGGCAGGGGGGTGAGTGGAGGGGGGCAAAGGGGAAAATGGGGGACATCTATAATACTGTCAACAATTTTTTAAAAAGCTGCTACGAACTTTTGTGTGCATGTCTTTGTGTGGACACACTTTCACTTCTCTTGGGCGAATACCCAAGAGTGGAATGCTGGGTCGTATAAGTACACTTTTAACTTCTTAAGAAACTGCCAAACTGCCTTCCAAAGGGGCTACACTGTCTGCAGTGTATGAGAGTCCCAGTTGCTCCACATCCTCCCCAGCACTTGGCATGGTCAGTCTTTTTATGGTTAGCCGTCCTCATGAGTGTGAAGTGGTACCTCCCCGCCCATTTTTCCGATGGCCACGGATGTTAAGTGTCTCTTTGAGTGCTTATTTCTATATTCTTTATGGCAAAGTGCCCATTCAAGTCCTTTGCTCATTTTAAAATTGGGCTGTTTTTTTATATTTGAGTTTTGAGAATTCTTTATATATTCCGGATACAATTCTTTATCAGATATATAATTTTCAAAGATTTCCTCCCAGTCTGTGGCTTGTCTTTTTCTATTAACAGAATCTTGCACAGACTCTTAACTGCAAATCCCAAACACTCCAATTAATCCCACCTATCTTTGAGGGACAATGATAATTATCACCCCCTTTTCCCAAGAAGCAAACGGGCTTGGAAAAGGGGAGGCCCCATGACCTGTTGGTGGTAGAGCAAAACTTTGAACCCAGACCTCACCCACAGCCACTATTTCCCACTGGCGATCAAGAGCTACCATGAGCCTCCTTCTCCGGGAAACTCTGAGCATCTCTAGGAAAAAATCAGGAATGAATCAGACAAGCCAACAGGATTCTCTCACAACAGATTTATTTGCTGAACCTTCATGCCGAGCCTTGATGGACTTGCAAGAGGATGAATTCAGGGCCTTACAGTCTTAGGACCCACCCAGCTCCCAGGTATCACCAGATCAAGGCACATTCCCAGCAGCTGGGCAACACCTGGGACCCCAATAACTCCAAGACAGTCTTGAAGCAGCTGCAGGCTAATGCCCTGAGCACACTCAGAGCACCCATGTGCAGAGGGCAGCCTCTGGCTGGCCTGGTCTGGGCCCAAACTCCCACCCACGACTGGCCATATTCAATCTACCCACCTCTCTCAGACATCCTGGTGACCTAGGATTAGATGAAGGCAGCTGGGAGGAGCCTTCAGCTACCATCCTCCTTATTCACCCAGAAGCAAGTTCCCAGCCTGCCCAGCAGCAGCGCAAGGCTTGGCAGAGTAGGCGGAAACACGTTTGTTGAGTGACTAAATGAGCAGCAAAGAGCCGGCATGAGGAAGGCCTGATGCTTCCAGGGCCCAACAGCGAGTGCTTGGAGCCCCCTGGACATAGCTGGACCCTGGAACCCCCGCTCAGCCAGCTGTATTTCTTTGGTTTAGGGGTAGCCCGAAGCCAAGGATCAGAACAAGCCTTTCCCCCCCTCCCATATTCTCAAGTCTGGCCTAGATGTGTCTACTGAAGGCCTCCTTCCTGCCACGTACCTTGTGGGGGTCTCCAACCCACAAACACAAACGATCTAAAGCACAAAGCAGTCCTCAAGCACAGGGAACACCTGCCGTGGCCCTCCTGCTGACTGCACGGTGCCTCTGAGCACGGAAGGCTGGCTCATGTCCAGCCTCACATCAGCTCTTGTGCAGAGGAGGGCCAGGGAACCCCATTACACAGATGGGGAGCGCAAGGCTCAGAGAAGGAGGCCCCTTGCCCCGGGACGCCCAGGAGGAGTCAGCAAGATGTGGCAATCACAGCAGCTGTCTCGCAGAAGGTACTCAGGAATCATCCATCAAATAAATGTCTCAATAATGCTTGAAATACAGTCAAAACATAATTTTAGAAGGAAATAATAGAGCCAAGAACATAACTGCCAGTGTTTCTGGCTGGAGCCACTGCCATGATTCTGTGCCCCCCCTCCCCCAAATCTGGCTCGACAGGGGTTCCACAGAGAGAAATCCCATTCCTACAAACGCCCTTTACCCCATATCTCATCTAACCCCTCACATCAGCCCCAGAGGGTGGGCTAAGGGCCCCAGTTTGCGGACAGGGAAGGTGAGGCCTGGAGAGGGGACAAATGAGCCCAAGACACCTCCCCCACCCCTGACTCTGAAGGTTCTGGGTCTGGGTCTTCTCCCCAGCACCCCACAAGCCCCGTGGGCCTCTGACTAATCTGCCTTCTTGGTTTTCTTCTTCCTGGAGCCCTCACTCAGCTCCTCCTTGGACTTGGTGGCCATGGCGGAGTGCGGGGAGCCGGGCCCACTGCCACCGTGGGACCCTCCATGGGCCCCACCGTGGTTGTCGTGGTGATGGTCACCCACCAAGGCCGTCCCAAACAGCACGGGACAGATATAGCTCTCCAGAACATCGAAAGGGGAGCTGTGGGAGTGGGTGGCTGTCAGGAACACCTGAGGAGGGGTGGCAGGGGGGCAGGGGGACAGCAGAGCGACAGAGAGAGATGGAGAGAGAAAGCCAAGGGGGTGGGGGGAAAGAAGATCAGCCAGATCAAGGTCAGAGGGACGCCACACCCAGCCCTCTGGCTGCATAACCCCTCACCCTCAGGAGGGTGACTTAACTGTCCGGGGCTGTGGAACTTTTGGTGCTAAAACCAAGACAATGCTGGCTCTCAGCGGGAGAGCTGGTCCCTCTCTCCCCAGAAATACTCCCACACCTGGGCTCAGGGAGGAGCGCTGCCTGGCCTGGAGTCACTGATTCTCTTTTGACGGCTCAGGCCTTTGTACCTCCATACCAGCTCCACAGGGAGGGAGGAGAATATGGCCCCTCCTGGAGGGTGGGGAGACCCCAACTCAAGGCCTGATGATCAGACCAGCACAATTCTTGGTGTAGCCCAGCATCCTGAGGGTACCTTCCCTGAGGGTACCTGTCCCTCTGCTCTCCACACCCAAGGCACACAGTCCCTGCACACTCCTGTCTCCCTCTCAGCTTTTCCTAGGCTGGGCCTTCTGCCGGGAAAGACTTGTTCCCTCACTCCCAAGCCCACCTGCTGGCTCTTCCATGCACAGACCTACAGGCAAGGTCCCGGCCTCCATCTCCACTTAGGGTTCTCCTTTCTTGGACAGGAAAGTGCAGGTGGGCGTGGGTCAGGACAGGAAGGCTTACCTTACAGGACACCATGAACATGGTGAAGATAAAGATGAGACTGGCTTTGGACACCGGGAGCCAGCGGGTCTGCTGGAGGGTGAAGAGGACAGCTCCATACAGGCTGGCCTTGGTGGGGCTGCAGGGGACAGCCATGGTTACTGGGAGGCATGGCACGGCTCAGGCCTTTGGACCTCTGTCCCAGACCCCCTTCTCTGCCTGCCCCCAGCCACCCCAGCTCCCCTTGGCTGAGTGTGAAATGGGAAAACACCTGCACGGCATGGAGGAGGTGGTGTCTCTGTGCAGTAAAGGGTTAACTTGACTCAGAGAGAGATCTGGCCTTTGTCTCTGGAGCCTGGGGGATGTCCTCTAAGCTGGGCGTGTCCCATGTGACAGGAGTCTTTGTTTCCTTGGGGACTTTGGGTCACACCAGAGAGTAAGCGTGTGATTTACGGTGGGGATCTTGGGCCATGTGGTATCAGCTCAACTTTTAGGGGAGCTGGAGGCTGAGGTCAGTCATGCAGGTGGTCAGCTATGTCTGTGTCACGGAGCCCCAATAAATCCCGGGACACGAGAGTTGGGAAGTTCGCTGTGACTATTCAGTGCACATAGTCACACAGGGATGCTGGGAGAAACAGGCGCCGTCCACGCAGCTCCACTGAGAGGGGACAGCCAGAGGCTCAGCCCGTCTCCTCTGGATGCTGCCCCATGTGTACCTTAGCTTTGCTCATTTTAACCTGTATCCTGTAATAAACTGTAACCCCGAGCAAAAGGGCTTTGCCGAGTTCTGTGAGTCCTAGCGAATCATCAAACCCGAGGGTGGTCTCAGGGACCCCCAAACAGCACACTCCCCAGGATGTGGGGTTACAACAAACCATTTTTCTTAGCTTTCTTTTTCTTCCTTGCAGGCTAGGTTTCTCAGATCTTTAACTTGTTGCAAGAGACAGACCCATGACTTCTGCTCCTGATGTCTGCCACTCATTACATGTACCTAACGATGATCTTGCCAAAGCACTCACCAGGTGCCAGGGCCAGGGCCAGGGGTTATGTCTGTGATTCCATGGAACCCTCCCCTCAGCTGATGAGAATCCCAGAGGGGAAGCCACTTGCCTGCTTAGTAGCAGGCGATGCAACCATCTGGGCCCTATTTCTCTGTCAGTGAACTGAGGGTGGGAACAGATTTCTTGTGGAGATGAAACGAGATAAAGCCACATTCTCCAAAGTGTAAAACAACAGGCAATTTTCATTGGCCTTTGGGTAAGCCTTTTAGTTTTGTCATATTTTAATAGCTATAGTCTCACTTATTGTAGATTGGGAGAAAATTTAACTAGCCTGACCCTGTGAAGTCTTTTTAAAAATGCATTAGGCTAAATGCAGTGCGGGTTCTGGGGTAGGTCCTGGATGCTGCAGTCTGGCCCTGCCCACCATTCACTGAGCTCCAGCCACATTCCCACACTCCATGCCCCACGCTCCCACCCACCTGTGCACGCCTACTCTGCAGAACCAGGCAGGATTGTTGCTGTTTTTCTGACTTGGCAGAAGTGATGGCCTCTGAATCAGAGGCTCCTTCTTTGCCAGAAAACTCCTATTCACTCTTCAAAACCCCCAAAGTATCTGATTTCCCTGCATCTCTGCCTGCCCCTGTCCCCTAGGCAGAGTTGTGGTTCCCTCTCTGGGTTCCCCCAGACATGTCCTCTGGAAGCTTTTGGAAGGCAGAATCAGGAGCCAGACCTCCAAGTTACCAGAAGTATCCAATCCAGGGACAGGTCCAGGGGGCACAGGAGGAACAGGCGGGGAGGACGGGGTACTCACAAGGACATGTGCAAGATCTCGTTCGTCTCTGGCTTCCAGACCCCTCGGAGCAGCTGCTCAAAGTTGGACATGAGGGCAACACCAGAGCCTACGAAACAGGGTGCTTCTGAATGAACCCGCCGCCCCCAGCTTCCTTCTTGGCTGCATTCCCCAGGAAGCAGACTCTCCGCTCCTGGAGTCCTCTCCAGGGGGACAATGAGCCTGGGTGTGTGAGGATCAGTTGCAGGTGAGGAAACATGCTCAGAGCAGGCAGAGTCGTGCTGAAGGTCACACAGCAGCACATTTGGAGCAAAACAAGCATGAAGGAATCAAGCTAATACCCCACCTGAAAGGCTTGGACCAATCTGGGCTGTCTGCCCTGAGGCTCCCAATCCAGGACCCTGAGCTGCGCATGAGGCTTCCAGGGGACCCCCTACACATAGCCTCTCTCCTCAGGACTCTGAGCTCTCAGTCTTTCTCAAACCACGTGCCCCCGGGGAGGCATGCTACATCCCCGGGGAATTAGTATAGGCTTCGTGGAGACACAATGGTTACATTTCCAGAAAGAATACCCTCTCTAGCCCTAACCGGTTTGGCTCAGTGGATAGAGCATTGGCCTTTGGACTGAAGGGTCCCAGGTTTGATTCCGGTCAAGGGCTTGTACCGTGGTTGCAGGCACATCCCCAGTAGGGGGTGTGAAGGAGGCAGCTGAATCGATGTTTCTAACTCTCTATCCCTTTCCCTTCCTCTTTGTAAAAAATCAATAAAATATATATATATATATAAAGAATATCCTCTCCAGGAGCAGCTGTGAGCTGGAGTTCCTGACCTGCATCACTGCACCAGGGGCTCACAACTGAGGTGATTTTGTCCCCGAGGAGGCATTTGACCATGTCTAGAGACATTTTTGGATGTCACAACTGGGGAGGGGGGGTGCTATTGGTGGGTGGGGGCCAAGGATGCTGCTCAACACCTGGCCATTCATAGGATGGCCCCCACCTCAGAGAATGATCCAGCACCAAATGTCAGTAGTGCCACCACTGAGAAACCCTGCTCTGGGGATCAGCTGTCATTGTTTCATCATTGTCCTATTTACCTTTGACAGTTAAATTTCTGGAAGAATCTTCTCATTTGCTCTAAAGGTGTGGGCTAATGGGGAGCTTGGACCCCTGCAGCAGTCCTGATACCCCTCAGCCTGGCTGCCCAATATGTACCATTGGACCAGGGTTCTCAACTGGGTGATTTTCGGTTGTCATCATTATGGTCCTGTTTACCTTTGACCCAGCCAGTGGCAATCATGACGAACCACCCGTGGTGGTAGTGGTGATGGGCGTGGTGGATGCCCACAGCGATCTTTCGGACTCTCACCACCTCCTTCATGGCCACAAAGATGAGTTTCACAGGCAGGAAGCAGACACACTTGTAAAAGAGGTCCAGGGGACAGAAGAAAATCAGGTACCTTCGGGGAGAGAATGCCAAGCATCAGGGGGAGAGATTCTGGGGGCCCTGGGAGGTGAGGTTGTATCCTTCTTGCGTGCCTGGCTAAGGACAGAGCGGAGCAACAGAGCAGTGGCTGCAGGACCACTGTGGAGGTTGTGCTGTTGGATCCCAGTCCCTCCCGCCTCCCTCCTCTCTGGTGAATGGGTCACCCCGGACCTCCAGCTCTGCTCTCCCACACCCTGCCAGCCTGGCAATGCTTACCAGACAGCGGAGGCCAGCAGGACGCTGGAGTTGTTGCTGAAGTAGTCGATCAGGGGCTCCCCGAGGAGCAGATCAGCCAGGATGTAACTCCCGAAGCAGTGCAGCATGGCACACAGCCAGGATGCCATGGGGTGGCGCCGGGCCAGCTCCACTGCTCCTGGGAGGCAGGGGATAAAGGGGTGGAATCGTAAAGTGTTTGGCTTTTTTTCTGTGACTGGCTTATTTCATGTCCTCAAGGTTCATCCATGTTGTAGCATGTGTCAGAATTTCCTCTTTTTAAGGCTCAATAATATTCCAGACAGACAGAGAAGGTGTGTGAATTGAACTGTGGACCTCAGAAAGATATATTGCCCAGTCAGTGTGGCTCAGTTGGTTGAGTATTGTCCCAGGCGCCAAAAGGTCGCCAGTTCGATTCCTGGTTAGGACACAAGCCCAGGTTGTGGCCTTGATCCTCAGTAGGGGACGTGCCGGAGGCAGCCGATCAATGTTTCTCACATTGATATTTCTCTCCCTCTCTCTACCTCTCCCTTCCGCTCTCTCTAAACATCAATAAAAACTTTTTTTTAAAAAAGTCCATATTCATAGCAGCATAATCATCAAAAGTTGGAAACATCCTCAGTGTCCATCAAATGACATATAGATACGAAATGTGTCATATCCATACAATGGAACATTATTCAGCCTTAAAAAGGAATGAAGTCCTTATTGGAGTGATTACTTTGCAAGGTAGATAAATGTCTAGTGACTATATTGTACACATGAAAGTAATATAATATTGTATGTCAACTGTAATTGGAAAATAAATTAATTTTAGAAAAGGAATAAAGTCTTTGGGGGGGTGGGAGGGAGGGAGAGAGAAACACTGATGTGAGACACAGTGATTGGTTGCCTCCTGCACTCATCCTGACTGCCTGGTGATTGAATCTGCAATGCAGGTACCTGACGTGCCCTTTGACCAGGAATCAAACCTTCAACCCTTCAGTGTGCAGGCCAATGCTCTAACCACTGGGCACATTGGCAAGGGCAGGAATGAAGTCTTGATAGATACTACAACATAGATGAGTCTTGAAAACATGCTAAGTGAAAGCAGCCAGACACAAAAAAGCCATAAGACATATATTGTATGATACCATTTATATGAAACTAGAGGCCCAGCGTGGGATTGAAATCGCATGTGGAGGCACCTCGCGGGCGGCCGGGACCCGCCCCAGACCCGCATAAAGCCAGCTGTTTGTTGTGTCCGATGGGGTGGGGGCAGGCGCTCCTGTGTGTTGTGTCTCCACTCAGGCCCACCCCCAGCCCCAGCCTCCCCGCGGCTGATGGGCCTGGGGGCGGCATGCAGTCCCCTCCCGCTCATCTGCGTGCACAGCTCCTCCTGAGAGGTCGTGATGCAGCCTCCTCCTAAGCAGTTGTGACGCCCGGCTAATTAGCATATTCCCTGTTTATACATATAGATGTCCAGAGCCGGCAAATCCATAGAAACAGAAAGCAAATTAGTGCTTGGCAGGGGCTGGGGGAGGGGTAATGGGGAGTGACAGTTAATAGCAATGGGATTTCCTTTTGGGGTGATAAAAATGTCCTAAAACTTATATATTACATGTAGATGGAAATACAGAGGTGGGCAAAGTAGGTTTAGAGATATGAGTACACAAAACAGAGTTTTATTCTTGTATTGTTATTTATTAATCACTGTATTGTTTATTTGTATTACAAATGTAAATCTGCTTTTGCCCACCCCTGTATTATATGGCCTTTTGCATGTGTCTTTTTCACTGAGCACAATATTTTTAAAAATAATATTCATTTTTTACTGTTGTATAATGTTCCATCATAGAACTAGATCACAAGTTATTTAACCATTCTCTTGCATATACTACATTTTATAATGAGAAAGCATGCCTAATAAAAGTTGTTTTAGAGTAAGTCATCAACACCCTCCCCTTCCTCTTTGCCATCCCCACCAACTAACCATGTGATCTTGGACAAACTTATTTTTTCTCTGTGTGGCCCTTTCCTTCTGTCAGGTGCAACCCCTTAATCCCTTCTTTGCTCGACTCCTAACGATGATCAGAACCAAATTTTCCTTCCTCAATCTCACCATGTAGTTACTTGCACCATGCGCATCTTTTCCCTGTCAGAGTATCCTAAAGTCTCAGTATTTAAAGATTTAGTTACAGGATTTAAGAAAGCAGAGTTCTCTTCGCTGGAGTGTCTATTTAAAACCCTGCCAGCTGAGCGCTAATCCTTCGGAGCAGCTGGTGGGGCCTGCAGGGACCAGGTCAGGTGAGGCACCCATGTTTTGCAGAAATGGATACTCTGTGTTTAAAAATAGCCCCCAGGGGTTGAATTCTTTCCAGGGTCTTTTGGGTGCCCTCTGGGGCTATCCCAGGGACTGAGACTGGGGAGTAGGGGTGAGGACCTGGGTTTCGCAGGAGTAAAGCAGGTTCCATATTTGTACCATGGTGAGTCCTAATTAAAATAAAGTCACACGCCTGGGTTTTGGCTCTGCACTCACTCAGGCATGGCCTTGGGCAAATGACTGCTCCCTCCCCAACCTCTGTTTCCTCTGCTGTCAAGAGAATGAGGCTCATTTGATTGAGCCTTCGTTCTGTGCACCGAAAGGTTGCAAGTTTGATTCCCAGTCAGTGCACACACCTGGTTTGCAGGTTTGATCCCTACTTGGGGAGCGTATGGAAGACAACCAATAGATGTTTCTCGCCAAAACCGGTTTGGCTCAGTGGATAGAGCGTCGGCCTGCGGACTGAAAGGTCCCAGGTTCGATTCCAGTCAGGGGCATGTACCTTGGTTGCGGGCACATCCCCAGTAGGGGGTGTGCAGGAGGCAGCTGATCGATGTTTCTAGCTTTCTATCCCTCTCCCTTCCTCTCTGTAAAAAAAAATAATAATAAAAATAAATAAATAGATGTTTCTCTCTCCCATGGATTCTCATTCTCGCTCTCGCTCTCGCTCAGCATGTTCTCGGGTGAGGATTAACAAAAAGAGAGAGAGAATGGGAGTACCCCATTCATGGAGTTGTATTGATGAATCAATGCAGTGTGCATTATAATCGTCATGTTTTTTATCATTATCAATACCCTCCTGGCAATCCTGGAAGGACAGGAACAGTCTCCCCGTTGCCACAGATGAGAAGACTGAGGCTGATGGATACAACCTGCCCTGAAGACCCATAGCAAGGCAGGGGCTGAAAAACAGTCCCCCTAGCTCCTTCCCTTTGCCACACTCCTTGGTTTGGGGATAGCACCCAGAAGCAGCAAAATATAAGTTTCAACCCCAGGTTTGCCACCAAAGTTCTGCCCTCGCCTGGCTTATCTGCTTAGGTGCTATCCCAGTTTGCCTGGGACCTAAGAGTTCCGGGGACATGGGACTTTGGATTCTTATCTTGGGCAAACCTGGCTGAGTTGGTCACCCCAGTGTGCCTGTGAGGAGGAAAAGAATTGCTTAGTGCCTAGTAATTACGTGGGAGTTATTCTTGGAACTGAACTGAAATGGAAAGTACCTGTGGGTGGAAATTCTAGTGGATGGATTTATAAAAATCAGCTCTGCCTTAGAGGGAGGAGGAGACCTGATCAGGTCTCCTTGATGGGCTCCATGACATTCCCATGGCAGGGAAGTGCTAGCAGGTCCCCCAGGGCATTTTCAGCACTGCCCCTCATTTGGTGCTATTTAGTTTGAGGTCTAAACATATGAGGTATACTGACAATCTCTCAGCAACTCTAAATCCTCTTTTTTTTGAGCCTTTGAGCAAAGCTCTCTGCCTCAGTTTCCTTCCTTGTAGGAGTTGGTAGTCCCTGCCTTGCAAGGTTGGAGATGAGCTGCCCTCTGCCCTCAAAAAGCTTACAATTCAAACCAGAGATCAAGAAAGTGTTCTCTTAGCTCACACAGGATTGTTTTTTAAATATGCTTTTATTGAGTTCAGAGAGAGGAAGGGAGAGGGAGAGAGAGAGAAACATCAATGATAAGAGAGAATCATTGCTCGTCTGCCTCCTGCACGCCCCCTACTGGGGATTGAGCCTGCAACCTGAGCATGTGTCCTGATGGGGAACGGAACCTCAATCTCCTGGTTCATGGGTCGATGCTCAACCACTGAGCCACACTGGCCTGGTACCCACACAGAATTTTTTAAATGTTCAAACTGCAGCCAAGATGTCCTTCAGTGGTTTAATAATTAAACTGTAGTACATCCATACCATGGAATATTATTTAACAGTAAAAAGAAATGACCTATCAAGCCACAAAAAGATGTGGAGGAACCCTAAATGCATATTACTGAGTGAAAGGAGCCAGTCTGAAAAGGATACAGATTGCATGAGTCTAACAATCGGGGGAAGGTAGAACTATGGAGACAGTAAAAAGATCAGAGGTTGCCTGGCTGGTGTGGCTCAGAGGTTGAGCATCAACCCAGGAACCAGAAGGTCACTGTTCCATTCTCAGTCAGGGCACATACCCGAGATTTGGCTCCATCCCCAGTAGGGGGCGTGCAGGAGGCAGCTGAGCAATGATTCTCATCATTGATGTTTCTATCTCTCTCTCCCTCTCCCTTCCTCTCTCTGAAATCAACAAAAACATATTTAACAAAGAAGAAAGATCAGAGATTGGTGGGGGTTCCAGGTGGAGGGTAGGGGAGTGTAATGAATAGGTGGAGCACAGGGGATTTTTAAGGCAGTAAAACTATTCCGTATGATACTATAATGGCGAGTACATGTCATTATACATTTGTCAAAATTCATAAATGTACACCACCAAAGATTCCTAATGTAAACTATAGATTGGTTGATAACGATGTTGTCAATCTATGATAATAATTACATGATAATAACAATGTTGATAATTATGTTGGTTTATTAATTATAACAAATGTACCACTCTAGTGGAGAATGTTGATGGTGGGAAAGGCTATGTGTATGTGATGGGGGTGGTCAGTAATATATAGAAACTGTCGTTTCAGATTAATTTTGATCTAGATCTAAAATGGCTCTAGAAATAGTCTATTAATTTAAATAAAAGAAAACAAGAAGAAAAAAAAGAAGTGTTCCAATAGCCAAATCACATTTCCAGCTTCCCTGGAAAAACCAGTTCTGATGGTTCCAGCCCCAACCAGGTGGAGAAGAACCTGGCTGCATCTCACCTGGGCACGGTCCTCACAGCTGATTTATTGCTTCCCATCGGTCACCTGATTCAGTCTAGATCAATGGTTCTCAACTGGGAGCAAATATCTGGGACATTGGCAATGTATGGGGACAGTGTTGGTTGTAGAACTATGGAGACAGTAAAATGATCAGCAGCTAGTGGGTAGAGGCCAGGGATGCTGTAAAACACCCTGCAATGCACAGAACTGCCCCCATCACAGAGAATGGTCTAGTTCTAACCATCAATAGTGCCAAGGTTGGGAAACATTGGTGGAGGAGACCTGGGTCTCATGTGGGGAACCTTAAAACACCCGAAACTAATATAATATTATAACTGAAAAATACATTTTAGAAAATGTTTAAATGCTGTGATAAGATAAAAGCATTTTGTAAAACGTGTTGTATTGGTAAAACTTCTAGTTCAGAGGACTTACTCTGTGGCTCCAGTAGGAATGTCCTGACCCCTCCTGCATCCTCCTAGCCAGCCTGGAGACCCATGCCTCCAGATGCGTGTGTCCTACATTCCTGGGAGGCTCCTGCTCCATGGTTTGAGATTTCCTAAGGTGTGCTGGATTCTGTACTCACCTTGGGACGGGACTGGCCTGAGCCATCAGGAATTCATCCCCATACAGGAAATACAGACCCATAGTCATGCTATAACATACAAAGCTTATTTTGCTTTGCAAAGTAACTGCTCTATAGGAAATAAAATACTGATGCTGGTGCTACCCCCATTGATTCTGATTTAAATGATGAAGGGATGTTGCCGAAACCGGTTTGGCTCAGTGGATAGAGCGTCGGCCTGCGCACTGGAAGGTCCCAGGTTCGATTCCGGTCAAGGGCATATACCTTGGTTGCGGGCACATCCCCAGTAGGGGGTGTGCAGGAGGCAGCTGGTCAATGTTTCTCTTTCATCGACGTTTCTAGCTCTCTATCCCACTCCCTTCCTCCCTGTAAAAATCAATAATATATATATATTTTTTAAAAATAAAATAAAATAAATGATGAAGGGATGTTGCCTAGATGATTTTTAAAAGCTCTCAAAGTATGTCTAATCTGAGGACCACTGGTCTGAAAAGTTCTTTGGATGGGTCAGGCCTAAGGTAACCAGGATTATAATTCCTTCTTTCCTTCCTTCCTTCCTTCCTTCCTTCCTTCCTTCCTTCCTTCCTTCCTTCCTTCCTTCCTTCCATAATGCAGGCAACAGCCAGCACCCACTGCTTCCTCCTGTCTTCTTGCATAGAGCTGGGGGTCCTGGAAGTGAGCCAGACCCAAACCCCCTGCCCCAGGAAGCAACTCTTGGTTTAATAAGGAGCCCCAGACAAGCCAGTGTTGCTCAGTGGTTGAGTGTTGGCCTATGAACCAGGAGGTCACAGTTCAATTCCCAGTCAGGGCACATGCCCTATCCCCAGTGGAGGCATGCAGGAGGCAGCTGATCAATGATTCTCTCTCATCATTAATGCTTCTATCTCTTTCTCCCTCTCCCTTCCTCTCTTTGAAGTCAATAAAAAGAATTTTTTTAAAAAGGAGCCCCAGCCTCTTACAGTTCATCACTTCTCAAACGTTAGTGTGCTTATGGAGATCTTATTCAAATGCATGTCTGGGTCAGGGGTGGGCCTGGCATTCTGCCTTTCTTATCCAGCTCCCAGGGGACACAGATGCTGTTCACTTGAGGACCACACTCCCAGCTTCATCTTCATTCTCAGGAAAGTCTGACCCAGAAAATGCCTGCATCCCAGGAAACACATTCCCTCACTGCCTTAAAAATAATTGTAAGTACCTTTCTCAAGTGCCTTAGACCCTACCATTGACAAAGTTCGCAATAGATCTCACAACAGCTAGGAAAGGGAGTCCAGGATTATTTTACCAATGCGCCCATTTCACAGATGAGCAAACTGAAGCTCATGGAGACTCAGTAGCAGCCTGTGCTAGAGGCAGAATCACTCCCAGTTTGGAGATTTTTCCTTAAAGGTGGCCTGGCTCTCATCTTTGAGAGTGCTACCTGTGCAATTGCCCAGGACCCGGTGAGTCCAGGGCGCTGCATTCAGTTTCATGTTCTGCTGTCACTGTCTGGAAATGCTTCATTTCTGAAGGGATTCTGCAAATTCTAACCTGCTCCTGCAAACTGTACATGGATTCTGAGTAGAGATCTTTACAAAGGCTCAGCAGAACCACCAACACGGGGTGGAGGCAGGCGGGGCGGGGGCGTGCTAACAGCGAAGTCCAACGCCTTGCTTTTCCAAGGGGAAGCAAGTACTCCAGAGTAATCCTAGTGATTCTTGGGGTCAAACAGACCTGGGTTGGAATCCCAGCACCAGCATCTACCAGCCACAGGACAAGAGGCTCATTGCGTATGTAAATTAGCTTCCCCCGTTTCCTATTTCCCCAGTTACAAAAGGAGGAAGTTGTACTGGGTCCGGGGTTCTCAACCTTGACAGTAGACAGCAATGACTGGGGGAGGGGAACTTCAAACGGGAGGATACCAGAGCCCCTCCCCAGATATTCTGAGTCAATTGGAGGGTTTGAGAGCCCCCAGGAGGCTCAAACGTGCAGCTAGAGTTGAGAACCATTGAACCCTCTTAACCTTCAGGAACCTTCAAACTTCTAGTTCAGAGGACTTACTCTGTGACTCCAGTAAGAATGTCCTGACCCCTCCTGCATCCTCCCAGCCAGCCTGGAGACCCCTTTCCTCCAGACACCTGTGTCCTACATTTCTGAGATTTCCTTAGGTGTGCTGGGTTCTGTACTCACCTTGAGACTGGCCTGAGCCACCAGGAATTCATCCCTATTCAGGAAATGCAGACCCGTGGTCATGCCATGGACAATACAAAGCTTATTTTGCTTTGCAAAGTAACTGATCTATAGAAAAGCTTTTTAAAAAATAGGCTCTGGCCTGTGGACTGGCAAAAATAAAATGGAACAAAAACACTTGGCAAGCAGAGTACGATACTCTTTGCATAAGATCGTGGGTTTACATTCATAACTCTGGGGGTTATAAGTGCAGAGAAGGGAGGTCTGGAAGGGTGGCCACCACATCAACTGTAATTCTCTCTTTTTTCCTTTGTGCTTTTCGGCTTGATTTTAAAATAAACAGGAGCACCTATTTTTATCATTTTAAAAAAAACTATTTCCATTCTGAGAAGAGACTATGGGGTAATTTACATCTAAGTGGGAGAAAGGGTCACAAAGTTTTGGGTGATTAATCTTTTTTCTAAAGCTAAATTCTACCGTCCATTTAGTTTGCTGGTGTGACTAGAATAATTAAAATACTAGGAGAACAATAACTAGTCCCTGAACCTTGTATAAAAATAGAACACATTCTGTGGAGGCCATTTATCCTCATTTTAAAAATGGTGTGTGTGTGTGTGTGTGTGTGTGTGTGTGTGTGTGTGTGTGTGTGTTTAAATCTGAGAAGCTAGGTCTTCCCCTCTGCGATTCTCCCTGGGGGTCTGGAGCTGGTGGGAGAAGGCTGACCCCAAATTACCCCACCCCAGGGCCGGTTCCGCTCAGTAAGTGGAAAGGATGGGGGCCAGAGCTGGAAGAATTCCGGCAGGGAGCAGAGATCCAGCGCAGCCTCCCTGGGGGGCAGGGCGGGGAGGGAGCCCCAGAGCGGCAGCGGGGAGGGGGCACCGGTGTCACTTTCTCTGAAACTGACCCCGGCGCGACCGGCCCTAATATAGACACTCAGCTGCCGCTCCGGCTCCCAAGCCAAGGGCAAGGAGGGAGGTCACTGCTGCGGGCGGCCAAGACATCTGGCCTAGCGCGCAGCGCCCACCCCGACTGCCCCCTCACCACGACCCACGCCCCTTACCCAACTTCATGCGACCCGACCCTACTAGAACCCCTGCCTTCTCTCCCTGCAAACTCCCCAACACCTGTTCCTCTGAACTCTCAGGCTCCTCTCCTTCCCTCCTGCCCCCATCTGCTTCCCCTCCCCCAGCCCTAACATCTCCTTGCCCTCCCTCACGTTTCTCCACGGTTCTCCCACCCCGGTACGGGAGAACCCCGCGATCCCAGCACCTGCCTGCGCTCCCGAACCCGTCTCCCGTCACCCGCCACGATCCAGGACTTACTTCCCCCTCCTCGCCCCCGCCCCGCGAAGCCAGCCCCCTCCAGCCCTCCGCCCGGGCTCACCTGGCTCATACTTGAGGTAGAGGATGGAGACGATGAAGTAGCTGAGGTCGAAGACGGGGAAGAGTGGCACCCGAGAGAAGCTGAGCGCCAGCTCGCCCAGGCTCAGCGCGGACAGCAGCTCCATGGCGCACGCCGGGTCCCACCCCAGCCCCCAGCCCGGTGCGTCCCGCCGCCCACGAACCCGCGACTGCGGCCCCCTCCCCCCGCTGCTGGGCCCGCCCACCCCCGCCAGGCACCGCCCCCAATCCGGCCCCGCGCGAAAGGAGGGGCGACAGCTGTCCTGGGGCTGTCCTGTCCCATGCAGCCCGGCTGGTCAGGTGTCCCCAATTTGTCCCTCCTCTGAGCCTTCACGACTCCATTCAGCCCAGCGAGGCGGGGTGCTGATCTCTGTGGAGTTGGGCAGGGGAGCTGTCCATTCGGGGAGAGGGGTCCCTCACGCACGGAGCCCACCTAGGGGGGACCGATCAGTCAGAACCGCGTCCAAGTGGTGCTCGATGAGGACCCACGTCCTCTGTGGAGCCCTCGGATCGGGACCTCCATCCCTCGTGGGCCCTGATCAGTGGAGAACCCCATTCTCCCGTGCCTCAGAGGGTCCCTTTAGTCAGGACTTCGTCCTCTATGCAGCTGTCACCACCCCAGTCCTCCATGTGACTCCGTAAATTATGACCTCCATCCCCCACAGGGACCTCCGTCCTCCAAAGGGACCGCTCAGTAGGGATCCCCCGCCACGGGAGTGGGGATCCGCGTCTCTCATGGGGCCCGGGAGGACCCTCCCCAATCAGTCAGGGCGTCCATGCCCCGGACAGCCCATTGCGTCAGGACCCATTCCTCTGTGCTGCTCCGTGGTCCATTCCAGAACATAAAGCCGGGAGCCAATTCTCCAGCGCGCGGGTCCCCCCTGTGCGGCACGCCTCCCAAGAGTGACCTAATCCCGTCCCCAGGTGGCCCCGCCCACAGATGACGTCACGCGATCGCCCAGCCCTTCTCCGCTCCGATCCTGGCCGCTCCAGCTAGTAAAGGCGCTTCCTCTTCCCTAAGAGGGTCGGGCCTGCAAAGGGCGGGACCCTGCCTGCCTTGGCCTTCGATTGACTCAGCCCTCGCCAGCGCTGCTTCACAATTGGTCGTCTCGTGTTCCTCTCCCCGCCCTCCCTAGACTTCCGCTTCCGGTTCTGTCGGACTCTACGGCAGTGAAGATGATCGGAGACATCCTGCTGTTCGGGTAATTAAGGGGACTAGAGGCCGGGGAAGTAGGGCCCGACGGGGTTAGGGGCGGCCTAGGTAACTGCACTCTTCCTCCGCAGAACGCTGCTGATGAACGCCGGAGCGGTGCTTAACTTTAAGCTGTGAGTAGGCCGCAAAGGACCGCTACTCCACCCGGGCACCCGTAGCCCGCCCCCGCGAGCGTGAGCCAGCCCCACGTCGCAGGCCCTGCACCCACGTCCCAGCCAACCCTCTGAACCGGTTTGCAGCCTGGTCCTTGCCCCTGAGACTCTTTGCGCCACCGCGGCTGGAAATCTTGGCTCTCCGTTCTCCGGGCATCCCTCTGCTCGCACCCCGAAGACCCCCAAGCCCACCCCCCAGGAAACTCTTAGTCCTAACCTGTACCCACGGGTTACCTTCTCCACTTTGTCGATGGCTGTAATTGGTGGGGCATGTGGGCGCCTAGAGAGGGTCATTGAACCGCCGAGGTCACACTGCAAGTCAGCGATAGAGTTGAGTGTCTGTGGCCCCTTGATGCCAGGGACTGAGCGGTCCTTGTATCCTATGGAAAGTGGACACTGACTGCTTCTCTTTGTAGGAAAAAGAAGGACACGCATGGCTTTGGGGAGGAGTCCAGGGAGCCTGGCACAGGTAAAGCCTCCTTTCTGGACTCGGGAATTGGTCCAGAGAGGACAGTCCTACCCGTTTTCTTTGTGTGTGTGTGTGTGTGTGTGTGTGTCCTACCCGTTTTCTTTGTGTGTGTGTGTGTGTGTGTGAGAGAGAGAGAGAGAGAGGCACAAGGATGTGATGTTCCTCTTGCCCACTTGTCACCCACTTCTTTTTCCTGCCAGATCTCCGTGCATAGGTCAGCACTTACTTCCTACAGTTATTATTTTTCTTTATATGTATTTTGTCATCTGGCTAAGTTCTACCCCTCACACTTGACCTTAAGCTCCAGAGAAGAGACTCCACTTATTTAGCTCTTTCCTGCTATGTGTTTGTGTAGTATTTGCCCCCCCCTCCCCTGAGAGCTCCTTAGGGCAGGGACACCTGTCTGTTCTTCCCTGTGTCTCCCACACTAGGCTCCTGCCTGGAGCCAGTGGCCTTAATCAGCATCTGTTGATGGTAGGAGAGCCCATGTACATAATCCTCAGTTTAGAGAAGGGCCTTGCCAAGCAGTGCCTCTCAGACATCCTTTGGACAGACCCGTCTCGGACCATTGAAGCCCAGGCTAAGTCACATAGGCTGTGCCACACACGGCCAACTACATGTGGTGGGTAATACTGGCCAACAAGACTGTGTGCTGATCATGCACTAGGATGGCACAGCAGTACCAGTAACAGGTGACTGTTGTGCTGGGTTGCTGCGAAAAGAGCTCCTATCCGGTATTTTGTACTTACCAGAGAGCTGTGATCTCTAGGTGACACTTTGGGTAGCACCCTTGTAGGTTGCCTAACCTGGACCAGTTAATTTCATTCCGGAAGTAATAAGAGGCTGGGGTTGGGGATAGGTGGGGAAAAATGACTCAAAACCCAAGAGGAAGGTTCTGGAACACAGGTCTCTGGAGTCTTTACCAAATGGCCTCCTCTTGGAGTGGTTTCTGTTCTTTGGCAACAGAGGGAACTAGAGTAACTCGTCACCAAAGCAGAACCGCTGTTATACTTGCCCAAATTAGTATGCTTTTTGTTGTGAACACTAAAATCCCATCTCAGAGTGGTTAAAGCAAATTGAAACACCCAAGGATAGAATTGTCTTCAGGCACACTTGATGTAGGACTCAAAGCAGCCCTCCAGCATGTGGCTGTCTCTAGCTCTCTTTTTCCTTCTAGGTTGGTTTTATTATCAGGCTGGCATGTGTGGGCAAAGATGACCCTAGAGCAGGGCATGGCACATTTTTCTGTAAAGGGCCAGATTATAAATGTTTTTGGCTTTGCAGGCCATGCCATCTCTGGTGCAACAATTCAACTCTGCCTTTGAAACAGGAAAGCAGCCATGGGCAATATGTAAATGAATGGTCATGGTTTTGTTCAATAAAACTTTATTTATTGACACTGAAATTTGAATTTCATGTAAGTTTTATATCTCACCAAATACTCTATTACTTTTTTTTTTTATTTTTTTTTTTTTTTTTTTTTTTTTTTAAATTTCTTTATTGATTAAGGTGTCACATATTTGTCCTCATCCCCCCATTCCCATCCCACCCCTCTCCCCACGCATGCCCCAATCCCCTGTTGAACTTAACCATTGGATAGGCTTATATGCATGCATACAGGTCCTTTGGTTGAACTCTCCCCCTCCCCCCACCCTCCCCCTACCCTCCCCTATCCTCCCTCTGAGGCCCGATAGTCCGATCGATGCCTCCTTGCTTCTGGTTCTGTTCTTGTTCCTCAGTCTATGTTGTTCATCATTTCCCCTAGATGAGCGAGATCATATGTCACTAGATATATACTAATAAGAACTGAATGTGAGACGAGCAATAATAGTTATGCTGACAGGCAAATGAATCAATCTGTAGCGAGCTTCCCCCTGGACCAACAGTTCTTTTGAGACCCAATTTCAATGTCCAGTAGTTCCTTATGTGTACATGTCAGCACTGACCCCTCAGCTCTGGATGGTGGACAAATGGTGGTAATGGAGGTCCGACTCCCTCTGGTTTGGTCTCGGCCGAACCCAGGGGCACGGCGTCACCCGGACTAAGGGGCACGTGGCCTCACCCATACCCAAGGGGCGCGTGGTCTCACCCGGGCCTGGGACCCAGCCTCACCCGGATGGATCCAGGGGCGCACGGCCTCACCCGGACCCAGGATCTGGCTTCACCCGTACCCAGGGACGCTTGGCCTCTCCCAGACCCAGGGGCACGTGGCCTCACCCGGGCTTAGTTGCACAAGGCCTCACCTGGTTCTAGGGACACATGGTCTCTCCCGGACCCAGGGACGCTTGGCCTCTCCCAGACCCAGGGCCACTTGGGCTCACCCGGGCCTAGGTGCACGAGGCCTCATCCGGATCCAGGGACACATGGTCGCACCCGGACCCAGGGACGCTTGGCCTCTCCCAGACCCAGGGCCACTTGGGCTCACCCGGGCCTAGGTGCACGAGGCCTCATCCGGATCCAGGGACGCATGGTCTCTCCCGGACCCAGGGACGCTTGGCCTCTCCCAGACCCAGGGGCACGTGGCCTCATCCGGGCCTAGGTGCACGAGGCCTCACCCGGATCCAGGGACACATGGTCTCACCCGGACCCAGGGACGCTTGGCCTCTTCCAGACCCAGGGCCACTTGGGCTCACCCGGGCCTAGGTGCACGAGGCCTCACCCGGATCCGGGGACACATGGTCTCACCCGGACCCAGGGACGCTTGGCCTCTCCCAGACCCAGGGGCACGTGGCCTCACCCGGGCCTAGGTGCACGAGGCCTCATCCGGCTCCAGGGACACATGGTCGCACCCGGACCCAGGGACGCTTGGCCTCTCCCAGACCCAGGGCCACTTGGGCTCACCCGGGTCTAGGTGCACGCGTCCTCACCCGGATCCAGGGACACATGGTCTCACCCGGACCCAGGGACGCTTGGCCTCTCAGACCCCGGGGCACGTGACCTCACCCATGCCTAGGTGCACGAGGTCTCACCCGGATCCAGGGACACACGGTCTCACCCGGACCCAGGGACGCCTGGCCTCCCCCAGACCCAGGGGCACGTGGCCTCACCCGGGCCTAGGCGCACGAGGCCTCACCCGGATCCAGGGACACACGGTCTCACCCGGACCCAGTGACGCCTGGCCTCCCCCAGACCCAGGGGCACGTGGCCTCACCCGGGCCTAGGCGCACGAGGCCTCACCCGGATCCAGGGACTCACGGTCTCACCCGGACCCAGGGACGCCTGGCCTCCCCCAGACCCAGGGGCACGCGGCCCCACCCGGGCCTAGGTGCACGAGGCCCCACCTGGATCCAGGGACACATGGTCTCGCCCGGACCTAGGGGTGCGTGGCCTCTCTCAGACCCAGGGGCACGTGGCCTCACCTGGACCTAGGTGCACGAAGCCACCCGGACCCAGGGGCGCGTTACCTCTCTCAGACCCCTGGTCGCGTGGTCTCACCCGGATCCAGGGGCTCAGGGCCTCACCCGTACTCGGGACCCAGCCTTACCCGGATCCAGGGGCCCACGGCCTCACCCGGACCCAGGGTTCAGAATCGCCCAGACCCAGGGGCACATGGCCTCATCCGAACCCGGAATCCAGCTTCACCTGGACCCAGGGGCGCGTGGCCTCACCCAAACCCAGGGGCGTGAGGCCTCACCTAGACCCAGAGGCGTGTGACCACATCTGAGCCCATAGGCTCACAGGCTCGCCTGGACTCGGGTCTCAGCGGGGTTTCGTCTTCTTGATCCCAATTCCTGTTGGTCAATTCCCTCTCAGCAATTCCTTCGGTCATTTTCTCAGAGCTCCAGGGCGGCTGCCGCAGAACTCGTTGGGCGGCGGGCTCGGCAAGGCTCTGGTGTGCCCGGTGCCCGGCGGTGGGCTGGTCCGGTGTCGCTGCGTCGGCCCTTGGGTCTGCAACGGTGGCCAGTCGCTGAGCGTGCGCACCTGGCCACTTCGGGGCATTGAGATTCTTGAAGGACTCGGAGGTCAGCAAGCACGGAGTCCCCCTCCCCATGTCTCCCAGGGGCTCGTCTGTCCGTGCTCGGCAGCGAGTGGAGCCGTCCCCTCAGCCGGAGACCGCCGGGGGAACTGCGCCGAGCACGTTCCAGGCCGCCATTGTGTCGCCTGAGCCATAGTTCTTAAAGTGTGGACTTTGGGTCACCGGCATCAGCATCATCCTGCGTACCCCTCTCTTTTATTCTAGTTGTAGAGCATCTGCTCAGCCAGCCCCCCGGTCTTTCTGGCTGGTGTCTGCTCTGCTCTCCCGTCGTAGTCTCAATATTGTTGTGGTAGGCAACGATCAGGCTGCCGCCCTATGTCTCCATCTTGGTCCTCCTTTGTACAGTTAAGTCTTGATTGTTGTTGGTGTCACTGGGAGGAATTGTCCTCCAGGCCAATTGGCCGTGAGGACCCTCTTTGTCTATATAGGAAGAGTTGCTGTGCAGGAGACATGTTTGTGGGCCGGGTCTTGATGCAGCAATGCCTTGGCGCTCACTGAGTCTGCCTCTAGAATGCCTTCCTTATGCAAGTGATTGAAATCTGGTGTCATCTCCCACCAACCACTAGATGCCCTCGTTTCTGGGTCTCCAATGTAGTGTGGGTCAGCCACTACCTGAGGCACTCAGCAGGAAAAAGCTTCTGCTCAGCTTGGCTGGGGCGGAGCTACAGGGTGGAGCCTACAACCTTGGCTTCCTGTCAGCCCCGCCCTATGAGGCTCCTGTGTCTGTGTCCCTCTGTATTCCTTGCAAACACCTCTGAGAGAAACGCGCCCTGGAGTTTCGCCCACTGCCAAACAGTCCAGTCCCTCCCCTAATGAATCTGGACTCCCAGATTCTCGCCTGGAACTGGGTTTCAGTGTAGTTGGAACTGGGTCTCAGCGCAGTCTGGCGTCCCTGTCTCCTTCCCGGCAGGGCCACCCAGTGGCGCAGGCAAAAGTCCGTCCTCTGCGCACCTTCCAGTGCGCGCGTCTGGAGCCGCCGCTTCTCTGTGCCTCCGCCACCACAGCCCAAATTCATTCCCCCAGCGTGCGCCTGGCTTCCCAGGGTTTCGCCCGGAACTGGGGTTCAGTGCAGTCGGAACTGGGGTTCAGCACGGTCCTGAGCTTATGTCTCCTTCCCGCTAGGGCAGTTCAGTGGCGCAGGCAACAGTCCGTCCTTTGCGCCCCTTCCCGTGCGCGCCTCTGGAGCTCTGCCTTCCCCCGCTCCTCTGTGCCTGCGCCCCACAGCCCAGATTCATTCCCCCAGCCTGCGCCTGGCTTCCCAGGGTTTCGCCCGGAACTGGCGCTCAGTGCAGTCGGAGCCGGCGCTTAGCACACTCCGGAGCCTTTATCTCCTTCCTGCCAGTGAACGCCGGCCAGGCCGTCAGCCGCCCCTTCCTCTCCGGCTCCATCCTCCCCGCAGGCGCGCGTGCTCGTGTCTCCGCCCTTTTCTCCATACCTCAGGCTTTTACTCCATACCTCAGGCTTTTACGGCTCCCCCGATTGTCCCCGTGGCCTTCTCCTTCCCCCCAGCTGTGGGCATTTCAGTCCGCCAGCTCTCCTGTGGTTCTGGACGATGTCCGTTCTGACCTCTAGTTGTGCCTTTGAAATTGTTGTGCCCGGCTGCAGGTTAGGTGTTTCACCTATGCCGCCATCTTGGTTTCTCTATTACTTTTTTTTTTTTAACCATTAAGAAATATGAAAAACATTCTAGCTCCTGGGTCACACAGAAACAGGTGGCAGGGGCTGGTTTCAGTTCCTGCGCCTAAGTTGCCAATGCCTGTCCTAGAGGACTCGGCTTATACCTTTCCAGCCCAGCCCAGGAAGCCTGGCAGAAAACAGTAGTTGGGGCAAAAGTCCCAGGGCTGACTCTCATTGGGCATACATTCTTGGGTCACTTACTCTTTCCTGGCCAATCAGAGGCTGGGAGATTGGCCAGTGGCAGCCTGAGTGCTGAGGGTTGGGGAGCAGAAGAGACCTAAAGGAAAAGCGGAGCTGCCACTATGGAACATGAGGGCAGTGGGCTTGGGGTGGGCAGAAACTGCAGAAGCACCTGCAGCTGTGACAGCAGAAATGTTAGCAGTACTTGTAAACATGCTTTCTGACTTTCCAGGTGACAACATCCGGGAATTCCTACTGAGCCTCAGGTACTTCCGAATCTTCATCGCCCTGTGGAATGTTTTCATGATGTTCTGCATGATCGTGTAAGTCTGGCCTGCCCATCTCTTTCATTGTCATCCTCTGCAACATTCTCCAAAATGACCCACCTGATGGTCATTCTCTGTCATCTCAGACTACACTTGTTTTTTAAAAATATATTTTTATTGATATTAGAGAAGAAGAGAGAGGGAGAGAGAGATAGAAACATAAGTGATGAGAGAGAATCATTGCTTAGCTGCCTTCTGCATGCCCCACACTAGGATTGAGCTGGCAACCTGGGCATGTGCCCTGACTGGGAATCAAACCTTGACCTCCTGGTTCATAGGTCGATGCTCAGTCAGCCGGCTGGGCTCAGTCTACACTTTGGTGTCATGCTTTCTGCTTTCAAGATAAGAACTCTCCAAGCTAGAGAGAAAACAGGTTTAAGCTATGTCACCATGGTCCAGGCTGGAGATTGGATTGAAATGTAGCATTCTCCAAGTCCTGGCTGTGCCTGGTGTGTCCCCGGTAGCTGCCAAGAGATGCTTTCCCTGAGCCTGTGGCCTGCTCACCTCTTGCCAGCTCTGCTGTGCTTAGTGTATATCTGGCATCTGTCAAGGTGAAAAATGTGGTTGGACAGCCATTGTGCTCCTGGGTCCTGCTCCCGCCTGGTGGAACCCAGCAGAAGTGTATATTAAGACTTTACTTCTGTTTTTGTGCACTTACAGAAGTTTTTGTTTGTTTTTATGCCCTTCTTTACTTTCTTCCTAGGCTAAAAAAATCCAGTATGTTTGGTTTTCCTTCCAGCCTCAGGCTGTAATTCTACTACTGCTATTAACGAATTGTGAGATGCAGAGTAAACAGACTCAGGATTCAAACAGTAGAAGAATCTGTAGTTCTAGGCCATGCTGGGCCCATCTTGTATGTTTCCCCCAAAGAAGAGAATGACTGATTGAAATGCTGAATTTGAAGTTGCTGGGTGGTCCTTGTTGCTGATGACTGTTTCAGGAGATGTTTCTAGAACTTAGGTAGGGGTGGGGAACGTCTGGCCTGTGGGCCGGATAAGGCCCCCAAAATCATTTCGTCTGGCCCTGCCAAGGCATTAGCTATGAGTTAATTAAATGTTTGCCAAAATATAGCAGACTAATTTTTAAGTTGATAATTTTGTATGGCCCTCGAATTATGTTATAAATATCCAAATGGCCCTTGGCAGAAAAAAGTTTCCCCACCCCTGACTTAGGGGATCGGAGGATGCAGGGGAGGGGGGGTTCCCTGTGCCACTAGGAAAGGTTTTAGAGCCCAGAATGAGGACCTTGTTAGATATACAGAGAGGCCCTTTTTGGGAGCTTGGATGAGGCCTGCTCAGGTACAGAGAGGCTCCTGAAGAGAGAAGGAATTTGCAGAAGGGTACAGGAGGTGTAACTAGGACTCATGGGAAAAGAGCACTGGAGGTGGCAAAGCTCTCCTCTAGCCTTTGTCTCTCTAGGTTCCTACCTATCCATCCATCCATCCGTTTATTCATTCACAACTATACATTGTGGGCTGTGCTCTGGGGTAACAACTAAGACTAAGACAGCCACGGTCCCTGCCTTTAGTGAATGCACAGTATGACAGGTGGAAAACAGACAGAAAACAAACAAATGGGGGGGAAAGTCAATTGTGAGGTAGCAAAAGGAGGGAGTCTTCCAATTTGGAAAGCAGTCAGGAAAAGGATCTTTGATAGTATGCTGTTTAAATCAAGAACACAGGGGCCTGGCCGGGTAGCTCAGCTGGTTATAGCATCATCCTGATAGGCCAAGGTTGCGTGTTCGATCCCCAGTCAGGGCATGTATAGGAGTCAACCAATGAATGCATAGATGGGTGGAACAAGTCAGTGTTTCTCTCTCTCCCTCTCCCTTATTCTCTTTCTAAAATCAATAAAAATGAAAATAAAATTGGTAAAAAAAATAAATAAATAAATCATGAACAACAGGAAGTCCAATTTGCGGAGCTAGGGAGAGGCCTGGTAGCACTGGAAGCAGCATGAACAAAGGTCCTGGAGCAGGGAAGAACTTGGTGTGTTTTTATCATTCTGTTCTTTTCCGTCCATTGGCTTTATTGTCCATTGGCTTTATTGTTCTCTCTTGTTCATCTTCTGACAGTGACCAGAAGGTGTAGCCTCAGGCTCCGTGATCTCGCAGCTCAGCCCAAGGCAAGCTTAGTCAGTAGCCCAGTGTCCTGATTCCATTTCCTGGAAGCAAAGTCTGATTGGCCTATGTAGGTCATTCAGTTCTAGTTGGATTGGAGGTTCCTGATTCTAGCCTAACAACTGAGGTCAGGGGTTAGCAAACCACAGCCCATGGGTCATATCTGCTCCCTGTTTTCATGAATGAAGTTTTACTGTCGCACAGCCATGCCCACGTTTGTGACTGCTTTTGCGCTATAGCGGTTGGGGCACTGTGACAGACTGCCTGGACCCACAAAGCCTGAACTGCTTACTGTGTGGCCTTTTACAGAGTGTGCTGACCCTGACCTAGGCCAGCTCTTCCTGCAGGGCTCATGGGTGAGGGAAGATTCCCTCCAGAATGAGGTGTCAGGGAGACAGTGACTGGCTTTTCCAGGATATTAAAACACTGGAAATCACCTAAATGTCCAAGAACAGGGGAAGAATCAGGTAACTTAAAGGACACCCATGTGACCAACTGTCACGATGTCATCAGTGATAATGTGCCAGGAGGGTATGTCTACACTAGGGAAATGTTTTGAGAGTAAAGAAGGCATATGTCACCTGTATGCATACTCTGGCTTCAGTTGTGACTTGCAAACATTGAATAAATGCTGAGTGCGTGCTGAAGTCTGTGATGGAAACACTTCCAGCAAGGGAGTTGTAAGAATCTGCTCCAGACTGTCTATGGTTGTGACTGTAGCAGGATCAGAGGGATGATTTGCTATTCCATGCACCCACTTCTATATTGTTTGAGCTGGGCTACTTTGGAAATTTTAAAAAGTCATGGAAAACTTTAAATGTGGAGAAACGTGCCTGGATTTTTAGGGACCAAGGTACGGATATCTGCATCTTAGTTTGAAACCCATCAAAAGTAAGGTAGACAGATGAATAGATAGATGCACAATAAAGCAAAGTGTTAATTGCAGAATGTAGGTGGTGTGTATGTGGGTGTTCACTGAACTTTTTCAACTCTTTGTTGAAATCTTCATAACAAAATATTAGAAGGAAGATAGGAAGAAAATGAAGGTGTCAAACCACAGAGAAAGATAAATAAGTAAAAAGTGGAAGTTGGTTCTCACAATTCAAGATTTTTTAGTACATTCACAAAGTTGTGCAACCATCACCACAGTCTCATTCTAGAATAAGCTCAGCAACCCCAAAGGGAAACTCCATACCCATTAAGCAGTCACTCCCGTTCTTTCTTCTCCCCTGCCTCTGGTAACCACTGATATACTTTATGTCTCTACAGATTTGTCTGGGTTTTTTTTAATCTTTATTGTTGAAAGTATTACATGTCCCCTCCCCCACCCCCGTTGTCTCCCTCCAGCCCACCTCCGCCCCCACTCCAGGCCTTCACCACCCTGTTGTCTGTGTCCATGGGTTATGCATATATACATACAAGGTCTTTGGTTGATTACCTCTCACCCACCCACCCTCCCCCCGCCTTTCCTCAGATTCCTCACTCTGTTCCATGCTTCCATGTCTCTGGATCCACTCTTTTCAACAGTTTATTTTTTTAATTGTCTGTTCTTGATATTTCATATCAATGGAATCATATAATATGTGGCCTTTTGTGTCTGGCTTTTCTCATGAACATAATGTCTTCTGGTTTCTTCAATGTTGTACGTGAATCAAGACTTCATTCCTTTCTATGGCTGAATAATAGTTTATTGTATGGATATGCCACATTTTGTTCATTCACTCATCAGTTGATGGATATTTGGGATGTTTCCATTTTTTGGCTATTATGAATAATGCTGGCACGAACATTTGTTTTCAGTTCTCTGGTATATACTCATGAGTGAAATTGCTGGGTCATACGGTAACTATATTAATCCTTTTGAAGAAGCGCCAGACTATTTTACAAAGTAGCTGCAGCGATTTACATTCCCACCAGCAGTTTGTGACGGTTTCAATTTCCCCACATCCTTGCCAACGCTTGTTATGGTCAGACTCTTTTATTATGACCATCCTAGTAGATGTGAAGGTTGATTTGCACTTCCCTGGTGGTTAATGACGCTGACCATCTCTTCAGGTGCTATTGGCCATCTGTATATCTTTGGAGAACTGTCTGTTGAGATCCTTTGCCCTTTGTTTTTTCTCCTGAGCAACCTGGCTTTCCCAGGGGATAGGGGACAAGGAGGCCCTGCATGTAAAAGAAGGTGTTGGGCCCTGGCCAGGTGGCTCAGTTGGTTGGAGCATTGTCCTGTACACCAAAAGGTCGTGAGTTCAATTCCAGGTCAGGGCATATATCTAGGTTTTGGTTTCAATCCCTGGTTGGGGCATATAGGCAATCAGTCAATGTTTCTCTCTCACAGAGATGTTTCTCTTTCTCTCTTCCCCTTCCTCTATCTCTAAAATCAATAAAATCAAATAGGTGAGGATTTTTTTTAAAAGAAAAATTACATGAAGGTGTTGGGCCTCTCGGTTGTGAAGTGTGACTGCTTGCAAGGAAGGACCTGATGGGGCAGAGGGAACTTGATCTTGGAGTCCTTGACTGCTGGTTGGCAGCACTTGCTGGCCATGATCTCCTCCATCTTCACGATCTGGATTGAGTGGGTTTGGGCACAGTGCTGGGTTCCCATGTCTCAGTAGCGCTGCGTGATGGCGCCCGTATAATGGTCAGGTTCTGGTACTCTCGGTACATATTGTGGGTACCACTGTGGGAGTTTTAGCTCAGCCAGATGCCAACGTTTTTCTCCCCCAAGAGAGGATTTTTCAAACACCTGTCCACGGTGGACAATTTCCCCTGTAGATTTCTTCATCTTCAGTTACAAAATAAAGTACCAGATGCGGGACTTGGCACCAACATGGTTAGGTGGCAAGATGCTCATGTGGTTGAGGAGCAGTGTGTGGCACTTAGGGGTGGGCAGGCAGCACCCCACCACCTTGTGCTCTCGAAATGTGCCCAAGACTTTCATAGCGTTCTTTTCGAGTTCACCACCACCCACAAGAGCCTTCTGCTCATTTTTAAATTGTGTTTTACTGAGTTGTACCATAAGTTCTTTTTATATTCTAGATACCAGTCCTTTATCAGCTACATGATTTGCAAGTATTTTCCCCCATTGTTTTTGGGTTGTCTTTTCACTTCCTTGATGGTATCATTTGAAGCACAAAAATTTTTAATTTTGATGAAGTCCAGTATCTTTTTTTCTTTTGTCACTAAGAATTTTATAGTTTTAATTTTAATAATTAGGCCTATATCCAGTTTGAGTTAATTTTTGTATGTGGTGTGGGCACTATCTGTTTCTTGTTTTGTTTTGTTTTTAATAATCTTTTTATTTTGGAAAAAGATTTAGATTTATAGAAATGTTGTAAAGATAATACAGAGAATTCCCATATATATATGAAAATATTACATATATATGTATATGTGTGTGTAATATTTTTATTGATCTCAGAGAGTAAGGGGGAGAGAGAGAGAGAGAGAAACATCAGTGATGAGAATCATTGGTCGGCTGCCTCCTGCACGCCCCACACTGGGGATGGAGCCTGCAACCCTGCATGTGCTCTGACTGGGAATCAAATTGTGATCTTCTGGTTCATAGGTTGATGCTCAACCACTGAGCCATGCCGGCCGGGCTATATATCTTATTTTTTAACTGATTTTTTAGTTCACATATTTAGACTTTTTTTTTTTTTTTTAATCCTTACTCGAGGATATTTTTCCATTGATTTTTTTTTAGAGAGAGTGGAAGAGGGAGGGAAAGACAGAGAAATATTAATGTGAGAGAAACACATCGATTGGTTGCCTCCTGCATGCACCCCGACCAGGGCCCAAATTGGGGGGGAGCCTGCAACCGAGGTATGTACTTGACCGGAATCGAACCCGGGACCCTTCGGTCCACAGGCCGATGCTCTATCACTGAGCCAAACAGGCTACGGCTGGGCCATATATCTTTTTAACAGCTCTGTGGTTTTTCCCCAGTAGGCCTGTGTTGTAACCTAGATACCCATTCCCAAACTTCAGAAATATTTATTACAGTTTCCAGGCCTTTCCTATTCCAGATTTTCTTCAGTGAACAGAGTTAACTGTAATCATTTGTTTATTCAAAGGTCTTTTTGATATGAAAGTTACCACTGACTTGCAGTAATGGAGAATAGGTGAAAATAAAATGTTGCAAATTTGTATGAAGTGGATAATTCTTTAAAGTTACATTTTTCTCTTAAGTGTATAGTTCGGTAGTGTTCACAGTGTTGTGTAACAGAAGAGTTACTTATAAGATCAGAAAATGATGTAAAATAATCTTAAAAGCAACATAAAATATTTTCTAAAAATGTTTTCAGCGTGACAGTTTCCCATTCTCACAGACATTTCTGCCCTCTGAATTTTCCAGGCTATTTGGCTCATGAGCTCCAGATACTGAACCAGTAACACACCTCAGATGCCAAGCCTCCCTCTGTTCCTGACAACTTCAAGAATGTTTTTGACTGGAAAACCAGTGACCTTCCCAGAAAGCCCAAGCTTGTGGTGGGTGAAAAAAATGTTCACCAAGATACACTTGGTTTCCTGGCCACATCACTGTTGTTGTTTTTTAAGATATTTTCATTTGGTCTCTGCATTGAAATGTTGTCTACTTAAGGAGTTTCAGGGGGGGTTATGTAAGGGGCTGTGATAACATTGCATTCCTTATAGAAAAGAGAACATGTCTAGATAGTTTTATTGGATCAGAATCCCTCTTCCAGTAAGCTTTCATTAGAAACATTTCTATTGGCTATTTCTTGGTTTATTTTTAATAACCATCCCTTTTGGTTCGAATTACACATTTTTAGAAATCATTTATTTCCAAGGATCTGAACCAGAAAGGTTGGCTTTTAAGTTTGATGCAGCCTCTTTATTAGACTCGGTGAATAACCAAGTTCATTGTTGCTGGGTCTGTGTTTAGTTCCTCCTCTGCCCCAATAGGCGCTGCTTGGCCACTCAGTGTAGCTGTCGTCCCTAGGACTTTAAGGGCGAAGTCTTATTGGTTCCTACCGGAGAGATGTGCAGAAGAGTTGGCAGGGGCAGGCAGGTGTCTTATGAGAAATGATGCCTTGCCTTGAAAGCCCTCTGTTAAAGGGGCCGTTAATTGTACAATTTTTAGAGTGAGAGTGATTTGTGTGGTCATATTGGGACCTAGTTCTGAAAGCTTGGGGTTTTGGGGTCTGTTTTTCAAATGGGTGATTTCAAGGTTGGAAAAACAATGAGCTTCATTTGAGCATTTTGTACAGAAGCTTCTTTAAAGGAAAGTCCTGATTTAATTGCCAAAATGAAACACTGGTGGTCAGTACTTGCATCCCATAGGTGTTTGATTTGTTTGTTGTGGGTTTTGGAATCCTGACTTGTAGGTGAGCCTGGTGGGAGGAAAAAGCAAACACGCAGGCTTTTAGAACTAAACAGCATTGAAAATAAAATAAAGCTCATTTCCTAAAAGGACTTTTTGTTACACATTTTTTAAACAAGAAGTTGCTTTCCCAGCTTGAGTCGTTTAGAATTAGGCTGTGGAAAACACTTAGGATTTATTTTGGAGCCTGTCAAAAAGAAATGTTCCCTTTAAAAAAATATATTTATTGATCTCAAAGAGTAAGGGGGCTGTACGTGTGTGTTTTTAAATCGCATATCATGGATCTTTAGGAAGCTTTTCAAGAACCCTAGCTGGTTTGGCTCACTGGTTAGAGTGTCAGCCTGTGGTCCCAGGTTCGATTCCTGATCAAGGGCACATGCCCAGGTTGCGGGCTCATCCCCACTAGGGGGCGTGCAGGAGGCAGCTGATCAATGATTCTCCTCAATGTTTCTCTCTCTCTCTCCCCCTCCCTTCCTCTCTGAAATCAATAAAAATATACTTTTAAAAAAAGAACCCTCACTGGCACCAAAGCTTATCAGAGTTTGAATTTTGGGTGCATAGGATCCCACAGCATTTAAGTGCTCATGTTCAGTGTCATTTAGGTATGGATTCAAATCCCATCTTCGTTCCTTGCTGGGGAGACCTTGGCTGATTGCTTCTCCTCCCTAAGCCTCAGTTTCCATATCTCTAAAAGGGGCTTAAAAGTCATGCCTACCTGGATTTGTTGGAAGGTTTGGTGCACTTGAATTTGGGCTGGGTGCTTGACTGAACGCCTGACACCTGGTAAACGCTCGATACCGTGAGTTTCCTCACTGCCACATTTTATCTCTTGCCTAGATTCATTCGTTCAGTCTAGACCTGCACCATGAGAGGGTGATCACAACAATTTTAAAATTTGGAAACAATTTCCAGCGTGGAAAATCTTTTCCCGTCTTCCCATTCCCTTTCCAGTGCTTTTCTATGCCTGTCGGTATATACCACATAGTTCTGATAGTGGGTAAGGCGGTTCCGTTCTGCTTTTCGTTTCTGCATCACTTCCTATTTTCTGGACTGACAGAAAGGAAACCTTTTGCTTCCTCCACCCTTACCATCTTAAGAATGGAACATGTCCCTCTGTGTGAGTTTCTCATTGTACTTCAGTTACAGCTGCTCTAGAGTACAAACTGGAAATCACCAAGTCCTGCTGCTTCTTTTTCTAAATAAAGTTTTATTGGCATTCAGCCACCCCTCTTTGAGAATGTGTTGTCTATGGCTATTTTATCTGTTTTCCTGCTACAACGGGAGAGTTGCTGACAGACCATCTGGCCCACAGAGCTGAAAATGCTGGGTATCTGGCCCCTTTACAGGACAAATTTGCCAGCCCCTGAGCATGGGGATGATGGAGAATCTCAAGGTGCCCCTTTCCCCCAAAGCCACTCAGGTGGAATCATTTGCGTGCCTTGTGATCTAGATTTTAGTAAAGACATTTGCAAACATGTCTTTCAGACTTGCTGAAAATCGAGCCAGCCATTTTCAGGTGATGTGGTTAATAGACCAAAACCCGATTATATGTCTCTCATTAGCTAGGCGAGAGGTCCCTCCTGGTCTCCTGTGATTCTTCTGAGTAGCAGCTCAATGTGATAATGAGATTGGCTCTCCTCTGAAGTGCTTAGATCTGAAAAACCAGAGACTCATTAGTGAAGCATTTTCTTTTCATTTCAACCATTTCATTATTGCCTTCTTAACCAAATTTAAGTTTATGAAATATTGACAGACCTCCTGATGTCTTCCTGTGTTGATGAAAGACGTAAGGTGTTTGTGCATAAACCAAAAGCATGTTATTTTTTTTAATGTAAATTCGATTTGGGGGTTTGTTTTCACCATTCCTTTCACTTTCATTATTATGCAGAGGAAAGCACTGAACCCGCTTTTAGCCCCTCTCTGGCCCTTGAGCATCCCTGAAGTAAGAGTGTGGTACTGGCAAGTGTTCCTGGATGAGAAATCAAGCAAAAGGGTCTGTAGCAAATCAGAAATTCAAAGTCCATGTTTTTCAGTAGAAGAATGGCAAGAATTAGTTCAGTGTGGCTTGCTTTATTTTTCTTTTATTTCTTCCATCACCATTTATCCCTCCTGTGTCCTCTTCCACCTCCACCTACATGGCTTTCTTTTTGTTTTGACTTATACCAGATGTCTGCAAACTGCTGCCCAGGTCTGGCGCACCACCTACCTTTTCACGGCCCACAAGAGAGGATGTTTTTTACTTTTGTAAATGGTTGGAAGGGAAATTAAGAAAATGAAAGGAAATTCAAGTTTCTTTGTTCATAAATAAAGTTTTATTGGAATGCTGCCACGCCCAATCATTAATGTATCATCAATGGCTGCTTAGGAGCTGCAAGGGCATAATTGAGCCCTTGCGACTCTCAGCATAAGAAATGTCCAAACCTGTAAGAATTTTTTTATGAGTTTGTTTGAACCAACCTGACGATAACTACTGGGAAACAAAATCTCAGTGGGTTGAGGAAATGTTCTAGAGAATGGCTCTTTTGCACCTTATTTTATACATTAGAATCAAAGGAGAAGATGTAAGGGGGTTACATGAAATTCATTGGTGATAGATGAGGGAGGTGGGAGAAAACAAAGCTGGGTGTGGGGGTTGGGAGGTGAATCTCTGGGATTGACTAAAAAGTGAAAGGAATAGACACACTTTTACATAGGTGGGTATAGGATAGTTATATCAATAGCTATAACAATAATAATGAGAGGCTCTGTTATCTCCTGCTCTGGTGGGAGATTGTGTCCTGAGGGGTCTGGAAAAAGGAAATTCCAAAGGTATGTTATCTTAGATGCAAAAAGACTATAAAAGACTGGCTCAGTTAACCTAAAGATTGACTTTGCATTTCAGACCATCCTGTGTGGTTAATTTCAGTCTCTGAGCTTGTAAGGCCCGCCATGCAGGCCTCCCTTGAGCTTGCATGTTTAGTATGTGGGGCCTTTTTCGTCCACAGGACAGAGACTATCTAGCTTGCAAAACTGAACATTTACTGTTGACCCTTTACAGATTGGTTTGCCAACCCCTGGAATAGACAATTTAAAAGGCCCGGCCGGTGTTGCTCAGTGGTTGGGCATTGACCTATGAACCAAGAGGTCGAGGTTTGATTCCTGGTCAGGACACATACCTGGGTTGTGGGCACCATCCCCAGTAGGTGGTGTGCAGGAGGCAGCTGATCAGTGATTCTCCCTCATCATCGATGTTTCTATCTCTCCCTCGCCCTTTATGAAATCAATAAAAATATATTTTAAAAAAAGACATCTTATGGGAAAATCCCTTTCATCTATGTTTACTTCACATCATTGTCATGGCAGGTAGTGGTACATGTGGGCCACCAGAGTATATAGGCTATGCTGGGGGAGTTGTGGAAGTTATTTTAGGGGGAATAAAGCTTCATTGCATCTAATTAGAGTTTATTGTGTGAATTAGGGAAAAGAGGATTGTGGCAGAAAGGGGTGGTAAGAACAGCACCAGGTGTTAAGACCAGTGTGGTTGGACCAGACCTGGCTTCAGCAACCTCGGTACTTGAGTTCTGGCTAGGAAAGAATTCATAGCCAAGACTCAAGCTATAAGAGAACATTTAGAAAATCATAGAGGTACAAGAAGTAATTCGTGGAAGAAATGGGCTGAGGAAACAAATTATGAAGGCAAAAGAAGGGCCCTTGGAGCTTAGAAGTGAGGAAGGCAAAGGTGATATGCCTGGGGGAGAAGGGGAAGGGAAAGGCATGGGTGTGCTCCCAGGAGGGACTGTGTACTGTGTACTAGGTCCTCATTCCTAAGGGTTTTAAGGTGGAGATTTTAGGGGAGGTTCCAGGGGAAGATCTCAATAGAATATTCAGCAGTTTTCCAGGTGTGTCCCCTCAGGGCCCGGGTCTCCACTGATTGGTCAGCGCCAGGGCAGGGGTCATTATTCTATGCTGCTGGTCCTGAGGTCAGCTGTGGTGTCACTTGTCTGGGTTTGCTGCGTTTCTGGGCCTGGAACTGAAATACAACTGAGGCCTAGATGTTATTTCTAGGGAGGAAAGGTCAGGGGGTCCAAAGCCCATGACCAGAGTTATGCTAGGGGAGGAAATGTCACCCTGAGGACGAGGTCCCACCCTACAGTTGTCCTTTGCTAAGCTTTTGCTTTCTACCCTGGTGACCTTTTTTACCTGGCCCATCGTCCTTGCTCTGCTCATATCTGTCTGCCTACCACTGAGGGAGGCCTGGCCTAGACAGAGTGGGCTCTGTCCTTTACAGAGTGCAGCATCGACTGGCCTCTCTGCACCTCCACATCCTCATCTGTGATATGGGACAGTGAAGGAGAAAGCTTTGACATGTGCCTCTAACCTGCCTGACGTGGGACAGGTACTCAATGAGTGGTGTTATTTTCATCGATGTCATTATTTTATTAAAAGACACCCTTGGCAGGGTTTTATGAGGCTTAAATGAGACAGTGTCTTAGGCCGCTGGGGCTGCCATAACCAGATGTCACTGATTCGGTGGCTTAAACAAGACATTTATTTTCTCACAGTTCTGGAGGCTGAAAGTACAAGATCCAGGAGCCAGCAGGTTTAAGATGAGGCCTCGCTCCTCAGTTTGTAAACAGCTACCTTCTCACTGTGTCCTTATGTGTCCTTTCCTCTGTGTGTTCCTGGTGTTTCTGTTACGAGGGCACCAGCGATATTGGATCAGGGCCCACTCTTATGACCTCATTTAACCTTAGTTACCCCTTTAAAGGCTCTGTCTCCAAATACAGTTTTATTGGGTGTTAGGACTCCCAACATAGGAATTTTGAGAGGACACAATTCAGTCTATAACAGATGGCCAAGGTTCTGACCTATTCAGCAGCTGTTAGTTCATCTCCTTGGCCAATAGTATGCTTCAAGGCATTACAATTTTTTAGAACTCCATGTGGTCTAGAAAGCTGACCCTGAGAACTGCTAACGAAGGAATTTGCCTCCTGATGTTCCATAGTAAAGTATTTGTGTGGATTGGATGGTGGCTTCCACCCTGGCGTCTCAGACTTTAATGACCCCATGAATTCCCTGGTGGTCTTGGTGAAGTATGGATTTGACTTAGCAGGTTGGAGGCACAATTGCGATTCTGTATGTCTAACCAGCTCCCAGGGAGTGTCCATGCAGCTGGTTCACAGGCCACACTTTTAACTGGTCTGCCTAGGGCTGGCTGGTAGTGTGCAGGTTCTGGATTTCGTGGAGGGAAGATTTCATAATATAAGTCCAGGTGACTTTTTAGAGGACAAGTATTTTCTTTTTTAATGGATTTTTAGAGAGAAGAAAGAGAGAGAGAGACATCGATGGATGTGAGAAACATTGATCGATTGCCTCCTGCATGCATCCCAACCGGGGATCGAACCCAAAACCTGGATATGTGCCCTGACCGGGAACTGAACCCGCCACCTTTTGGTGTATGGGCGGATGCTCCAACTCACTGAGCCACACCAGCCAGGACTACAGACCTTTATTAAAGCTGGGGACAGTGAAACAAGGAAGAAGAAGCAACAGGAGAGAGAGTAGGTGAGAAAATGAGCTCAGACTGGGCTACTTGGGCTCACTAAGAAGTCAGAGAAAAATGGGGCCTTGGGGCCAGGTTCTGGGGATTTGCCCAGGATGAGCTGCCACTGCCCATTGCTCCCTGGTTGGGAGTCTCCTGGGGTCCCTTAGAGTTTAGGAGATGCATGACTATGGGGGAAGAAGAGGGGAATGGAGAGTCTTGAGCAGGGGTCCTCAAACTTTTTAAACAGGGGGCCAGTTTCACTGTCCCTCAGACCGTTGGAGGGCCAGACTATAGTTTAAAAAAAAAAACTATGAACAAATTCCTATGCACACTGCTAAGTCGGCTGCTAAGCAGGACAGGCAGCGGCGGCAAAAACATCCGGCCGGATAAATGTCCTCGGCGGGCCGAATGTGGCCCGAGGGCCGTAGTTTGAGGACACCTGGTTGAGCTTGGGCATGCTCCTGGTAGGGAGAACACAACCTGGGAACTTTGTTTTGAGGGTTTTTAAAGGCTGGAAGTTTAGGAGAGGATCAATAGAATAGTCATCCGTTTTATGTTGATGTGCCAAAATGAGATTTATTCTCTTAATTTCATCCTTGGTGTGGTTGGCATAATTGGCACTAATTGGATTTCTGCTATCTCCCTGAGTAAGGTGATTTAAGCTATTTACACTCTGATTGGGGAGGAGAAATGCAAACCCTGTACTTTCTTTGTTGTTCTCACCCCAGTATATTTTATCCATTGATTTTTAGAACTAGTGGGAGGTAGGAAAGAGGGGAGAGAAGTAGAGAGAGAGAGAGAGAGAGAAACGTGTATGAGAGAAACACATCCATCCGGTTGCCTCCCCCATGCACCCTGACCGGAGCCAGGGATGGAACCTGCAACTCAGGTGTGTGCCCTTGCCCAAGAATCTTGAACCTGCAACCCTTCGATGTGTGGGTCAATGCTCTAACCACTGAACACTCTGGCCAAGGCTCTTTTTTACCCTTTACTTATTTATCCCCCCTATACCCTTCTTCCACTTTACTAGATGGCTGCAAACTCTGTTTCCCTATTCCACTTGTCCTGGCTTATTGTCCTGGCTTACTAGCCTATCTCAGCCATGAGCCACGTGTGGCTATTTCAGTTTCCATCTCAATTAACTAAAATTAAAACCCCAATCTCTCAGTCAGAGTAGCTACATTTCAAGTGCATTTCATTGCAGAAAGCTCTAACTGGGCAATGCTACACGTAAAGGAAAAGGGATATGTCTTTTTAGTCAAGGACCTGCTTAGTTTCATTGGGCAGCTGTAACAAATGGCCACCAACTTCACAGCTTAACACAGCATGAATGTACTATCTTACAGATTTGGAACCCAGAAATCCAAAATGGGTGTCACCGGGCTGCAATCAAGGGTTGGCAGAGCTGGTTCATTCTGGAGGCTGTAGTGAAGAATCAGATTCCTTGCCTTTTCCAGCTTTTAGAGGCTGCTGCATCCTTGCTTTATGGCCCCTTCATTCCTGGTGCAATCCAGGTGGCATGTGCCCAGCACACAGTAGGTCCTCACTGCTGTGGCCTGTCCCAAAGCCTGGGCACCAGAGCCAGTTCCCAAAATGTTCCTTTGGAAACATTTCTGGAAGTTGTGAGCTTCTCCCACTTTCCAGCTGCATGTCCTGCGTGTGACAGGACACCTCAAGGTGTCTGGGCTAGCACATGTTCATCAGAGTGATATTTCTGTTGCAAAACATCCAACATTCACTCAAAGTTGGAAGACCAAAGACTGTAAAGGAGGGTTTCATCAGGGTCCTCATGTAAAGCCCTTAACAGAGAACCTGACACACAGTAGGTACTCAATAAATGTTACTCCCTGTAGTTATTATTCTTAGTAATACAAAACTGGGGTAGTAGGGAAAACACAAACTGTTAGGACTTAGATTGACATTCATCAGTCGTCCTGGTAGCAAATCCATCTTTAGGAATTGGGAGATAATGAGCACACTTGAGATTAGCATTACCTGAGTCAGAAGGTGAGAATTAGAGACTACTAGAGGTTAGAATAACCCTGGTACTGGACGAGATGACCAGGAGGCACCACATGTTCATTTTAGAAAATGTGGAACTGCAGGCAATAGTGTCAGAAGAGCCCTGGCTGGTGGTTCAGTGGTTAGAGCGTTGGCCCATGCACCAAAGGGTCTCAGGTCGATTCCCCGCCCCCCTAAGGGCATGTGCTGGAGGCAACCAGTGATGTGGCTCTCTCACATCTTTGTTTCTCTCTCTGTCTTCCCCTCCCTCCCTTCACTCTCTGAAAAAACAATGGAAAAAATATCCTTAGATGAGGATTAACAACAAAAATGTGTCAGAAGAAAAATCACCTGTAGTTCTGTCAGAGACAATTACTGTGAATATTTTGGTTTCTTTCCTTCCAATATTTTTCCTATGCAACATGTACATTACACACACACACACACACACACACACACACACACTAGAGGCCTGATGCACGAAATTTGTGCAAGGGGCTCGGCCCTCGCAGCTGCAGCTTCATCCAGAAGGATGTCCGGAAGGTCATTGGGCTGTCTGGTCTAATTAGCATATTATGCTTTTATATATATATAGATATATACACACACACACACACACATATTATATATATATAATAAAACTAAAATTAAGGCAAAGTATATAGTGTATGTTGCATTTTATCAATATGAAATTGGATTTTTCAATACTGGTCTCTAATGGTTAGATTAGCTACTATTTCTCCATCTAAAACTATATGTTCTTTATTTTCAAAGTTTATACATAACATACAGCTTGATGCATTTCTGCATGTGCATACACATCCATAAGACAAGACCACTACCCCAGTTGGAGTTGTAAAATCCTGTGGTCTCTCCTAGTACATAACCTTTCCATTTTCACGAATTGACCCCAAGTGTGTTTATATATTCCTAACACTTAAGTTGCTTCCCCTCTTCTTATAAATGATGCTTCTGTGAACACTCTTGAACATACACATTTGTCTGCATCTGATTGCTTCCTTTGGAAACATTTCTGGAAGTTGTGAAACACTGGGTCAGAGGGTATGAATGCTCTCAGATGAAATGCCTCCCTATCAAACATCTTTCCAGAAGGGCTTTTTCCCACCTTGGTACTCATGCTGCCCTTTTTTTGGACAGTACAATTAGAATATTGTGTTAATGGACCTCCAACCTGATTCCAGTGCTTGGCTTCAAAACTAGATCCTCAGGAGCAGGCTTTGTTCATCTTTGTATACCCCTACTTGGAGGCACAATAAAAATTGAGTTCTCTGCCCAGCTAGTGTGGTTCAGTGATTGAGCATCGACCTATGAACCAAGAGGTCACGATTCGATTCCCAGTTGGGGCACTTCACCGGGTAGCAGGCTCGATCCCCAGTGGGAGCATGCAGGAGGCAGCCAATCAATGATTTTCTTATCATTGATGTTTCTATCTCTCCCTCTCCCTTCCTCTCAGAAATCAATAAAAATATATTATTTGAAAAAATTGAGTTCTCCCCTCTATCTTTGAAGCCCTTTCTAAAAGCAATGACACATCAGGGCTTTTCAAAACCAGTTGAAATTGGTTTCACTTTTACAGTAAACAGGACTTGCTTGCAAAGCCAAGCAGAACTCTGAAACCCATCTGTAGGTACTTCTGAGATCATTGATATGGTTGAATGAGTTAATATGAGAAAATGTTTCTTTAAAATGTCCACCAGACTGTTAAACTCAGAGCTAACATATGGGTCAAAATGGGGTGGTAGATTTGCTTACATTTGTTTTTCCTATTAATCACTGGAGTGCCCACATACATTATTGGCCTAAGTCCAGTAATTTCCTCTCCTTTATATTGCCCACCCCTCCTCCTAGGAGGCAGAGGAGGAGGAGACTAAGCCACGAGGAAAGAAGATGAAGTTTGAATAGTTTTTTCCATCTCTCTTTCCCTCTTCCATTTGACAGAACCCTCTAAGAACATTTCAAGACAGGATACAGTCCTGTGGTCTACTTAGAAATTAGTTTAGAGAACATTTCAAAGAAGATACCCTGTCAGTTTTGACTGGATATCCATATAAACTTTTTAAAGAAATGAGCGATAGAGCTAACCCTTATCTGTAAGTTGTGAATTTATATTGTTTCTTCCCATGTACAAAACCAATTTTTTTTTTCTACAAGTAGATTATTTGTGTGTTGGGGTATAAAGGAAAGCAGAATGTTTTTATCATGATTTGGCTTCAGCAACTTTGGGACAAATTAAAAGCCCTAAACTCTGGTGCCAGAAAGAACTAAACTAAAATAAATTGCCCACTTCTAAGGGATTTGTGTCTAAAAGGCCACAGCTGCTTTCACCTCAGGAGTCTGCCCAGTGCGTTCCTGTTGTTGCTCGTTGCCACCACATGGTGTCGCTGTTGAAGGCTGGTCCTGTGCAGTTGTGGTAGCTGACTTGCTCATGGCTTCCTTCTGTGATGCCTTTGCTTGTCTGGCAAGGGAGGAGACGGCCACTCCCTCACTGCCAAGATTGCCTGGGTATGCTCTGCCCTCAAGCTCCTGAAACTATCTTCCCAGCCACTTCCATGGCAAGAGCAAGTCATGGACTTAGCCATTCCTCTCCCTAGTCTTGGGGGGCCACCTTTGCTAAAAGATGAGACAGTTTTCCCAAGGACATTCCAAACACAAAAGATCTTGTCCTCTCAGAATGGTGAGGCCAGTGCTCTATCTAAATAATTGAAGGGATATATCTCCAAGGATATTACAACAAGAGGATTTACCTTGAGCCCCACTTTTGGGTAACATTTCAAATATCTCTCCTTCAAAGCAGCAAGTTGGCTAGGTGAACTACAGTATCTATCATAGATCCTTAAAGAGGCTGCTAAAATTTTCAAGATCCCGTTCAGAGTTGATCTTTACCATGACAAGCATACGTTGTATATCAGTAAGTCCTCAATGTTGTGGATAGGTTCTACAACTTTAAATATGTTTTTATTTATTTTAGAAAAAGGGAGACGGAGAGAGACACATCAATCTGAGAGAGAAACATTGATTGGTTGCCCCCTGTACACACCCCCACTGAACCGGAAACCTGGGCATGTACCCTGACCTGGAATAGAACTGGTGACCTTTTGGTGCACAGGACAAAGCTCAACCAAGTGGTACTGGCCAGGGCAGGTTCTTCAACTTTAAAAGAAACAATGTATAACCAGTCTTACCACAGAGAGTTAAGTTCCTATGGCATATCATCATTATGACAAAAACATTTTCATTATAACATTACTCAAGGACCTGCGTATATTAAATGTGGAATAAAACTATATGTGTGTGTTCATGTGCATCCTCATGTGTATATTTATTATATTTAATATTTTTTCATTCGAGAGGGATAGAGAAATAGAAACATCGATGAGAGAGGAACATTGATCGGCTGCCTCCTGCATGCCCCCTACTGGGGATTGAGCCCACAACCCAGGCATGTGCCCTATCTGGGATTGAACCAGTGACCTCTTGGCTCCTGGGTTGATGTTCAACCACTGAGCCACACCAGCCAGGCTGTTTCTTCTTAGTTTAAAAAGAGTAGGTAACAACAATATATCTGACAAGGGGTTACTATCCAAAATTAATGAACTTATGAAACTCAACACCACAAAAACAATCCAATTAAAAAATGGGCAAAAGACTTGAATAGACACTTACGAGAACTTGCAGGTGGCCAATAGCCATATGAAAAATGTGTCTCTAATCACAAAAAAAATGCAAATTAAACCTATAATGAGATATCACTTCACACCTATCAGAATGGCTATCAATAAATCAATAAACAAGTGAGAGAAAAGGGAACCTTTGGTTAGATGCAAATTGGTGGAGTCACTGTGGAAAGCAGTATGGAGTTAACTGAAAAAATTAAATATGGAACTGCCTCATAACCCAGTGATCCCACTTCAGGGAATTTATCCAAAGAAACCCGAAACACTAATTCAAAAGAATATATATACCCCTATGTTCATTGTAGCGTTATTTACAATAGCCAAGATTTGGAAACAGACCAAGTAGTCCATCAGTAGATGAGTGGATAAAAAAGCTGTGGTAAATTTACACAATGGAATACAACTGTGCTGTAAAAAGGAAGGAAATGTTACCCTTTGCAATAGCATGGATGGACCTGGAGAACATTATGCTAAGTGAAATAATTCAGAGAAAGACAAGTACCATATGATTTCACTCATATGTGGAATTTTAAAAACGTTATTGATTTTAGAGAGAGGGAGAGAGAAACATCAATGATGAGAATCATTGATCGGCTGCCTCCTGCACGCCCCCTACTGTGGATGGAGCCCACGACCTTGGCATGTGCCCAGACGGAATTGGACCATGACCTGCTGGTTCATTGGTCCACACTCAACCACTGACCCGCTCTGGCTGGGCCTTAGGTGGAATTTAATTAACAATCTGAACTACCAAGCAAAATAGATACAGACTCGTAGATAGAAGGCAGGCAGACAACTGGGGGAGGTGATTAGGGTGGTGGAGGGTTTGAGCAAAGAAGACAAAAGAGAGAGAACTGATGGACATGGACAACTGTGGTGATGGGGGAAGAGGGCTTAGAGGGGATAATGATGGGGAAAATTTTTTAAATATTAAAAAACAAGAAAAATAAAAAGAGTAGGTGAGTGCTTTCCAGTTTTCTTAAATAACCTGACCCATGCAAAACATTGCTTATTTTGGTACAATCCTTGATCAAAAGATAAGATACTGTATACATCTAGAAATTAAAAGGAGAGGCAGGACTAGATTATACTTGGGGGAGAGCTTTTTCTTTATTTCTTTTTGAGAGTTTGTTTATTTTGCTTATCTTAAATGAGATAAAGAATATTTCCAAGTGGGCAGGTTTCCAACTTGGACCATGTACACAAAGCACCTCATTCTAAGGAGAGTAACTAACTGAAGTATTTTGCCCACGTTTATTTCCTCCCACAAATGTGATGTAAAACTTTTCACATGTGCAGAAGCAGCCGTTTTTGCAAATAACAAATGCAAGACTAACAGGTGTATGGCAGATCCAAGACGCACATGTGGTTCTCATCAGCTGCCTGTCTCCTGTTTTAAATCTAGGTTTTCCGGTAACAACCAAAAAAAGTTATTTCTCCTGAGGCTACGGCTAATAATCCACTCAGCCTGCCTTTCCACCCCTTTTCTCACAATTGTATTTCTAACAGCTTCTAGAGAAGAAGACAGCAATGTACGAAGGCAGTAAGGGGGCTGGGCGGGGAGCCCTAGACAGTAGCAATTCTGGATTTGACCTTTAACTCTGGGTGACCTTGGGCCTTAGTTTCCTCCTTTAGGAAATGATTGGTTCATAAGATGAGGGCTTGTTTCCCAGCCTCCACGCCAAGCAGGGTGGGTCTTTTAAAGCCAGCGGTTCTCAGCATGGGGAGATTCCGCCGGCCACTGGAGGAGCAGACACCAGGCATGCTGCTCTCACCCTGCAATGAACCGGACGGCCCTACGAAAGAGTGATCCGGTCCCAAATGTCACTGGGGCACAGGTTTGCAACCATGGGGGCGGCTCAGGGGCTGGCTTTGAAGCTATCCCAGCTGGGGGGGGGGCGGCTCCTCCGAGAGATGCGTCTCTCTCAGCTAGGCGGTGCAAACCCCCGCCCTTTGGGTGGACAGGGACGCGGGCGGGGGCGTTCCTTCGCGCCCCTGGGTAGACCCTTACACGCGCATCACAAAGTGGACGTTTGTCTCCCTCGCCCCCAAGAAGGCCGGTCGAGAGGCTAGGAAGGACCCCTGGGCTCGGAAAACTGTCAGTTTCTCCCGCCCACGACCCCTGTCACCTCCGTCAGTGCGGGAAAGGTTTTTCTCCCCTGAGAAGGTCCCCACAGCGCTGCGTTCCAGGACTCCGCGCACAGCGCGGGTATCCGTCAGGAACCTCCGCCTACGACACGGACGGGGGCGGGGCCTTCAAGCTGCGGCCGTTGCCCCGCCCAACCGCCTCTCAACGGCTCCCCAGGTTGGGGGGTGGGGCGGCGCTGGGTTGCGGTGAGTGCGCCTGCGTGCGCCTGCGTTCAGGCGCGGGGCGTGGCTCGCGCGTGGCCCCGCCCAGGACTGGCGTCTCCGCCCGCCCCATCTCCCAATCTCCTCAGCGTGGCGCCGACGCTGCGTGCGGCGCGGGTTACCCAGAGTGCTCCGCGCGGGGGCAGCTCACTGGAGTTTGGTTCTCGAGGCGGCGGCAGCAGCGGCGGCGGCTCCGGCGGCTCCTCCTCCTCCTCCGGTGGCGGCGGCGCCCCGGGCCCGAGCCCCGGCTCCGGCTCCCCTCTCCGCCACCCCGCGCGCCCCCTCATCCTCCAGCGCCGCGGGGAACATGAGGCTCCGCTCTCGGAGGCCGGCGAGTGAGTGACCCTCGTCCCCCGTCTCAGCCCGCCCGCCCGCTGGCCTGGCCGCTCCCCCCCCGCCTCGCCCAGGCAATGACAGCGGCTCCGTCGTCTCCGCAGCAGATCAGGGACCGGCTGCTGCAGGCCATCGACCCCCAAAGCAACGTATGTACCTCCCGCGCGGGCCGGGACCGAGGCCTCGTGGGCCCGGGACCCTCCCCTTCTCCAGTATCCCTCATCCTCCGGGCTTCCGGGACCCGTCTGAGGCCCACCTTTCCCCGAGGGCCGCTGCCATCCCAGCCTTTCGCCCCCCCAGGCTCAGACCCGGGGCGCTCGGTACGTGAGGCCGAGGCTTCTGTGCGGCCTGGGTGAAGGGAGCGGACCGGATCTGAGGCCAGAGCTTTGCCTCCCTTCCTGCTCCAGCTCTATGGCCCTTGCTGCTCCTGACGGGGCTTACCTTCCTTGCTCTTCCCCCGAGACTCGAGACCCCCGGGAAACCCTCCGGGCGTGGGGGAGGGGAGGGAGAAAGGCTGTGGAGCAACTGGTGTCCTGGGTATAATTCGGGGAGCCCTTGCCACCCGTGTCTCGGTCTTCTCGGTGATCAGGGAAGTCCTCCTTCCCTCTTCTCCTGGCTGGAAGCACATTGACTTCGGAGGGAACCCGCCCCCCCTCTTCCCCGGGCCCGTTTTGCCCCTAGCTGGGTGCCCAGGGCGCTTGGAGAGGCCCCTGGGTTCTGGGAGTGGCCATGCCTTTTCCGGGTCCCTCTTGGGGTCGCAGCCAACGGAAGATGATCTTGGGGAAGGTGGGATTCTTTATGTTGCCTTTCTGGGCCTAACTGCCCATTGCGTCTCTGACCAAACCAGAGTCCTACATTTTGGTAGACAATTAGAGGTGATTCTTTTCTATCTCTTTCTCCCAAGAGCCCTTTTTCGGTTGTCCCTTTCCCCTACCTAGGGGTCCCAGCCTGGTGGTTTGTGACCTAGAAGGTCAGGGTTAACCCCAAGGTGTCTTTCTCAGATGTCCCTACAATGAGGCTACTGTTTGCAGAGGGATCTCCCCTGCTTCCTCCGTGTGTGAAGGGAAAGACTCATCATGTTCTCACATATTCTCCAATGGGTTGTTGGCGATAGGGGTCATTTTCCCCTGTGGCAGGAGCAGGTTGATCAATGGGAAGATGATATCTCAGTATGAAGTGAGTCCCTGCATTTGCTGGGAGACCAGGAAGTGGCCATTGAGATCACTTTTTAACATACTGGGGATGGAAGAAAAAATCATCTTGGGCTTGGCCAGGTAACTTTCAGTTGGGGCTTTTGGTTTTCCTTTATGTGAGCTTAGCTAATTGCTTTTAGTATGCTTTAGCCTGTTTTTGTTGGTGGTGGTGTGTGTGTATGTGTTTAAATCATGCTGGATTGTGCAGTTTTGGTAGAAACTGAGGAGTTATTTAATCTGGTTTCTGTGTCATAAGTACCCCTGGTCTTCAGGCCCCATTAAGACTGACTTGGTGGGAATTGCCTTTAACAAATGTATACATTTTTGTTAGGGTTTTGGGGGTGGAGTAGGCACAAGCTGTGTAAAACCTTCCAGAATTTTTGCAGTAACTGTTGCTGCTATAATTCTCAAGACTGAAATATTAGAAGATAAAGCAAGTGACGTAAAAAATGTAAGTCTTTATGACTTTTGCATCTTTGTGGAGTCTCAGTGCAATTTCTTGAATTCCACGTGCTTGTTTGACTTCGGGGGAGTCTGAGAGTGGCTGAGATGTTAGCATTGATCCTTAATGCCACCTAGGAGAGCTTTGGGATCAGAAGGTGCTTTCACAAGTGTTCATGATTTTGTAGATTAAGTGGGGCAGCAACCTCAGGGGTTGCATTGTGTGTAAAGCTCTAATCTAGAGGTTTCCTAGGAGTAGGGGAGGAAAAGGGACTAGCCAGAATCTGGAGGAGGGAACAAATCTCAGCTTCATGTATCCTGGTGTGTGCAGGAACATTATATCCATATGAGCTAATGGCTGTGTTACATGGCATAGAATTCACATTTCATGTGGCTTGTTTTGGGTGACTCTGGTGATAGGTGTGCATAGAGTCCTACTAAGTAAGTGTGATGGATGGAATTGGGAAATTGTGTCTTTGAATATGAGTGATGAGGAAAGTACCTCCTTTAAATGCTGCCATTGTTAGTGTTTGTGAACATTGTTAATAACCATTTGACTAGAGCGTGGCTTAGGGCAAACCAAGTATAGAAACTCAGAACCATGGTGGAATGGGTTGCTGGTGGAGAATGTGCAACAGTATGGCCAGGCTGTACATGTCTTTTGACCTGAGTAAGAGTGAGGTGGCTCCAACAAGGCATTGCTGCCATGCAGCTGCTCTTCTCTGCCTTACCCAATTATGAACTCCACTTCTGGATAGTTAGTTGACACATATTTAAGATGCTCATGGAAAAAAAATGGGGACAGAGTTGAAGAGCCAACACTAAAATTAAACGTCTTTTGAGAGAAGCAACACAGAATTGTGTCATGTAATGCTTACCTTTATGGGCAGTTAGGGTTAACAAACAGCTTTTGCTTGAAAAATCAATGTGGCACTGCAAGTATCTGAAAAGTTAGGGAAGTAACAAAGTAACACATACTGACCTCCTCCTTGACAAAGGAGTTCTTAAGAGGAAAGTTGTTTCTTTGCTCTAAATTCTAGCCTCTGGAGTATTTGAATTTCTATAGCATCAACTCAGTACTGAAGTAATTCTTCTACACTCCTTTTCAGATACAACAAAGTTTTTCAGAACAGTCAAGCCTTACTCTTCTGGTGTGTCAGCCCAGAGTATTGACAATTTCTCTGAGTGCAGGGTGCACATTTGTTACAGCTTAATCTTGCTTCATTAGAGATGAAGTTGAGGGCAGTGTCTTTTCCTGCCAGAAATCAGTTAGTCCATCCCAGCAGTCTCTTCAGCAGGTGATTAGGTTCCCACTTTTGTTTCACAAAAGTTCAGACTTTGTCTTCCTGACCAGAATGAAAGTTTTGTGAGCATGGTTTGTTTCTTATCTTCTCTCTCTAGAACAGAAGCATTAGGATGTACCTTCTAAGTGCTGGTTAAACTGACTAACCCCTAGAATCCTTCTTGGACTTATGACTGAGGAGCTGCATTTGAGCTACCTTTTACAGAAAAGCCCTTGTGATTGCTATAGGCCCAGGGGTTCAGTATGGTATATTCTAATGCAGAGTTCTACAGAGTTCTGCATGGATATTTATCTGGCATCTGAGTAAAGGTCTGACTGGAATGGTGAACAGGTACTGAAGCCCCATGGCAAGTTGAGTAACAGCACAAGGCAGGCCTTGCTCAAGGCAGGTGAGTATCCCTATAGTCAGAGCAGGGAGAGGCTAGAGGAGGCACTGAGGGGAAGAGGGACTTGAACTGGCCCTTGGACGCTAGTGTAAATGCCTGCCAGCAGTCAGGCTCTTGCAGGAAACTTCAGGCATAACTTTCTTCTTCACAGTTCTGCAGACATCAGGTTCCAACAGGAGGTGACCAAGGGTCTCTGCAGAGAGACACACTCAAGAAGGATAATTTTCCCACCTAGGAATTTGAAGGTGAAGATGCTGCTTAGTTTCCCTGGGCTGCAGGTTCCTCACCTGCAAAGTGGAACTGGGGACGGGAGTATGTGCCACAAAAACTCCTTTCCAATGCAGGGTTCAGGTTATGGAAAGGGCAGCCGAGGCTAACATGAATTGTCTTAAAAGTTTTTTAATGCGATGTGCATTGTGTGAACTTTCTAAAATAACAAAGTTTTACACAGATACACACACTTCACAGGACTTTGAACAGCATTTTAATAGCATCTTCTACTTCCCTTCATCAACCCTGTAAGGAAGGTGAGCTGAGCCACCTGTCTCTCATTTCTGCACAGTGATGGTATATGCTGCTTAGTGAGTGTCTCTTGTGTCCAGGAGAGGACAAGATGCTTTTGTTACTTACTGACTTCATGTGAGGTGACTGCTCCAATACCCAAAGTTACTAAGTGATATACCTCCAACTCTAAATACTACCACACTGCTTTCAAAGATGGAGAGATGGCTCTGAAGAGGCCTAAGAGGGCAATGTCCTCGAGCTGATAAGACAAGATGTGAGAGCCTCTTCTCTCTCACATAAGTTTATATGTGACTCACAGTTAGTTGGGTTAGATTTACCTGTGCCAGATCTAACAGGTTGACAATATTAGGCAGCCTGCCCCAGAAACATCTTAAGGTTACTATTAGGGACAGAGTCCTGGGCCAGACCACACTGTGGTGTGGCATCTGCCAGCTGACGTGGAACTTTCATGAATCTTGTTCCAGCTTTGTTTTCTGCTTCCAGGTTACAGCAGTTTTGATATTAACTTAAAATGCCATTGATTTCTGCAGAAAAGAGGACTCTTGTAAAATAGAAGACTGTTCTGATTCTCTCCAATATATTAGAGGATATGAAATCTAAGCATGTCTCTGCCTGATCACGCTGTTGCCCAAATTCAGTGACATTCCTGTCTTTGCTCTTTATACTGTAGCCAGGATCTATGGGGAGAGCAGTGTGGTGTGTTATGACTGTGGGAAATAGACAGGTAACAAGTGTCCATTGTGAAGCAGGTGTGTGTCCTTGTTGTGACATTCCCTCAGAATAAGGTGGACTTTACATTGCATCTTCATGGAGGTCTCTGGGTGGTCCTCAGAGGTGGCTTTATTTGGACTATGTTGCCCTTTTTTAAAAAAAGCAAAAACTATGTTTTTACTGATTTTTAGAGAGAGGAAGGGAGGGGAATAGAGAGAGAGAAACATCAATTAGCTGTTTCCTGCATACCCCCTTCTGGGTATCGAGCCCAAAACCCGGACATGTGTCCTAAGGGAGTATGTTGTCATGACAGAAGGTTGCAAAGGCCTGGATAACTGTCCAGGATCAGCCTGTGGGAAGTGGTTTTTGTCCTGATACAGTTTTTTAAAGGCACCATGGTCAACTGAGCTCCTGGGCTCAGGACACAGCTGTGTGTGGCAGGACACACACCTCGGGGTTAGGTGTAGGAGGGTAGCTGTGCTCGCCGATGGCTTGATTTTGGTGTCTTTGTGGGCAACTTCTTATATGGAGTTCTAGTTTAACCAGAACCAGGCCCCAGCCTGATCTTTATGTGACTGCAGTTCAGTAGGTGGGTCTCCTACCCAGACCCCCACTGCAAATTGTCTTCTGGAAGCTGGGGGCTTTGTCTCTGTTGTGCTTTTTCTTTTTAATCCTGGTGGTGGGCCTGTCCCCCAGTGCCCACTAGCTAGTTGCCAGAATGGGTGACTGAGATTGTGGCTCAGCAGGTGGCAGTGTAGGTAGTGCATTTTCAGTTCAGCCCCAGAATGCCCATGCTCAGAGCTCCCTTCTGCAACATTATTTTCACTCTCCAGGCACAGGTGTGGAATGGAGCAAGAAATGACATAGGGAGTCCATGAACTGGGGAGCATTTCCTGCATAAGGAAGGCCTACCAGTATTGTGCATGCTGTTTAAAAGTACTCTTTGAATGAATTCCAGGTCTTGGGAGGCAATATACTTAACATCTCAATCACCAACTGATATACTGTTTATGGAGAAATACGGTAAAACTGGAAATGGTAGCTTAGCCATTGAATAAACGTTTTTAGCAAGAGCTTATGTGCTGGGTACAAAAGGTGCAGACCTGGACATGCCTGGCCCTTACCTTCCAGGGATCTGGAGCCTCCATTGTAGGGAGAAGGGCAGGCATAGAGTATACACATGGACTATTTGGGATGGGAGTGGGGACCTGGGGTTGAAGTGGCCTTAAAAGGCTTATAGTTCTGTCTTGTTCAAAGATTGTCGGAATTCTTAAGAGCGTGAGAAATGGCTTTCTAGAATTCTTCATCATTTGAGTTTTCAGAATGAAAAATTTTACAGTCAGGTACAGGAAGTCACTTTTTGGTTCATCTCTGATCTTAAGGGATCAGAGAATTTGGAGGAATAGCTAGCAAGTCTTGAATAGTTTTCCCCTCAGCAGTGGGATAGGAAGGGGGCAGGTGTCAGGTTCTGTGAAGAGCTTGGGAGCTGATTTCAAGTATTTGAAGTGCTGTTGTACCCCAGTGTTAGGTTTACTCTGGGTGGCAGGAGTTCCTGGGAGGGAGGCCCTACTGTACTTTGGAGAGCTCTTGATTATTGCCGGAGCTAGCTGGAAACAATTTGGGACTACCATACCAGGTTGGGGTACAGACACACCCAGGCCCTCTGTCTGGACCCACAGACTCCTGATATATGAGTTCCTAGAGGTTCTGTGACTGCATGTGGAGCCTGCAATAAAGGAGAAGGACTATGTCAGGTGAGATGCCACTGCCAGACAGATGGAGTTCAAAGCCTTGGAATGTCCCTAGGACTGCAACGAAGTTTCCTGTCTTCATTGAAGGCTATGAAGTGAACAGCTGCCGTTTACTGAGCACATACTGTGGGCCAGGGACTGTGTGGAGTGATTCGCATCCTGGTTGCTTCTCTGAACTTCATTTTAGGGAAGATCTGTCCAATATTGAAGAGGAGGCTGTTGGAATCTGGGCCTAAACTCAGTGCTGGTTAGCTCAGAAGCCAATGGGCTTAACGACAGCAATCTTCCGCACTCCCCCCCACCCCGACCCCAACACACACAAGCAGTGCTCAGCATGAAAGTTGGATTCTAGTGCATCTTCTGAAGTTTAACCTTGCAAACACAAAACGTTTTAAATGTTAAGTTTTGTATTTCCTGCCCAGTTCCTACAACCTTTCCACCCTTAAAATTAACTAGCCTAGCTGCTCCTAATCTTTTTTTCTGTCAAGATCCATTTTTATGATCAGAAACATTCAGGAACTCCCACATAATGACAGGTGTACTTTAAGTAGCTGTTTTTTGAGAAAATTCAAAGACAGAGCTAATCTAGTCATGCTTTGAAATGAAGTTATGTCTTGTCATCCAAACAGTATCTACTTAAATCTGTAAGCTGACCTTTCTTGTCTGTATATGACACCTAGGGCTGGAACCTTTGTACCGTTTGTTGCCACCCCACCTCACTCCCTCCTCACTCCCTCTTCTCCCTTTTCCAGAAACCTTTCCTGCTTTAATCCAAGACAGTTTCCCCCACGTACCGCACATGACTTAAAACCTACATTCCTGCTGAAAACAGGTCTTGTTATTCATGTTCTCCTTGGATTGCAAGCTCCCTGGTAGAGGACCACGAGTTCCTCCTCATGTATCTAGAACTTCATAGCAACTGGGTTCTCAGATGCTTGTTGATTTTCCTGTGCAAAGGACTGATCTTGGCAACTGGCGGTCAACGCTGGGTAGGTATTAAGTGCTGTACTTTTCAGCACTCCTTGTGTGTTAAAGACTCATTTAATCTGTACAGCAACTGGGGAGGCAGGTACTGTGCCATTGTGGAAACTGATGATCTGTGGGCACACTACTAGAAGTGATCACACTGGGTTGAAACCCACTTCCAAGTCCTCACCCACCTGCTGAGACCTCCCATGTCACTGTGACAACACGGTGGGTACAAGATGTTCTACTCTTCTTGCCTGGGTCCGTATCCTTACGCAGGATTCCTCTGTAGACATTTAAAAAAATATATATATATATATATTTATTATTCAGAGAGGAAGGGAGAGATAGAGATAGAAACATCAGGGATGAGAGAGAATCATCGATTGGCTGACTTCTGCATGCCCCCCTACTAGGGATGGAGCCTGCAACCCAGGCATGTACCCTGACTGAAAATTGAATCATGACCTCCTGGTTTATAGGTTGACGCTCAGCCACTGAGCCACACCAGCCAGGCACTCTGTAAGCTAGGCACACTGTAGACCTTTTTATTTAGGCCAGAAGGAAATGCTTTGTGTTTCTCTTAAACTTTCTGAGGAAAGGGTATGAGGTGATTCCTTTTTGTTTCTTGGCTGGTAGTTTTTACTCCTGACAGAGAAAAGATGGCTCGTGATCTTAGATCCCTTCTTCAGTGTTCCCAGGAGATACTGTTCAAATGCCACGTTGGGATCTTTTGCTTTTTTGGTCATGTGACAAACCAGATCCTTCCTGGACACTCCTCTCCCCTGGGTTTCATTCGTTAGGGTTAGGAAGTAGGTGATGCTTTTTCCAGGACACACCTCTGATGGATCAGCCTTGTAGCTGCTGTGGAGACCCCAGTCACTCATCTGCTGTGTGCACAGAGTAATGTTGTAGATGGCTGGCCTAGATTTTGTGGTGAGGGGTTCTGTGGTGCAGATGTCAGCAGTCAGGTGAGTTACTGATAAAGGACTGCTTTGTGTGTGATCGTGTCTCACTGAGGGCCCAGTAGGTGGCTCCGCTGCCCTGCTGGTATCTTTAGCTCCATCCCCTACCTATACTTCTGGTCATACTTGGCTTCTTGGGTAGTACTCTGACCCACCAAGCTGATCGAAACTCCACTTTCATGCACTGGGGACTGGGGACTTCTTGTCTGCTCGATGGCTTTTTTTGATATCCCCTTCCCCATCCCAAATTAGCTCTCCTGTCCCCTTTTGCCATCAGGTCCCTGGCCCAGTCCAGGTTGGGCTGTGGGGTAGTGGCCACATTCTCTTTCCCCCAGGTGATCTCTAAGTAGCTAGCTAACTGCCCTCTTCTTAAGGCCAGCCCTCCTAGAAGCCACTTCCAAACTTTATTTACCCCTCAGTTCATCTTGCATCTGTGCTGGGCATGCAGTTGGCAAGCTCCCTCTTTCATGCTGTCTATGGGAGTGAGTGACACTAGTGTGTAGGTATCATATATATGCCTAATAAGCAGTGTCCCCTCGGGAGTTCGATCACTCACTATGACGTGCACTGACCACCAGGAGGAGGTGTGGAACAAAGGAAGGCCCTGATCCCCGGCCAGGCCTCGGGACCCTACCCATGCACAAATTTCGTGCACCGGGCCTCTAGTGTAATATAGGAACCTTAGACCCTTTCCGCTAATTATTTCACATTGTTTGCCTCCAGCGTTCAGTGAGATAGTTGCTAGTACAGCACTTGTCCTCTACTTTCTTTACTAATTCTGTTTGCAAGTCTCCCACAGAGGAAGGGTAGCCCTGTGCTCATGACAGGAGTTTGAAAGCAAAGGGGCTGATTGGCTCGAGTCATTCAAAGGCCATCTTTCTGTTCTACTTTTTGTGTTGCTTTCACACAGAGTGATGTCTTTCCTCTAGCCTTTGCAGCTTCAAGATTCACCCTTGTGGAACATTATTCAAGGGAAGAAAGGCCAGGGGACTTTCCCAGAAACCCCAGTAGACATGTCCTGGTGCCTTCAGGCTTTGCTGGAATTAGCGGGCTATGTTGGTTTGTTTGCCCAGAATAGAGGGGATGCCTCAGGAGACATTGGGGCCTATTGTGGGTGAAGGGGGTAATAGAGTGGGGAGCAAGCTGGCAATGTCCCCTGGGTGCATGCTAGTTTAATCACATCTTTGATGTGATAGCACCATCAAATAGTTGGGTGAAGTGCTGGGGCTGGGAGACTTGGGTCCAGGTGGCAAAATGGAAGTAGCTGAAATGTAAGGTTTGGATGGGCTGGTTTGAATGTTGTGAGGTTGCAGCACTGAGTTCTGAGTAACCCATTCCTTCTGGTCAAACCCGCAGACTATGACTTGCCTGTAGCCACACTTGGGCACCTTGCTGTTACCTTGTGTTTGCACAGGTGCTGGTTGCAGCTTCTGACTCCATCATGGACTGAGGAGCACTCAGGAGTCCAGGAGCTCCTGCCACAGTGCTGCTTGTTGTCCTGTCCCTAGCAGCTCTCCTGGTGCTGCAGTAACTGCCTGGACCCAGTCTGGGCGGAAGAGATGGTACAGTCCAGGAGGCCCAGACCACCCAGGCCTCCTATGGTTATGAAAAGGCAGTGCCCATGGCCCAAGCAAGAGCCATGCTCTGCAGACTTCTGTCCTTTGGGTTCAGAGGCATGGACAGGCCCTGGCTATGGTCTGGTCCGATCTGATTGTCCTGTCCATTACCTCTTGTCTATCCCCTCCCCCTGGTTAACCTGGTAACCAGAAACTGGTGCCTGCATATCTTGGCCTAGCTTCTTCCTCTTAGGTAACTGAGAGGAGTAAGGGCAGGTGATTTTCATGACCTTGCTTTTTCCCACCCGGCTCTCAGCAAGCAACTGAAGGTGGGGTTGTCTGCTCCCCCTTTGCTGGCAGCCTGGCAGTGACAGAAGTGGACCACAAGTTAAGTTTTAGGCACTGTGTCCATAGACATAATTTTTATATGTTGTTAGATTTTGCTTGGCTTTGGTAATTACTGTGGAGAAATTCTGTTTACAAGTGGAGATGATAAAACTTAGAACCATTTTTAGTAAACATTTAGTAATTTATAAGCATTAGCATTTCTAAAGAATCCACGTTCTTCCCTCTTTTCATTTATATGTAATGTTGAAATACAATAATGCAGATGGATTCTAGTTCTATTCAAATGTTATTTTAAGTACTTTGAAATAATGAAGAACTCTAATTCATTGTGTGGTGTGCCAGTAAATGTTTCTAGGAAAAAAATGCATTTACATATATACATAAGCTTATACATTCTGCTGATATGAAGGATCAGTAACACACAGTTTACAAACAAGGAAATAAATGACACTCTGTTGTCAATTCCATGTAGCCAATTGTCTCTCACAGACCGTTTTCTTTGATTGTTGCTGAACTTTTGTATCTATAGTCATCTTGGGAGTATAGTTCTTACTTAAAGATCAGTTGATATTTTTGTTTATGTTAATGAGTTAAGTGATATCTGCTGAATCAGATAATAGTTTTCAAAGACTAGAAGAATATGTCCTCAGTTGTGCTATTTCTAATGTAACGGCTATGGGCATGATACACTATTAAGTTTAATCTGCATTATTAACATTTTCTCCATCACTTTCTTAAATCTAAACCCCAGGGTTGCAAACTATTTCTGCAAAGGGTTAGATAGTAAATATTTTTGGCCATACAGTGTTTGCCACAATTCTGCCTTTATTTGTAGCACAGAAGCAAACATAGACAACATGAAAATGAATGGACATGGCTGTGTTCCAATAAAAACTTCGCTTATGTGGTTAATTTTATATTATGTGAATTTCACCTCAATAAAAAATATATATATAAAATGGGTGGGGGGACATTTTTTGCAGAAATAGGCATTGGTATGTCCGGCTGGTGTGGTTCAGTGGTTGAGTGTGGACCTATAAACCAGGAGGTCATGGTTCGATTCCTGGACAGGGCAGGTGCCTGGGTTTTGGGCTCGATCCCCAGTGAGGGGTGTGCGGGAGGCAGCCGATGAATGATTCTCTCTCGTCATTGATGTTTCTACCCTCTCCCTTTCTCTCTCTGAAATAAATAAAAATATTTTTTTAAAAAAACTGGTAATTAAAAAAAAACAAAAAAAAACACCAAGTGTTTTTAAAACAGCAACAAAAAGCAGGCATTGGGATGTATAGAGTTCATCAATCTGACAATAAGTCAAGACCTAATTTGAGTGTTTGTCAATTTCCACAGTTTAAACACTTCTGCCAGGCTAATTTCAAGCCAGTAACATGATGTTAGGAAAAGATTTCTGAATAACCTTGGGCTCTCATAGGCTGCTGTGAGCTGGCTCCAGCACATTCCTGGGTGGAGTCCCTATCCTAGGCAGGTTGGACCCTGGGAGAGCAGAAGTATTGGTGTATGTGCAGATGGAGATCTGGGCTGTAGGTCACAGGTTCCTTGTCCAAGATGGCATCAGTGCCTTTGCAGCTGGCTGCTGAAAGGTTCTCTTAGTTTGAGTGTTTGGGGGGTCATGCCCAGAGCCCTTTGAAGGTACTTGATGAGTCAGCTGCTCTGAAAGTGGAGCAGGGAGCTGTGCTCCAGATTTTTGCTGCCCATTCTCTCTAGGGCTCTGGGGCTGAGGTGACCACCTTGCCTCGGCCAGTGATTGGGAGGAATCCTTTCTCTCACATGCCACACTGTTTATTTTCTTCAAAGCTTTCAGGACAGTCACCTGTTCTGTTTGCGTGTCTCCCTGACTTCCTCCTCAGCACATACGCATACATTTGTATTTTCCCAGTAAATAAATAGCTGCTAAATGAACACTTACATCTATTCTCTACTGGCTGCAATGGTTGCGGTGTGCAGTCAGGATGGCTTTAGGCTCCCATGTCGAAGTTTTCCTGATGTGTCCTCTGTGTGTGTGTGTGTGTGTGTGTGTGTGTGTGTGTGTGTGTATGTGTGTATCTTCTGACTACATTCTCCTTCCAGATCAAGGAAGTCATTGTTGCTAACCTCACCACTGAGCCATAAAAATTGCTCTAGATCTCAGCATGGCTAATGCCATATTTGTTTCTGCCCCCTTCTTCCAAAAAGGAAGGAATGAAATCCACACCCATTGCACCTTGAGGCTACTTTTGTACTGACTATGTGGGCCTCATTTACAGGCCAAACAGTCTTCAGAGAGTCTCAGTGGCCTCTCCTCTGCCGGCCATGGTATCCAGAATTGCCACTTGACTGAGAATCACACTGCTAGTTAATGAGATAGAAGAACTGGCTAAGCGTGCAGACTTGTTTCATTTCTAATTAGATGAAGGCAGTTGTATTTCTGGGGACCCAGACCAAAAGCCATCACATTATGGGAGCAGGGAAATAGCAGCCCTGGAGAGGCCTGCATTGCAGCCTCCTGACACATCATATGGGTAAAGCCAGGTGATCTGATAAGGACCAGGTGGAGCCCCAGGTTTGCTCTGAGCTGCCTGGTGGAGCCACAGCTTTGCTCTGAGCTGCCTGGTAGGCTAGTGACTTGACACCCATCCCTTTCCAGGAGGTGGAAGTGAGGAAGTATGTGCATTCAGTGAGGAGAAAGGAGGAGGAAAGCTGGCCTGACTGAATGACAGATTTGCTGGGAGTCAGATTAGATAAGGAGACAGATATGAAAAGATACTTGGTTAGTAAGAGCTCCATGCAGCCTTCAGATCTTCCTTTCCTAGGGGCTGCCATTTACAGCATGAGCTCTTGGCACCTTCCATTCAGTGCTGTGTTGTCAGGTGCTTGTGCCCTCTCTGGGCATCTTCCACCTGCCCCATCCTCCCCTCTGCCTTCATCATGCCTGTGTCTCCTGCCCACCATTCATCTGAACCTCTCACCTCCTCCAACCATCCCAACCAGTACCAGTCTGGAGACCCTCCTCTTGGCCTCAGAAACATAGAGGTGCCACCTCCTGGCAAGGTGCCCTTGTGCCAGTTCCTTCTGCTGTTGCTCTCCATGTGTGTGGATTATATGAGGACAGCAGCTGCCATGGGTTGCATGGATGTGGCAAAGGCCAGTGATGTTTTTTGTGCCTCCCACCTTGGAGGTATTATATCCATGTTACATCTGTCTATGTTACATTCATTTCTCTTTTTAATTTATCTGGGCATCCTGGCCTTCATTCTGAGGATCCCAAGGCCTTATTGAAGTCCTGCCCACATTGCTGTCTCAAACTCTGTGTGAGCTGTGTCACCTTAGGCAGAATCTAATTTCTGAGTCTTTGATTCTGAATTTGTAAAATGCCTTACCCCAGCGCAGCTCTAGGACTCTATGGGACAGTGTCCTTACAGTGGTGGCACAGCATGTGGCCTGCAGTACACGTGGGAGGCAGTAGTTTGGGGTGTGTCAGGAGATATGGCTGTGATTCTTTTCCTGTCCTCATAGCCAGAGCAGCTATATGTCTTATCATACAGACCAGGACACTAAGAGTCAACAAAACACTGTTAAAGATTACACTGAAAACAACAGGTAGAAACGTGTGATCTGGCAAACCATGCCTAGGTTCACCTTTCACACTCCAGTGTCCCTCTGTGCAGTCCCCTTAGATTCTTAGTCCTCTTTGCAGAACTGACTCAGGCAGCTCACAGCCCCCATCTCCCCAGACCCTTAGCCCACACCAGCCTGCGCGTTCAGGTGTGGCCCACACTCTGGGGCTTTCCTTTGCCCTGTTCTCTGCCTAAAATGTTGCATTTTCTTTCTTTTTATTCTCACTGATTTATCAGTACACAAGTAATAAAATACCCTCCTTCTTTAAAACTTTAAGTGTTTAACCTACAGCTAAGTCCCCTTTGACCTCTGTCACTGATGCAGTTTCTTCTGTCTCTCTGTAGAAAACTGTCATAGGTCTGGAGTATGTCTCCTGTGCATGTAGAGATAGATACACCCCCAGAACCCTGTGTGTGGTTTTTAAATAAATTCTGGCACACATGTCTTTTTTTTTTTTTTTAATCCTCACCCAAGGACATTTTAGAGACAGGAAGGGAGAGGGAGAGAGAAACATTGATCGGTTGCTTCCTGTACGATAGGGGATCGAACCTGCAACCTGGGCTTGTGCCCTGACCGGGAATTAAACCCATGACCTTTTGGTGTATGGGATGATGCTCCAACCAATGAGCCACACTAGCCAGGCACAGGGTCAGCAGCCAGTTCATTTCTCTCAGTGTCTCTCTATCCTTGTTACATGAGTCTAACTCAGTCCATTAACTGCAGAATAATATTCCATGATAGCTGTTTTATTATCGTTGAGCCAGCTTCCAGAATTTTGCTAATAAAATGATGCTTTTTGAATAGTGTGCTAAGTCTCTGCTTGAGTAGGTCTGTCAGTTAAAGTGTGGAGTGGTGGTTTCCACAGCAGCAATATGGAGGGGTACTTCTGTGGGTGCCTTCTGGTCTTCCACAGCTCTGCTGACAGCTGGTGCTCTAAGGCTGAGGGATAGGGAGAGGCAGTGTCACCCTCTGAACGAGGGTTTCTGCCAGCACTCTCTGGAGCCTCCCCTAGCCAGAGACCTTCCTTGAAGCCTCAGCACCTCCCCCCCCCCCCCAAACACCCACGCCCTTTCTCAAAAACCAAGGTTAGGTGTGTAAGGGAAAATGCAGGTGGAGCTGGCCATGGTTTCAGGAGGCTTGCTGTGCTGAGCACCTTCCTATGGAAGGTGACGGGGGAGGTGGGGGGGGGGGGGGGGGCGGCGCAGAGCCTGGGAACACCAGAGGATGTCTCTCCCAGATATCAAAAGGCAGCCAGTGTTAGGGCCCTGCTACTTACAGTGGGGAAACTACTAAGGTCCATTGCCCTGAATCTTCTGTAACTCCCCTCAGATGTGGTTTAGCATTCGGAATCACATGTGTTTTAGCAGGGGTCCTGAGAGGCTATGAGTGCAATGATTCTCATTGACAGATTGGGACCCCCATCTGGCCAGCACTTAACTATGTGCTGGGCAGATTCTCACACAGTCCCATAGGGGAGCAATTGCTGTCCTTATCTTAGAGACATGGAAGGCACCCAGGATGATGACTTGCCCATAACCTTCTGGATTCCAAGTCCAGCCCTCTCACTCCTTCAGCTGCCCTGTCCATTTGCACATGTGCCCATCAGCCACAGTGCTGGGTGGGCATGGACATGGTAACAGGATGACAGAGTATAGTGGCTCTATGTAGAAAAGCAGCAGAGGAATGCTGGTGGATGAGGTGGGTGGAGCATCAAAAGGGGGGCACCTGAGGGCTGCTTGAGGGAGGGAAGTCCAAGCAGAAGGACCTCCAAGGAGGTTAGGAGTGCAGAGACTTTTTCCACTAGGGCCCCAGAGCTGTTTTGAATTGAGCTTGGAAAGGTTATTGGTAGAGCCGGGGGTGGGCTGGGCAGAGAGGTGTGGCATTCAGGTGTGACTGCTGCTGCCCCAGTCTTGGTAGGAGGAGAGAAGCTAAGTATGCCAATCTTGAGACCCGTGCAGTCATGGTTAAGGGGAGGGAACAGTTGCGGATAGCATCTGGTCCCAGATGGTGTGCTGGGTGCGAGGGAGACTGGGTGCCTTTGCCCACCTCTGAGTGCTCAGGGTCACTCTGAGAAGCAGCAATGTGTCTCTTTCAGTCACATTTCATGATCTCTGAGTCAGACTGTCTTCCATTTGGCACATTTGTCTTTCTTAGTGGTCGGTGATATATTGGTGCATCTCAGTGGGTGAAACATGGGAAGTCCCTGCTCAGAACCTGGTGAAGTAGACAAGCTAGGAAGCACACATCAGTAAGACAGCACCACAGCAGCTCCCTGGCATCCAGTTACAGACTCTCCCCTCCTGCCCTGTTTCCTCTCCTCACGCAGGCCTTTCCTCTCCCCAGCTTCAGTGACCATCCTACCCTTCTTCCTGTTCATGGCCTCTCCAGCTCCAAGTGATGGCCTCCACATTCTGAGCTCCTGGGTTCTCCCTGCCTCATTGTCCCCTTTCACCTCACACCCACCCCAACCTGTCCCTCACCATCTTGCTCCCTGGAATTGGGCAGCATCTGCAGATTTGTCTCCTGGCCTCAGGTATAAGTTCTCCACCAGGCAGCTGGAATCAGCTATTTAAAAGTGCAATCTGACCATGTCAAACCCTGCTCAGAGCATGGCCTGAGATCCATTACATAGCCTATTCGTGGCCCCCTCCCACTCTCATCTGGTATTATCTGCAATAGCTATGCTGCTCTATGCCCCTGAACCTTGGCTCCTGTTGTGCCCTCAGTCTGGTTTATCCACAACTTCCTTGTCTGGTTTGCAGCCTCTGATTTCTTCACGCCTCCTCAAAGGCCCCAGAACATTGAATATCCCCAGCCTACACTGTTTGAAGTTCCCTAATCATGGTCTGCCCGTGCAGCCAAGTAGGAGTGCCTTCAAGGCTACAGCTGTGCCTTATCTGTATTTCTTTGTGATGCAGCAAAGCACGCAGTGAAAAGCCATTGCTTGGGAGCAAGGCTGCCTGGCATGAAACCCAGCTGTGTGACATCTGGCAGATTAGGTGACTTCTCTGTGCCTTATCTTCCTCCCTGAAAAAGGGGCCTGATAGAGCATGGAGTGTCAGGGTGATTATTTGTAGAGCTACGTGTAAGAATTTCTTAACAACAGAAAAGAATTTTTAACAAAGTCATGCCTGATTGGCCTTACTGAAGCTGTAAAAAAACCAAACTCTTCCTAGTGCATCTTTTAGCCAAACTCCTACAGCAGGCAGGGCCTTTAGGCTTATCACTGGGAGGAAAGTTGGTGCAGAGTAGGGTGGTATCTGCTGTACCTTCACTCAGCCTAGTGGGAATCCAGGGTTATGCCAGGAGAGGACAGAAGCAGAGCCCATACCCTTGTGATAAGTGCTGGTTAGTCTGCCTCTAGTCCTCAGAGCACCCGTAAGCTGGGTGACACTGTCTTCCTGGTACCTAGATGAGGCTTTTGGCGCAGTGAAGGGAAGTGACTCTCCTGCCCACTGCAGGGTGCGATTGCCTAGCCCCGGTTCCAGCCTGAGGCTGGCAGGGGCAGGGAAGCAGTGCCAGCAAGATAGGGAGGGGGGCTTTGGGTACAGATGCTTCTGCCAAGGGAGACAGATGAGCTTGGGGATGATGGGAATCATAACCCAACTCAGCCCTCCACTATAATTTCCCAAGGTACCCCAGATCCCACAAAGCAAGCTGATCTCCCAAACCCTTGTTGCTGGCACACGGGGCTGCCTTACAACCCCTTTACCCCTCCCTGTCCCATGTCTGTGCATGCATGCAGTTCTGAACCCCCATTCTTCCCTCGTGAGCCCCATTCTAGGATACTCTCTTGTCTCCACCACCAAGATGGGGATCTGTGAGCCAGGGCTTGAGGACTATCCTCCACGCTTGACCCTGCACAGAAAAAAATAGTATTTAAAGCATGGCTTTGCCCTTTCCTCCAGCTGCAGCCTGCACAATAGCTTCCTGCAGGCGAGGAGAAACCTTGTATCTATTTACAATCTTTTTTGTGTGAGATGAACATGGCATCTGTTTGGAGGGGCAGAGAGACTCAAGCTCAGCTGTGAAATGAAGAGGCTGCCAGTACATCACATGAAGATCCTGTGCTGGGGGCTCAGTGTTGCCTGCTATGCAAAAGGACTTTTTCTGGCTTGAAGGGGATCCCATTTTATTTTGATAGCTATGCATTTATTTTAATGGCACTAGAAAAAATATAACCTGCTTCTCAAAGCCCAGTCATTATTGCTTATGACAAGAGTAAAGTGGGAAAATGTAAAGGGCTAATTTTCAGGTGGCATTTGGAGCCCTGGCCTGACTAGTGACCTCTCTCCAAGGCTTATCCCCACCTCAGGATCCAGGGGAGCGTCTGAGGTAGTGAGTCCCTCCATGGGGCATAGAGGGAAATCAGGAGGTTTGTGTGCAACCCAGGATTTGGTATCAGTTGTTTTCCCAATCAATGTGCTGTATTTTTAAAAAATATATATTATTGATCTCAGAGAGGAATAGAGAGGGAGAGAAAGAAACACCAGTGATGGGAGAGAATCATTGATTGGCTGCCTCCTGCTGGGGATCAAGCCCGCAACTCGGGCATATGCCATTAACCAGAATCAAACCAGGGACCCTTCAATCCACAGGCCGACACTCTATCCACTGAGCCAAACTGGCAAGGGCTATGTGCTGTATTTTTTATTACTTTACTAGAGGCACGGTGCACAAATTTGTGCATCAGTGGGGTCCCTTGGCCTGGCCTGCAGGATCGGGCCAAAAACAGCTCTCCGACATCTCCCAAGGGGTCCGAGATTGTGAGAGGGCACAGGCCAGGCCAAGGGACCCCACTGGTGCACGATCGGGGCTGGGAAGGGACACAGGAGGTTGGCCAACCTGGAGGGACCGTGGGAGGGCTCCAGGGCATGTCCGGCCCATCTCACTCAGTCCCAATTGGCCGGACCTCAGCAGCAAGCTAACCTACCAGTCGGAGCATCTACTCCCTCGTGGTCAGTGCACGTCATAGCAAGCAGTTGAGTGGCCTTAGCATATCATTAGCATATTATGCTTTGATTGGTTGAATGGACAACCAGATGACCGGACACTTACCATATTATGCTTGTATTATATAGGATAAGACTAGAGGCCCAGTGCACAAATTCGTGCACAGGTGGGGTTCCTTGAGGGGAGGAACCATGGGAGGTTGGCTGTGAGAGCACACTGACCACTGGGGGAAGCTCCTGTGTCTGCCCCCTGGTGGTCAGTGCACGTTATAGCGACCAGTTGACCTGGTCGTTTGGTTGTTCAGTCACTTAGGCTTTTATATATATATATATATATATATATATATATATATATATATATACTAGAGGCCTGGTGCATGAAATTCGGGGGCGGGGGTGTGTGTCCCTCAGCCCAGCCTACGCCCTCTCCAATCTGGGAACCCTCGAGGGATGTCCGACTGCCCTCTCACAATCCAGGACTGCTGGCTCCCAACTGCTCGCCTGCCTGCCTTCCTGATTTCCCCTAACCGCTTCTGCCTGCCAGCCTGATCACCCCCTAACCACTCCAATGCCAGCCTGACTGATGTCTAACTGCTCCCCTGCCAGCCTGTTTGCCCCCAACTTCCCTCCTCTGCCAGCCTGGTCACCCTAACTGCCCCCCTTTGCAGGCTTGATCGTATCCAACTGCCCTCCCCTGCTGGCCATCTTGTGGTGGCCATCTTATGTCCACATGGGGGCAGGATCTTTGACCACATGGGGCATCCATATTGTGTGTTGGAGTGATGGTCAATCTGCATATTACTCTTTTATTAGATAGGATAGATTTTACTTACTGTAGCTGTTAGATTTATATTCAGTTACATTATCCCAACTTTCAGCTACTGGTAAACTTATAATATTTGATTCACTTGTCATCTTGCACATTTTCTCTCACCCAGACTTAAAACTTGTTATAGATGATGGGCATGGCTCAGCAGCCCTGATGCACCACTCTCAGAAGTGAGGTTATGTTTGTTAGTGTTGCAGATTCCCTGAGGGCTGTGGACCTGTGGGGTGGCAGAGCAGCAGGGCGCCAAGTGAGGTGTCCAGCTCTGGAGCAGCTCAGGAGACTGGGATTGTTGGCCAGTGCCATGCAACTTGCATAGTTCAGCAGCTGTTGGAGAGTGTGCAGGGGATAATTGTTGATGTGACTTCTTGATGGTAACAAGGTTTGTGGGGTTTTTTAAAATATATTTTATTGATTTTTTACAGAGAGGAAAGGAGAGGGACAGAGAGCTAGAAACATCGATGAGAGAGAAACATCGACCAGCCGCCTCCTGCACACCCCCTACCGGGGATGTGCCCGCAACCAATGTACATGCCCTTGACCGGAATAGAACCTGGGACCCTTCAGTCCGCAGACCAACGCTCTATCCACTGAGCCAAACCGGTTTCGGCGGTTTGTGGGTTTTATTTGTTGTTTTGGAGAGAGAGAAATGGGATTCTGGACCCTTGGACAGGGCATGCTTCCAGCAGGTGCTGCTGGGTTAATTAGCTGAGGCAGGCTAGGCCATCACCATGTCCTCAGAACCCACATGGGGCCTGGGCTAAAGGAATAGTCCATGATAGTTTGTGTTTGGTCAGGGCCGGAGTCGGGACTGGGATGGGACTGGGCCCCAACTGGGCCCTGGGAGCTCCAAGGAGGCAGCCTGAAAACAGCCTTAGAAAGTGGCAGTGCTGTGATATTGAGGGGATATGGGATGGACAGTGACTAAGAGGCACCAAATAGCCCACACAATCTGGGGCACCTCTGTGTGCCAGTGGGGACCTGGAACAGGAGAGGGCAAACTTGGATATGGTGTTGAGTGTGCTTTCCCTAAAGTTTTCCAGTGTCAATTTTTGAAAATGAACTTGTCCCAATGCTTGCCCATGTGTGATTGTCTCAGTTGATGGTTTGAATTTCTAATCTTAAGTACTGTGGATAATGAATAACAGTGGGAAGCTGGCTTCTTACCACAGAGGTGCTGCCAAAATAGACTTTGAAAGTGGAAATATTGGAGATTTTGTTATTCGGAGATGTAGTATATATAGTGTGGCAGCATCAGAGCCCTTAGATTTGGAGTCAGACAGGTGTGTGTTTAGATCCTGTGTCCCCTGGTCTGGCCATAGACAAGTTCTTCTACTTCCCTGAGTCTCTGTGAGCAATTTGGCCTCAGTGCCAGTCCTGGAGGGTTACTGCACTGAGGGTTACTTTCTTCTTTCCCTCACATTTGGAGACACCCTGGCATACCTGTGTTGAGTCAGAGGATAGATAACAAAGGCAGGATAACAACCCTCCACCTTGTGAACTTTTGCCAGACAAGTGGACCCACCTCTCAGGGACCCTTTGCTTTCTTTCACTCTCCCCTTGGTAACAGAGTCATTGCCCTATACAAGCCAGGAGTTAAAAACAGTTGAGGCAAAAATAATAATAATAATAATAATAATACAGTTGAGGTAGTACCAGTTGCCATTGAAAGTGTTTGAATCCTTGGAGCAAAGTTAACATCTGGAAGTTTGTCCCCAAGTAAAAAAAGAGGAGTGAGTTATATGTTCATTGCAGCACTGGTTGTAGTAGGAGAACTCAGAAGGAAGTGAAATGTCCAACAGTTGGAGAAGGTCAAGGAAATTATGATGCATTGATGGAACATTTAGCTGTTAAACATGATCATTATGAAGATTATGTAGCAACAGGAAGAGGAGAAGTATTCAGTGAAAAAGAAAATAGTGCCTATGGTGTAGTTTCAATTTCAACTACATAATTTTCACAGCCTCTGGACAAGGATGGGAAAGTCACCCAAAGAAATGTTGTCATGGCTCAGGCTGGTGGGAATGTGAGGGTCTCAGGGGAGACAGTGCCTCAGACCTGAGTGGTGATGATGTCCATTGGCATGCTTCTTCGGGCTGTTGGAGTTCAAGAGGACACACATGTAAAACCAGTAGTGGCTTAGTTAGATGCTCTCAGAGGAGAGGAGGAACAATGATGGGGTGGGGCGGGACTCCACATGGTCAGGGAGGGGCGCTCAGGCACCATCAAGCTCTGGGTTCCCGTTGGTGTGCCCACCATGCTCCCTGTTAGGTCAGATGTGGTCACATTGTCTAAAAAATTAGGGGGCTATATGTAGGCATAAACAGTCTGATCACTTGGGTAAGAAGTGAGCCTCAGCCCACTGTATCAGGGGTTTGAAATCAGGGGCCTTAACCCACCATATCAGGGGTTTGAAGACACATCTTAACGGGGATAGCGTGGGTTGGTTTATTGAAAGTGTAGTGCCTGCATAAGGTGAGAGAAAAGGGAACTCACTCAGGCTCAGGCTTGCCTGCTCCAAGGTGCTGCTGCTGCTGCTGCTCCTGGGGCAGGAGCCAGGGTCAGGGGAGTAAGAAGAGCCACCAGGTGGGCCTTGAGGTCCAGAGGCCATACCTGGGCCTATGATGCAGATTTGACCCTCCCTGAAGTGGGACTGCGCAGCAATAGTGGGGAAGTAGAGGGAGAGAAGGAAAGGATCTGGGGTTGGGGCTCCAGGAGGAAGGAGCAGCCTTGTGTCCGAAGAACTGCTCTTGAGAGATGGGGCTGAGGTGCCTGGGCCGAGCTGTTTTGGGATGACAGGTAGAGATTTGCAACCAGCACAACCTTCTCTTTTTTTCTCATTGACATAGGCTGCAGTAACAAACATGCTTGCATCTCCCCTGGTCACACTGCTGCATTTCTCTTGCATTTGGTATTATCTATGTGGTGAGGATCAGAAGGGAAAAATAGCAACTCAAGAAAACACATTTGAAAAAATAGGTTTAAAATATTGAGGAACTAATGAAGGAAATACAGTGAAAAGCATAATCTTTTCTGTTCCCAGTTCTCAGTGTTTTTGCCAGCCTGCATTTCAAACAAATAGAAGATACTGCAATGCTTCTGGATTGTGAGTCTCCTCTGACATTTCGCCATGGGGCAGGCTCCTGGCCTTCCATGCATTTTGCTGCCCCTCTACCTCCTGTGTGATGCAGTGGTTCAGGGAGAGGTAGAAAGTGCTGCCATTACATGGCCAGGCTCCCCTCCCTCAAGCCCCCAGCAGGCAAGGTTGGGAGGAGGTGGTTGAATTGGTTGTTGGTGGCAAGTAACCCCAAGCTATGGTGATCCTCCACTATCCCTCACCCTCTGCTAGCCACCTGCCACTCATCTGCCATGCCCAGCAGTGCCACTGTCACCGAGTTACCATGTGGATTGTGAGTTTTGCTTTCCACATTGCTTTTGTGTCTGGCTCTGCAAAAATCTCCTGTGACTCCTCGCCTTCTCCCTCCTTATGTAACCCTCTGGAATAATTTCAGGGTTGCCAAGAAGGTAAGTTGGAGAAAATATTTGTGGTAACTTCCAGGACCACTGTGTTGAAAATGGAAGACTCTCCCCAAAGCCATTGGGCCCCACTGAACAAACATGTTTGCCCGAATGAGTAACAGAGCTTGTGTTACCCTGACCACAGCCTCTGCTTGCCCTGGCCGTGGCTTCCCCTCTGTCTGGCCGCCCAAATGTGGCACCCTTTGCCTTGCCCTTTGTGGAGGTGTGTGAGGACCACTGAGAATCATGTCGCTGTTCCCATGACCCTCGGGGTGAACAATGCAGGTGACAGCTGGAAATAGGTCAAGACATGTTTGCTCTCCAGATACCAATTTGATGGCTGCAGATCCTGACTTGGAATAAATATGGTGGGACCTAACACTGTAAGGTGGGACCTCATTCATCTGTTCATCCATCTGTTTGTTCATTCGTCCGTTTGTTCTTTCATTCATTAGTTAGTACTTATTAAGTCTCTACTCTGTGCCAGACACTGTTCCAGGCACCTAGTTGGTGATAGTGAATAAGACCAAGGTCCTTGCTCTTGTGATGTATACCTGCAGGCAGTGAACAGACAACAGTGAGAGAGCTGAGGGGAGTGTCAGAAGTGGAGAAGGGAAGGGAAGGCAGGGTTGGTACAGTGGTTTACTTTCCAGAGCTCCTGTCCAGTATAAGGGAGCAGCCTGGCCTTGCTTTCTGCACTGCAGGGGAGGGGTCCTTATGAGATTGGCCATGACTTCCAGGTAGGTTCCTTGATGCCAGGTTCTTGGTCTGTGAGGATTACTGGGGGCTGTTGAAGTCTTCCCCTATTTGGGGACTTGTGCTGTCCTCCTTGCAGGTACTGTGCTGGTGGCCCTGCAGGAGCCTCAAGGTGAAATCTTGCTGGGTGGTAGGAAAATGGCAGAGGCAGCACCAACCCAGACAAGGACAACTTTGGTCAAATCCTGTGGAGGGCTTGGCTCTGTGTGTGTGTGTGTGTGTGTGTGTGTGTGTGTGTGTGTTTTAATTATGTTTTTAGCCCTAGCTGATTTGGCCTGTGAACTGAAGGGTCCCGGGTTCAATTCCGGTCAAGGGCACATGCCCAGGTTGCAGACTCGATCTCCAGTAGAGGGCGTGCAGGAGGCAGCCTATCAGTGATTCTTTGATGTTTCTATCTCTCTGTCCTTCTCCCTTCCTCTCTGAAATCAATAAAAATATATTTAAATAATAAAATAAATATTTTTATTGATTTTAGAGAGAGAGAAAGGGAGAGGGAAAGATAGAAACAATAATGAGAGAGAAACATCAGTGGGCTGCCTCCTGCACGCCTCCCACTGGGGATTAAGCCCTCAACCTGGGCATGTACCCTGACTGGGGATCGAACAGGCAATATCTTGGTGCATGGGTCGATGCTCAGCCATGGAGCCACACTGGCTGGGCAGTGTATGAGTTTTTATTTTAATTGATTTGTGTTTTCAAAAAACACAGTTTAGTGATGTCTTAACAGCTGCCATCATTTGAACAGTTGTGATCAAAGGTTGTGGTTTGTATAGGCATTTGACTGAAACTGGAAAAGCATGATTTCTCTGAAAATGTCACCAGTGTTGTAACAGTTATTGGTCTTTGTTGGAGTTTAAATATAATTATCTTAGAAATCCTTTGGGGTTTAGAAGAGAAGTGTCTTTTTGGGCAGGACTCTGGGAGAGGATGAGGCTGGGGCCCTGGCAGCCTAGGTTATGGAGCTGGTGTCAGTGGTGATGACAGGCTCCACATGTCGAGAGGGTGAGACTTGCTGTGGTTGGACTCTTGCTTGTAAGGGATGCATGTGGCACAATTTGCTAATACCATCTGGGAGGGCTACCTTGTGTGCAGGTCTGAGCCTATATTTGTCAGGTGCCATTGTTAGACATCTTATCCTCCACTGGCCTAGCCATTAACTGTCCTTCCATCATGTGGTGGTTCATCCGGACCCATCACATCACCACCTCCTGGTGAGGCCTTCTCCTGGGTTGGCAATGGATGTGCAGTGTCCCACAGCTAGAGCAGGGGGCGGGGCTCTGCAGACCACCGCTGACAGGACAGCACAGTGACCATTCTGGCCTTGCAGACACATTGGAGCTTCGGCACATCACATCCCTGGATTTAGGGTTGTCATTGGGATTGGATGAGATCAACCTGTGAGGAGCCCTGTGCTCTGGATAGCAGGGTGAAGGTGGTGCTGGTGGGCATTAACTGCTGGGGAGGATCCGAATTGGCTGGGCACAAGGTGCCAAGCAGAACCCATGGCTTTGGGAAGAGTGGTTCTGCCCATCATCTATCTGTGTGAATCTCCTCATGGGCTTACTAAAATACAGCTTCTGATCCAGGAGGTCTGAGCTCGAGCAGAGATTGTGTGAGTGCCATTGGCTCCCAGGAACACTGGTCTGGTTGACTGTAGGCCACACTTGAGAGTAGTAAGGGTCTAACTCAGCTGAAGGGAGAAAAGTTGGGGTTTCAGACAAAATTCAGTTATATGAGCTTAATTCCCATTGGAAAAAATCATGTAGAGCTCAGAGGGGGGAAAAGGCACTGAGGCTATTGCCATGTCAGGAGGATGGATATTGATCACTCAAACTGTCATTTGCCTAAGATTTTGTGCAGATATTTGTGGGTGCTCGCCTTTCCTGTGTGAGCTTGGGAAGTTGGCTCCCTCTCCTGGGTCTCCAGTTGAAGTATAATGAAACCTTGCAGGCAGGCTGCTGAAAAGAGTTCATGTCCTTAAATTCAGCCCATGATGACTGGTGGGCCTTTCATTTATTTTATTTTAAAAAATATATTTTTATTGATTTCAGCGAGGAAGTGACAGGAAGAGAGAGAAATATCAATGATAAGAGAATCATTGATCAGCTGCCTCATGCACGCCCCCTACTGGGGATTGAGCCAGAAACCCAGCATGTGCCCTGATGGAGAATCGAACCATGACCTCCTGGTTCACAGGTTGATGCTCATTCACTGAGCCACACCAGCCAGGTTGGTGAGCCTTTTATTTCACAACATAGGAAACACTTACCCAGCTCCAGCATGGTGCGTCTTCTGCTCTTAGCTACACAAGTGTTTTGGGGGCACGCAGAATGTCCCAGAGGGAAAAGCTGTTTACTGCTGCCTGCCAGAGTCCCTTCTGATATGAGGAATGCGTTACACACACTTTGCAGTTGTTGTTCAGTTCTTACTATACCCTTGGAATGCCTAGGCATGACAGTCCTCTTCATTTTACTGAGGTGAGAAGTAACTTTTCTGCTCTACTCTTCACCCCCAGGTAGGGCTGAGTCACCATGGGGATCTGATACCTCACCTTCAACAGAGCCTTCCTTTTCTTTGCCTACTACCTTCCTACTTTTCCAGAACCTTGTTGCGCCTATCATCTGCCTCCACAGTTGCTTTATAGCTCTATTGAGGTATAATTGATGTACAGTAAACTGTGCACTTCTAAAGTTTACCATTTGCTACATTTGACCTATAAGTACATGTAAGAAATCATCAGCACAATAAGATAATAAACATATCTATAATTTTCAGAAGTTTCCTCTTACCCCTTTGTAATTTTCCCAGCCTACCCCTGTCCCCAGGCAACTGCTGATCTGCTTTCTGTCATTGTAGATTAGTCTAGAATTTTGTGAATCATGCAATATGTACTCTTTTTTGTTTTATTTTGGTCTGGGCTTTTCTCTCATTCAGCATGTCTATTTTGAGATTCATGCACTCTGTACATTAATAGTTCATTTTGTTGTTGTTGCTGAATAGTATTTCATTTTATGGGCATATAATTCATTCATCCATTCACATGTTGATAGAATTTAAGAATCTGCCAAAATGTCTTCCAAGGTGATTATACCACTTAAACTCCCACCCAGAAGTGTATGAGAATTCTGGTTGCTCCATGTCTTGGCCATCACTGGGTATGGTCAGTCTTTTTCATTTTAGCCATTCTAATAGGTATATAGGAGTGTCTCGTGGTGGTTTTAATTTGTATATTGCTGATGTCCAGTAATGTGGTTGAGGATCTCTTCAAGTGTTTGTTTGCTATGTATATTTCTTCCTTAGTGAACGATTTGATTGATTGTTTAGATCTTTGCCCATCCTCCCCCCTTTTGGGTTCTTTGTCTAATTATTCACTTGAGAGAGTTTTTATATGTCTTAGGTACAAGTCTTCTCTTAGGTATATGATAGATAGATAGATAGATAGATAGATAGATAGATAGATAGATAGATATATTTCCCAGTCTGTGACTTGTCTTTTCATTTTCATAACAGTGTCATTTTTGAAGAGCAAAGATTTTCAATTTTGGTGAAATCCAATTCATGTTTTCTCTATAGTGTGTTCTTTTTGTCATATTTTAAGTATTTGCCAAACTCAAGATCACTAAGATTTTCCTCCTATATTTTCTTCCAGATGTTTTATAGTTGCATGGAGGCAGGCCTAGGCTGACTTTAAAAGGTTAGGTTAGCGGGTTAGGTAAAAAATGAAAATGTGGCCAGGTATGTCACAAGTGCTCTTGCTTCCTTGTTGGGGCAGTGGCATAATATTTACTGTGGAGGTTTGTGGTCTCAGAGGAGACCACCATGTGATAGAGGACAGATGTCCAGCATGCTGGCAGGTGATGCCCAGGCAGTGGGAGCTGCCTGCCTGTTTTGCTCCAGTAACCTTAGACTTGCTCCTCCTGGGAACACTGAGCTGCTTACTGGGTGCTCCTTTCCTGGAACCTTCAGAGTACCCTTGATCTCCCCAGACTGACCCCTACCCAAGGCAGGAATGTGTGGACATGTTTCTGTATGAGCTGTGACGCATAGTGCATGCTGAGTGTCTCAGAGGTAGCCTGGGCTCATGGTGCAGCAGGTCTCAGACCTTGCACTGTAGAACTCTCAGAGAGTCTGTGCCTCTGTGTGGGAAAGGAGTGAAGGGCTGGCTTGCCAATGCCTTCCCTTCCTCTCAACCCCAGCAGCTCTGGCATTTGTTTCTATGACAGGATGGCCTCTAAGATCAGCTTCTTATTAAAGTACAAGAGGCCTGGTGCACAAATTCATGCATGGGTGGTCCTTGGACTGGCTGGCGATTGGGGCAGATTGGGGCCGGCCGCAGGGGGAGAGGGGGAGGGAAAGGGGCTGCGGGAGGTTGGCTGGCTGGGGGAGGAGGGGCCACGGGAGGTTCTGATGGGGGCAGGTTCCGATGGGGGCGATTGGGACTGGCTAGCTGGGGGGAGGGTCTGCAGGAGGTTGGCTGGTGGCTGGGGGGAGGAGCCGCAGGGGGTTGCCTGGCTGGGGGCGGGGCCGCGGGAGGTTGGTCGGCCAGCGGGGCGGGGGGGGGGGGTGAGTGCGCGGGAGGTTGGCTGGCTGTGGAGAGGGGCCACAGAAGTTTGCCGGCCGGAGGTAGGAACCATGGGAGGTTGGTTGTGGGAGTGCACTGACCACCAGGGGTCAACGCCTGCATTGGTGTTGAGCATCTGCCCCCTGGTGGTCAGTGCGTGTCATAGCAACCGGTCGACTGGTCGTTCCGATCATTCGGTCCTAATGGTTGATTAGGCTTTTATATATATAGACTAGAGGCCCAGTGCATGAAATTTGTGCACGGGGGTGTGTGTGTGTCCCATAGCCCAGCCTGCACCCTCTCCAATCTGGGACTCCTGGATTGATTGTGAGAGTGATGTCCGAGTGCCTGGTAGGATCGGGCCTAAACGGGCAGTCGGACATCCCTCTCACAGTCCAGGACTGCTGGCTCCCAACCGCTCGCCTGCCTGCCTGATTGCCCCTAACTGCTCCCCTGCCGGCCTGATCGACACCTAACTGCTCCCCTGCCGGCCTGATTGCCCCTAACTGCCCTGCCCTGCAGGCCTGGTCTCCCCCAACTGCCCTGCCCTGCTGTCCCAGTCACCCCTAACTGCCCTCCCTTGCCGGCCTGGTTACCCCTAACTGCCCTCCCCTGCCGGCCTGGTCTCCCCCAGCTGTCCTCCCCTGTAGGCCTTGTCCCTCCCAACTGCCCTCCCCTGCAGGCCTGGTTCCCCCTCCCCCCCTCAACTGTCCTCCCCTGCAGGCCTGGTCACCCCCAACTGCCCTCTCCTGCAGGCCTGGTCACCCCTAACTACCCTCCCCTGCAGGCCTGGGTCCCCCGCAACTGTCTTCCCCTGCAGGCCTGGTTGCCCCCGCTGCTCTCCCCTTCTAGCCTGATCGCCCACAACTGCCCTCCCCTGCTGGCCATCTTGTGGCGGTCATCTTGTGTCCACATGGGGTGGCCATCTTGTGTGCTGGAGTGATGGTCAATTTGCATATCACCTCTTTTTTTTTCCAATTTTTTTTTAAGGTATTATATGTGTGCATATCTTACCATTGCCACCCCCACCCCACTCCCATATATGCCCTCACCCCCCAGAGTTTTGCATCCGTTGGCATATCACCTCTTTATTATATAGGATAGCATACATACAGAGAAGTACTTGAGTTGTAAGTTTTACATTTCAGTGTATGTTTATGAAGTCAATGCATCCAAATAACCCCCACCCTGGTCAGATCAAGAAAGAGTATTTCTCTAGAGGCCACTCTTGTTCCATCTCCTGATCACTCTTCACTCCTCCCCACCTCCCCTCCCCCCGCCCCCACTTCCTCCACTTCTGTCACCATCAAGAAATCTTGCACTCCAGTACAGAATATATTCTTTTGTTTCTGGCTTTTCACATGACAGTTTTGAGATTTATCGTTGATGTTGTGTGTAGCATTAGTTCCTTCGTTCTATATTGAATGGCTAAGTCGTGATTTAGGCATCACTTACACTTTGGCCATAGCCATGCGGGTGTTTTTTCAATTGTGGTTGTTCTCAATGATGCTGACCCCACCATTCTTGGTACTCATGTTTCTGTTGATACATACCCTGGAGTGGAATTGCTGGGTTGTAGAGTATGTGTGTCCCATCTTACATTGATGTCTGAAACAGAATATCCAGGCTTACCCTCCTGATCCATGGGTGACAGTGTCCTTGGTTCTCTCCACTGTGTCCCCTGTTGCAGGAATATCCACTGAGAAGATCCTTTTGCCCACTGCCATTACTCTGAGCCACACACACAGCCCAGGAGTGTGGGCTGGGATAGCAAGTTGGGGGAAGGGTGGCCTCTTAGCACTGCACTAGGGTCATAGAGGAGCTTAACAGTGAGTGTGCTGGGCAACCCTGGCTTGCCCCTTGAGGACACAGAGTCTCTAAGGACGGTGGTCAGTGTGCCATTCAAGACCTACGGACATAATCTGCCCCGGTTCCCCAGCTCATGGAGAAGCAGGGTTCAGGTTGGTGGCTGATCTTCCTTATATCAGAGTTGGGCCCCACCTGTCTTTGCCCAACACCACTGCTGGGCATTCTCAGTTGGCAGCACAGGAGTGTACTGTTTTCACCTTGCTGTTTCACTTAATAGTCTCTTGGATGTTGGTCCCCATCAGTTTCTAAAAAGCTGGCTCATTCTCGTTTTGGATCGCCCATTTTCTAGGTTCATGTGGGTTGAGTATTGTGTGTGCCCCTCTCATGAGCATCGTGTCATTCTATCTTGTACAGCTGGTATGCTTACTAGCTGTTCCTACAGGAGCTAGGCTGGGAGGGAAAAACCCTCACCCGGAATACTGTCAGATACACTGCCAACTGGACCCTTCTTGTGAGTATATCTGGCAGAAGTAAAAGCTCTATTTGGTATTCAGACTTTCTAGTAGTGTCAATGTAGAAATGAGAGTTGAGAGTTCTCAAAAAGGGCTGAATTACAACCAAAATTGTACATCCTGTTGACCTAATTCAGGGGTCAGGAGAGTTTAAGTTCATAATTTTGTTGGGAAGAGCTGCTGAGATATAAAGCTTGGGGCTGTGGAGAGGAGTGCTGCCTCTCCTTGTCTGCAAGCCTCTTTTGAAGAGGTCTTATGGATGGCAGCCCTGGGTCTTGGGCCTCCTCTTCTTATTCTGCTTATAGGGCACGGGTTATGCTCTGCCTGGTGCCTGGTGCCTGGTGCCTGGGCCCAGGTGGGAGTTTCCATCCCCTGGGCTGAGTTACAGCTGCAGTTGCATGCTCTGGCCGTGGGTCCTTCGCAGACAGTCAGGGCACTCAGATGGTGGGCATGCTCCAGCTGAGGATGCCTCTGGGGAACAGATGGGCCCCACTGATGAGGAAGTGATATTGTGCTTTTGCAAGTGGTGAACTTGGCAGCGCGCAGGGGATACCCTGCACCCCAGTGTCGTTCTTCCTCTGAGAGAGACTTTGCTCCTGTGGCTCTGAGGCTTCCATGGGCTTCTGGCAGAGGATGATGCCTTTGCGAGGCAGAGTGTTGGCATGGCATCTGCCCAAGGGAGGTTCCCCTTGCTCCAGTCTGGCTGTGGGACCAGGCAAGGCAGAGCAGGGCCAAGGAGGCTGCACCTTCCAGAGCTGAAAAGAAGGATTAAGCTGCACTGACTTCTATTACTCAGGGAGACTGGGTGAGACTGGGGCCATGCTCTTACAGGCCCTCTGGGGTCTAGGTGCCACCTCTTGCACCAGCTTGTGACAGAGGTAGTTTGAGTCACAGAACAGCATCTGCCAGGGAACATGTGTGGTTATCAGAAGCAGGAAGACTTGCTGTGGCTGAAAATGGTGCTGCTGGTACAAAATCACACACACTTGTCCAGCAGAGCCCAGTTTCATTCACCCTGTCCACATACCTTCAGCAGATACGACTGATGCCTGCTGTGTGACTGGCAGGGAACCATGACTCAGCTGGGAATGGCATTGAAAAGCTCAGCACATTGAAAGACTCACAGTCTGGTTGCTTCTGGGTGCCATCTGTGGCATGTTTTACTTTGGAAGGACAGCTTGCTTGCTGAACACTTCCAAAAGTCTTTTGAGCTAGTGGTTTTGTAAGTTGTCAGTTTTGTAAAGCCATTATGCATTTAAAAAGAAGGGGGGAAAGACAACTTTCACATCGTTGGTTCTTTAACTAAACTTTTTTTTTTTTTTTTTTACTGCTGACCTGTCTTCATTTGAGCCCACTGAACAAGTTGGTGTGGGGGCACTGTCCAGACAGAGAGGCGGTGAGTCCGCCCTCAGTGTGTGCCATCTGGGGCCTGGAGGAGAGCAGGCTCCAGTGCCATCATCGTTAGCACTAAGTGGCTTGCAGCTCAGGTTGAGCCTTGGTGAGTGGGCTAAAGCCTCAGCTTTGGTGGGAGGGTGTGGGTCTCCCTGGCTCTAGGGAGGAAGGCAGAGGCAGCCTGGAGACCATCTGAATGTGCTGTTGGGAATGAAGCTGCTGGCCCTGTGTGGCTTCAAGGAGCTCGTTGTAACCTGTGCATTTCCCTGTTGTAGTGGATTGGGGAGAGTGTGTGGATGGGATGCTGATATGAGGCCAAAGTCCACAACCTTCCAGCTGCATGATGATCCCTGGACCCTCAGTTTTCTTATCTGTAAAGTGGGGTTTCAAGGATAAAAAGCTAGAGCTTGGCCCCTGGAGGAACCCAAGTGGTGGTCCTGTGAGAGTCAGGCCAGGTGGTCCCATCGGTGCTTAGACTTCAGGGAGTGCAGGGTTTCCCCATTTTTATCACAGCTGCACATATCCAGCTTCATGACCCAAGACGTTGGGTATTTCTGGTGGAGTGGTATCCCTTGATGCATGGAGAAAAGGGAGCCGTGAACCAGGGGCCTCACAAACCCCAAAGTTTGGTGTCTCGGTTCTTTGTTTCGCATTTGGGTGGAAGTCCCCCCCCCCAACCCCCCAAAGGGTGGTAATTACTCAGGGCTTGGGGTTTACCTACCTATCCCTGAAATAGATCGATGGCATCCATAGTTGGACAAGGGCTTAGGTGTGGCTCGTGGTTGGCCATAACATCAAAAGCCAGGGATTCTTCTTGCGGACTCTTCCATTCATGGCTGACACCCTCTGGAGAGCCCCTGAGGACTCTGAAGCACTTCCCACTATGTGATGGCTGAGGCAGGTGGCCCAGTTCTGGCCTTCTGGGCTCTATAGGCCCAGTTCTGGCCTTCTGGGCTCTATAGCAGGGAAAACTGGACCCCAAGCCCTATTCTCCCCCAGGAGTGCGGGCTGTTTTGGCACCATGTGCCTGGTAGTGTGAACCCAAGGTAGTTTGAAATCTGCAGGAGACAGGCTCACTGTGAAACCACTTAGTCCTCAGCCTCCTCCCCACACAGGCACCAGGTGGTGCAGCACAAAGCCACTGTGAGGAATTGGAAAATGGTTATCTGATCACTTCACCTCCACACAGCTGCCCTGACATTCCAGGTCTAGTGAAGTATCCCATCCAAATGTAAGGAAATATGTGTATTTAAGTAAATTTTTTAAAGATTGTAGTAAGTTTCAAACATAAATTAGAATAATGTAACCATCCTGGCATCAGTAGATACCAACTTAAAATCCTACTTACCAGATCAACATTGTTTCCTCTGTTCCGCTTCCTCCAACAGACACCCAAGTGGGCTATTTTGTAGCAAGTTCCAGATGGCATCATATTTTTAGTAAATAGTAAGAAATGTGTCATTAAAGATTAGGATGAGCAGTGTACCTTTAATGTTCACATGGAATGTAGCATGCTGTGGAGTTTTGTGCAGTTTCCTTCATTGCTCCCACGTGACCCAGGGTGTGGGAGGATAGGGACATCACCTGGGCAGGAGTGGTGGTACCCAGCACTGGCATTGTCCAGACTGCTTCTGAGGGTTCTTCTCCTATCCCTTGGGCTGTTGTCTGTGTGTGTCCAACCCCCTGCTTTCCATTCACTGTGAGTCGAGCAGCAAATATCTCCAGCTAGGCTGGCTGGAGTAGTGATTTAGATGCTGAGGGGCTTTCTGAGAACGAAGGCTGTTTTACTTCCTTTGTGCCTACTCTTGGTTCTCATGTGTGGGAAGTCTCCATTAGAACCCTTAAGAGCCCAGGAACTGGTTGGCAGTGTGGAGCATCCTCCCCTCCCCGGCCCCTAGTGAGGATGTGCTCAGTGAGGGTTCTTTCTTTCCTCTGGCCCAAGGCCAGGAGGTGCCTTAGTTTAGGGGTTGCCTGCACGTTTGATGCTGGAGACACTGGCTGCCTGAATGGACAACCAGGTTCAAGCTGTCTGAATCCAGTATAAACACCATCAGCAAGGTGGTTATGGAGTTAGTCCCACCAGTAGTCATGGGTAACTTTATAGACACCTGTGTCACACCCAGGATGACTTCTTGCCCTTCCTTTGCAGTGGACACCTCAGGTCTTCTTTGAGTGTTCCCCATCGCGTGGCCTGCCCTGCCCGCTCTCTCCCATTCCAGAGTAGCTTTGTCCCATCTTGTACCTCCCCTGAGGACATTTAGGTATCTGTGTGTGGAGCAAATGCCAAGTCAAGTTCCATGACTGGGCAATATTTATTTCCAATAAAGAGGCCAGTAAATACAGAAAACAAATGGGTTGAATGAATGGATTGAGGACGTGAGCAGTTCACACAGGAAGTAATCATTGGCAGAAAGGGGACGTGATACTCAGCTCACTAATTGTTCAGGAAATACAAATTAGTTTGCATCAATTGCGGGAGCCCTAATGAGGAAATGAGAGGCTGCAGTGCTCAGACTCCCTGGTGTGTGGATTCTGCCCCTTTTGGGAAAGCTGCTTGGCTGATGGTTTTGAGGTGTGTGCTTTTGTTTTACTGGGAAGATTCCCAAGGTGTCCATGACAGCAGCAGGCTGCATGTGGCCCTCAGCCCTGGCCTGCAGACTTATTCCAAAAACAACTCAGAGGCTCCTTCCCCATACAGGATGGAGCGGTGTATGTGGTGTCGTGATGAGAACATGTGTTTTCATGCAGACAGGTAGGTGGTCTTTGGTGGTAGCAGTCAGCTCCCATTGGGGCTGGAGTTGATAGAAGGCAGGCTATGTTCTCCTGGCATCCTCGCTCATGCCCCTGTCTTCACTCTGGTTCCCTCTCCTCTCTCCAGGCTTTTTTGCCTTATCATCATCTCACAAGGCCCTGGGACCTCTGCTGTAGGAGACCCCACTCAGGTGATGCCTTTGCCACAGGCATGCCTGCCTGCCTTGCAGCTGACACCCACATCCTTGCCCTGAGGATCTGTGCTGGGCTTTGCAGTCCTCGAGCCTGGATGGGAGCCCGCCCCCTGGCATGTCACCTAGGTGTCTCTGCTACCCACAGGCCCTCTCTATCCAGGGTGGGAGGCCTGCTGCTCCTGGGTGGGTGGGTGGGTTGGTTGGTAATGCAGGTTCAGGAGCCTTCAACAGGCTGGCTAGGGTGACGCTGCCAACTAGATCTGAGACCAGAGGCCTGATCTGATGCTGCACAGACCCTCCGGGATTCCTGCCTGTCCAGTGGGGTAAGGCCAGGGCTCAGAGACAGACTCCTGGTAGCATTTCTCAAGATCTGCAGACTGACTATCTGGAATGTCCAAGTACTGCTTCCCACACAGTGCTCAGTGCCCTGTCTGTCATGGCCAAGAGTGGGGCAGAGCCAGAGGGGTGAGCACTCAGGGAGGTTCCGAACTTCCATGAAGCGCGAGGGCAGGAGGAGGGAGGCAGGGGTAACATTTTCCACAGGGCTGAAGGCACTCTCTGTACACCACCCAAGTTATGGTAGAGCCCACAGGCCTAACCTGTCTCAGCTCCTGTGAAGCTTCCAAGGAGGGTCCTGGCTGCAGGGTGTCTGCGGCACCAGCTGGCTGCCAGTCCCAGGCTGCCCAGGTGTTCTGCTTCTCCCTCCTTTCTGGCAGTGGGACAGTGTCTACCCAAGGACAAGGACACTCTGTGCTGCTGGGCTTGCTTTGCGGGGACTGCTGGTTCAGGAGTGTATGGGGACCGAGGGCTCTAAATATACCAGAGTGAGGTCACTAGGGTGGAAATAGGCCATGTGGCAAGCTCAGGACCCTGTCAGGCTGAATCCCAGGACTGGGGACAGAGAGCTAGTGGCCTTGCTCTCCCTGTGCGACTGGCGGCCTCACCATGCAGTCTCCTTTGCACCACATCCCTACTCGAAGGCACATTAAAGGTATGTAGGGGGTTGATTGTGTCTCCTCTCAGATCCGCCCCTGTAGCTCAGTAGCTTTCTAGAGCCAGCCACAGCCTCAAATGAAAACATCATGAGACGAGGCCATTGTTACCAGGGTGCAAATTGGCCCCCGGCACAGGGGCAGCTTTGCGAGAGATCTGTTGGGCACAGTGAGGGCTACTGTCGTGATCTGTGGTCACTGTGCAGTTTACACCCACACTGCCTTTAACTGGAAATGGGGCAGATAAAAAATTTTAAAAAGCCAGGAATACACAATGCCAGCAGAGTAACAGCCCCCAAGGATGCCCACATCCTAGTCACCGGTACCTGGGTACATGGTACCTTACATGGCAGAAGGGACTTTTGTGACTAAGGGAGCAGACCTGGATTGTCCAGGTGGGCACAGCCTGATGTCATCAACTAAACAATATGGAATCTTTACAAGCAGAGACCATTTCCTGGCTGGTCAGAGGTATGATGCGGGGTTGGGGCGCAAGCCAGGAAATGCAGTGCCTACCAGAAGCTGGAATGGCCTTCAGATGACAGCCATTGAAGAGAACAGGGACTTCAGTTCTGCAGCACTAAAGAACTGAATTCTGCCAACACCTGAAGGAACAGGAAATGAGCCCCAAAGGAGGGTAGTCTGCCAACATCTAGATCACAGCCCAGGGAGACCCAAGCATACTCCTGACCTTCTAACCTGGGATGATGCATGCATTTTGTTTAAGCTGCTCAGTCTGTGATCATATATGAACACTTTGGCAGCAAGAGGAAACTGATACACCATGGTGCTGGCAAAGATATAAAGATGGGAAATAGGCTTCCTCACCTTCAAATGGGAGAAGCCTCCCTAGGGGCTAATTACAGTAGTTTGTGTGCTGGGAGCTTGTTAGCCTAAAGTCACCTCCGATAAAGGTAGTGATAGCAGCTTTGTCTATAACAGCCAGTGAAAACACCTAAGTGTCCCCCAAGAGGCCCTGCTCGGTGGGCCTCCCCTGGAAAGCTGAGCAAAAGGAGGGGTCTGTGCTGCTGGGCATTTCAGATGTTAGTGAGAAAGAGCAAGACATAAAAGCCATGTTTTGTTTTGTTTTTTAAATGTGTGATAAGTATGTGCACAGGCTTATGTACGCAAGGAATATTTCTTGGAAAGCTACAAGGAGATGCTGCAGTGGCTGGGTGGGAGATGTCCCTTTCCTTATTGTATCATCATGTCTACATAACTGTGCTCTGTGTGTGTGTGCTCTGTGTGTGTGTGTGTGTGTGTGTGTGTGTGTGTGTGTGTGTGTGTTTGTAGGGGGGTGATGTGCTCACGGTGTGATTTTGGTGGGAGAAGGGGCTTACTCCAGATGTGAGCTTCCCCATTCCAGCCAGCCCACTGGAAACCTGCAGCTGCTGGGTTTGTGGAGATATAGGAGTTCTTTACTTATTCCCTATTCAAATCCTTCAGCAGGAATGTTTTGTCAACATGTACTTCTAGGCCAAGGCTTGCCTCTTCATTAGCAGTGTCTTTTAGTAAACCTAAGTTCTTGGATTTTGATGAAAGTAGTTTCTAGTTTGTCCATATTTTTTCTTGAATGGTTAGTGTTTGGGGGTTCCTAAAAAATCTTTGTCTACCCCAAAGTGGCAAAGATCTTCTCTTGTTTCTTCTAGAAGCCTGAGAGTTTTTGCTTTCATATTTAGGTCTATGATTCATTTTTAATTAATCTTGAGGTGCTTGGTGTAAGTGGAGTCAGCCACATATGTATTTTTAATATGTCTTTATTGATCTTAGAGGAAGGGAGAAGGAGATAGATAAAAACATCTATGAGAGGGAAATGATTGGTTACCTTCCTGTGTGCGCACAAACACACGCACACACGCACGATCAAGCCTGCAACGCTGGCATGTGCCCTCACACACCAGCCTGGTAGCCATATACTAGTATATTTTATGTAATACTTCCCTCCCCGTGGTTTGAACTCCATTTTATTAGTGCACAAAAGCTGCAGTTTGCTCATTTCTATGGCTCTTAAATTTCCCTCTGTTCCTTCAAACTCCTAGAGGACACTGGTGTCATCATAATGTTTGAGCATATCACCTGCAACTTTCTGTATCATCTCCTATCTGTAAAATGTGATGATTATAGTATCTACCCTGGGGTTGTAGAGACAACTAAGCCAAAGTGGTGTGACATACGGAAACATGTATTAGTAGGACAGGGCCTGTCTTGAAGCAAGTATCATAAAGGGTTGTAATTTCTTGGTCATAAGATATATATACATTTTTGTACTAGACAAAGCCCATCGCTCCCCAGTCAGCTGTGCCAAGAACTCCCTGGCCTTGTCAGGTACCATTTCTGCCAGGTGGGTATGTACAGTGTGTTCGGTCTATACTTCCTGATTACTAGGAGACGAGCGCTGGTGCTACAACCTCCTGGTTTTGCTCAGGGTCTCTGTATGTTCCAGATTGGGATCTTCGGGGCCTTGTGGCATCTGTCTTCTCCCACTTCACGACTTTCGCTCTCTTTATGGTTTCTTTGTATGAACTCTAAAGGTCTTGTTAAGGTAGCCAAATCTTTTGGATTATTATGTATCAATCTTTTATTTTAAACTTGGTAAATTTTATTTATTTAACACTTTAGTCTCCCACCCCATCAAATGGCAGAGTAGAGTGTTCTTTGATCAAGAGCAGATCTTGTTTCATTAATGTCATGAGTTTTGGTTGTGTGGCAGACACTCGAGAGTGTGGCCATGTACATGGATAGGATAGTGAGTGCGGAGTGCCATGTTGCCCCTGGGTGCAGGTGTGCAGCAGGGGCTTCAGAGATGCCAGCTCCACTGGCTCTTGGTGTGGGAGAGGTGGAGCAGGCTGGGGTAGGAAGAAGGACAGGGGTGTGATGAGAGGCTCTTGTCTTGCAGATCCGGAACATGGTGGCGGTGTTGGAAGTCATCTCCAGCCTGGAGAAATACCCCATTACCAAAGAGGCACTGGAGGTGAGTGTCCCAGCCCACAGCACGTGCTTGAGAAGGTCATCTTTCCTTGGGCACTGAGGAACCTGGGGCGGGGGTTCAGGGCCAGTTGGGATTCTATTCTCTGCAAGATGCCCAGGGGAGACTGCAGTGGGTGTTGCTGGCCCTGGGCTCTTTGTTTGCTGTTGCCTTTCCCACAGTGTACTGTCATCCAGAAAGCTTCCTGACAAAGGGTCCTTGCAGTGGCCTTGGCACCAGTAGCCTGCAGGATGATACTTCTGAGAATGCTTCCTCTGGCCCTGGGACCCTAGGGTCTGAGGACTATATTTGAGAATTTAGATGTCACAAAGGACCCAAAGTTCCCATAGGTTTTGTGTCTGGTAAGCCAGTGGTTTAGGGGCCACAGGGGGACTCCCAGTCCCAAAAAAGTGCCATGGTCTTTCTCTGGTTGTAGGAGACGCGACTTGGGAAACTCATCAATGACGTCCGCAAGAAGACCAAGAATGAAGAGCTCGCCAAGCGGGCCAAGAAGCTGCTGCGGAACTGGCAGAAGCTCATCGAGCCTGTGCACCAGAATGAGGCAGTGCTGCGGGGGCTGGCAGGTACCCCTGGCTCTGCTAACGGGGGTGCCCACAACTGCCGGCAAGAGGCGGGGGTGGCCGGCGCACCCAAGAGCATCCATGACCTGAAGAACCGCAATGACATCCAGAGACTGCCCGGGCTGCGGCTGGACAGACTTGGCAGTCGCAAGCGCCGGGGGGACCAGCGTGACCTGGGCCACCCTGGGCCACCTCCCAAAGTCTCCAAAGTAAGCCATGACTCCCTGGTTCCCAACTCATCACCTCTCCCCACCAATGGTATAGGTGGGAGCCCCGAGAGCTTCCCGGGTCCCCTGGACAGTGGCAGGCACGTGGGCCCTGAGGGCAGCTGCCTGGAGCCGGGCGAGAATGACAAGCACAGTGTCAAGATCCCCATCAATGCTGTGAGGCCGCACACCAGCTCCCCAGGTCTGAGCAAGCCCTCCGGGCCCTGCTTGCAAAGCAAGGCTGCAGTGCTACAGCAGCTGGACAGGGCGGACGAGACCTCGGGACCTCCCCACCCCAAAGGGCCGCCTCGCTGCTCCTTCAGTCCCCGGAACTCACGGCACGAGGGCTCCTTTGCCCGGCAGCGGAGCCCATACTCACCCAAGGGCTCTGTACCCAGTCCCTTGCCTCGGCCCCAGTCACTCGATGTCACGCAGGTGCCATCACCGCTGCCACTTGCCCAGCCATCCACACCCCCTGTGCGGCGGCTAGAGCTGTTGCCCAGGGCTGAGAGCCCAGTGCACTGGCTAGAGCAGCCTGAGGGCCACCAGCGCCTGGCAGGGCCGGTCTGCAAGGCAGGGCTGCCACCAGCGGAGCCCATTCTACCCCGTGCTGGCTTCTCCCCAGACTCCTCTAGGGCGGACAGCGATGCAGCCTCCTCCGGTGGCTCAGACAGCAAAAAGAAGAAGAGGTACCGGCCTCGTGACTACACCGTGAACTTGGGCGGCCAAGTGGCCGAGGCAGGCGTCAAGCCTGTGCGGTTAAAAGAGCGGAAGCTCACCTTTGACCCCATGACAAGACAGATCAAACCTCTGACCCAGAAAGAGCCAGTGCGGGCCGACAGCCCTGTGCACACGGAGCAACCCAGGACAGAGCTGGACAAACCTGAGGCCAAGACCAGCCTCCAAAGCCCCTTTGAGCAGACGAACTGGAAGGAGCTGTCACGCAATGAGATCATTCAGTCCTACCTAAGCCGGCAGAGCAGCTTGCTCTCATCTTCTGGCGCACAGACCCCAGGGGCCCACCACTTCATGTCCGAGTACCTGAAACAGGAGGAGAGCACCCGGCGTGGGGCCAGGACGCCACACGTGCTACTGCCTCCAGGCCCATCCACCGACCTCCCGGGGCTAAGCCGCCAGGTCACGCAGAACGATCTGGACAGAATCCAAGCCCATCAGTGGCCAGGGGTGAATGGGTGTCAGGACACACAGGGTAACTGGTATGACTGGACGCAGTGCATATCACTTGATCCGCACGGCGACGACGGGCGATTGAACATTCTGCCTTATGTTTGCTTAGACTGACTGGCCCCTCAGCCTCTAAGTGCATTCCCACCTTGCAGTTAGCGGGAGGGTGGCCAGGCCTGGAAGCCTCCAGTGGTTTGGAGCCCAGCTGAGGCAGAAGGGAGGGGCGGGGGTCTAGAGGTCTCTCTAAGCTCTTCCCTCAAAATTCTCCTTCTTTTGTGAAATGCTGCTACCAGTTTACTAACAAAATTACAAAGGAAGGACCGCGTGGAAGGAAGGCCGGCAAAGTGAGTTCAGAACTCTATAGCAAACCAGCTATAAAACGCGTCAGTTCCCACCCCAGGAAAGGTGCGGACACTTCCCAGCATCCATGAGCTGGGACCTCAGTTGCAGGCAGGCACAGAAAACCTGTGGGAGAAGTTACCTTTAACATAGTGACAGAAGCATGCATCTCATCTATCTGCATTTTCTGTTCTTTCATTTGGCCCTGAGTGTCTGAGGCAGTGGGCAACCTTATGGCCTATTTGCACCCCATCCAGCCAGTGTTTCCATCGTGGTGCCAGATGTAGTGAGCTGCTGGCACCTGGTCAGCCTGTTTGACCCACACTCCATGGGCATCCACACATGAGTATTTTGTTTCAGTTCAAACTCACTTTTTAAAGAAATGCTGCAAAAATTTGTTTTCTAGAGTTTATTTTATTCCATTTCAACACCAGCCAAATCATTTTCCTTTCTACTTTTTCATTTTCCCTTTCCTGCACATATCTAGAAAACCACCTTTCTAGAGTCTCATCCCCAAAACAAAAAGTTCCCACAGGTGCTACTGGTGTGTAAAGCTATACGGTTTGGCAAGGAGACCTGTCTGTGTGCTGGAAACACTCATGACCATTCCTTTAGATTCGTTTGCCTTATGGTTGTCATAACGCGATTTGCAAAAACAAGGAGCCTTAGTGAATGTACAGTATCTAGACTTCTGTGTTCTCACGATGCAGAAGGGAGCAACTTTGCTATTTGGTCCAGTAAGTGGACACCTTGTGATATAAATGTGGAAATAAAAAATAAAAAAAAACCATTTGCACAAACCAGTCTGAGAATCATTTCTAATTTGATCCTTTACAGCCAAATCTGTTTATTCTGGATGATCCAAGAAAACGTGTTCAAGGTTTGGGCTCTATAGTATGAGTCTGTACAGAGGTGGGTAGGCAAAGTGACCAAGTCAGCCTGTTAACATTCTTCATGGACAATGACCTCCATCTGCCTTTCATTTATTCAGGGCCACATGTTGCCTCTCCCACCTCGAGTCACGTACTGGCTTTGGGTGATAGAGACCAAGGGTCCACATCAAGGAATGTTATCCTGTCTCCATCCAGGCCTCACCTGCCCTAGAGAGATTTTGTGACCTTTACTTACACCCTAAAATATTTCTAGTTTTTTACATGGCATGGCACAGAGCCATGTCTGGCAGCATACCTCTTGACCCTCGCCCCAGGCTGCCAACTCCCCATGCAGACCTGGAGCTTAGATCTGGCTAGTGCTGATTTTTAAAAAATAACTTTTCTTCCTTAGCTATAAAGGGATAATACATAATCATTTAATTCACCTTTGTCCCTGGAACGATAAGATGACTTTGGTTTTCTAGTTTTTCCACTCCAGGATGGTCATCTTGGACATATCTACTTAATTTCACAGAAGCAGCAGCAGCTAACCCCCTTAAGGGTAATCTCATAGGGTGAACCCAGAGATCCAGGCCCTGCTGTCTACCCGCTACACTGTGCGGCTCACTTCACTCCTGTATGTGTCCCCATTTGGGAGGTAGAAGTGCTTGCTTCAGATTTGTGAAGACCAAGTTAAATGATCAGTTTTTTAAGAAGCACCTCAGTGGAACCATCTGTGCTGTGGAGTAACTACTTCCCTAACCTCAGTGTGCCTGTTTTGCTCACTCTTAATGTGGCCAGCCCTGCTGCCATGTGGATGTCTGAGGAAGTGACATTACTCCATGACAAATGGTGATCCGAACAGCTGGGAGATATGAGGGTTCAGGTTGGTGACATGAGTATATCCTTTCCTCAGATCTGGGCTTTGGGACAGTCTCTGCTCCATGCTGTAGGAACCACCTCTCCTAAGTATCCAATAAGTCCCATCCTATCTAATAAAAGAGTAACATGTAAATTACCATCACTCCGCTACACCCACGATTGGGCGGCAGGAGGCTGGGGGACGGGACTCGGGGGTGGCCTATCCGGCCATTGAGAGGCACAGATCCGCTGCCACGAGGGGGGCTACCCTGCTGTTGAGAGGCGCAGGGGGCCGCCCCCTGTGCCTCTCAACAGCAGGGTAGCCTCCCTCAGCGGCCGTGGACCATCAAAAGCGTAGGAGCTGGGTGCTTGTCTGCTCCGGCACCAGGCCTTTCAGAAGCCTCGGCCGAGCCGGAGGCTTCTGAAAGGCCTGATGCACCAGCGGACAGGCACCCAGCTCCACCGCGAAAAGCGAAAGCGCGTAGGGGACCCTACACGTGCATGATTCAATCATGCACTGGGCCTCTAGTAGTAGATAATTGCCTGCCTTTGAGAACCCAAGTTTAAGATAAGGTTTCTCCAACATTTAGAAGATCAATGGACTGCCACTTTCTAATTTGCCAAGTAAGGACACTGTAGGAGAATTTTAACACCCTTCCTACCCCCAAAGTTATTTAGTACATGACTTTTGGAGCAGACGAAAGTCCTTTAAGTAGTACAAGATCATCTTGCTGAAAACACCGTCTTATTTTCCTCCGCGGGGGCCCAGAGTATCAACGGATGGGGCGCGGCACCTCCCTCTCCCACAGAGCCAAGGAGACAGTGCCCGAGGAGGCGGCCAAGTCTGGGCTTCCGGTCTGTCCGCCAGTGAACTGGAGAGGGTCACACCTACCGCACCGAGCACGTAGCAGCAGTTCCCAGGACGTGCTCCAGAGAACCAGCCACGGGAGTCCGCTCCCGGTTAGCAGAAAGGATTTCGCTTTTCACAATTTGATCTTTCATCCTCGGTGTCTGCCTATCAGGAATCTGGTTGAGGGCGCCGGTGCAGCGCGATGTCGAGGAGTGGCCCGTGAGCTCAACGGTGGCTCATACGCGCCCATCAATTCTTTTAGAACTTCACCTCCCAGTCCCCGAGCCAGCCCACCACTTTGCAACCCCGTTGGGCTCTCGGCCCGCGTCTCCTTCCGCTTCCGGGATAGGTCCTGCCCTCCACCGGAAGCCCACCCGCGGGAGGCGGGGCCTGCGCTTGCTACGTACTGGCGGGCGCGGCGGTGACGGGAGGCGGCGGCCAATGGGGGGCGGCGTTGGCGGGCGCGCCCGCCCCTCCAGGCCCCGCCCCAGCCCCGCGTAGGGCCGTCGAACGGGCGGGAAGGGGTGGCCGCTGGGGTAGGATGGCGGCGGTCCCGGGCACGGGGGGCCCGGGCGCGGCGGGCGGCGGCGGCGGGGCGCGTGAGGGAGCGCGGGTGGCGGCGCTGTGCCTGCTGTGGTATGCGCTGAGCGCGGGCGGCAACGTAGTCAACAAGGTGATCCTGAGCGCCTTCCCGTTCCCGGTGACCGTATCGCTGTGCCACATCCTGGCGCTGTGCGCGGGGCTCCCGCCGCTGCTGCGCGCTTGGCGCGTGCCCCCCGCGCCGCCCGTCTCGGGCTCCGGGTCCGACCCGCACCCGTCGCCTGGCCCGCTGCTGCCGCCGCGCTTCTACCCGCGCTACGTGCTGCCCCTCGCCTTCGGCAAGTACTTCGCGTCCGTGTCGGCGCACGTCAGCATCTGGAAGGTGCCGGTGTCCTACGCGCACACCGGTGAGTGCGGCGACTGGTCGTGAGGTGGTGTCCCACCTGGAATGCCTCTGGGGAGGGGGGGCGGGTCTTAGGGAGGGGAGGGGTTGAGAAGGGAGCGGAGAGCCGAGTGGGGTTGGGGTGAAATCCCACAGAAAGAGAAGGGCTGAAGAGTTTTGAGGGTCTGCCAAGCTGTCTCAACCCGCGGATAAGTTGGGACGAGAGCTCTCAGGGTGACCACCTGAGCGCCCCATTGCTTCTCTTTGCAGTCAAGGCCACCATGCCCATCTGGGTGGTCCTCCTGTCCCGGATCATCATGAAAGAGAAGCAGAGCACAAAGGTAACCCAGAAGCACTCTGGGCAGGTGGGGACTCCAAGGGCTTCCAGGAAGTTGCCCAGCTGGTGACGTGGTCCCGGCTCCTGGCCTGCAGGCTGCCAGGCTTCCTGTCAAATAAGGAAGTCAGTTTAGATGCCTCTGGTGGCCCTTTTGCTGTTAATTTTCTGAAGTCACCCTGGGAACAGTGGTGTGTGTGTGTCCCTGAGTTGTTTCTCCTGTGTGGTCTCGTGGACACTGCCCTCTCTCTCTAGTTCCACTTTCCTCCCTCTTTTGATCTCCTACCCCAAAGTGTCTGGTAGATGATGACTTGACCCCATCTTGGCCAGGCACCCATTCCCCTCTAGTGGGACTGAGGATGGAACATCTGACTTCGTGTTGGAATGGAGTTTCACTTCTTTACAAGAGTCAAGCATGGTCAGGTTGGAGGTTTTTGGGGTCAGAAGTGAGATGCTTGTCAAAGGAGTCTGATTTTGGCAAAATTCATCAAAGTCTTTGAAATAAAAGCAGCCAAGAATTGGGAATGTTTGAGAATGGAAGTTAAAATAACAGACAGAACCCAGAACTGCATAAAGGAAGGTGCTTTGGGCACAATCCAGGGTCTGTTCAGTATGCCAAGCCAGGGTATTTCCTGCCTTGGGGTGAGAGAAGCTGTGGCTTTAGCCGGAGACAGCCTTGCCCATCCATGCCCTTAAGTAGAAGTAGGACTCCTGTTGTCCCAGATGGAATTCATTTCATGCTGGACAGAGCGCCTCTTTTCTACTTGATTGGTTTCTGGCATCCTGTATTTTATGTAACTAAGAGCAGCAGTGCCTTGGATCAGCTTATAGAAATTGGGCCAGCCCAAGCCAGTTTGGCTCAGTGGGTAGAGCGTCGGCCTGTGGACTGAAGGGTCTCAGGTTCAATTTGGGTCAAGGGCACATGCTGGGGTTGCGGACTCGGTGTGCGGGAGGCAGCCAATCAATGATTCTCTCTCATCATTTATGTTTCTTCCACTCTCTCCCTCTCCCTTCCTCTCTGAAAACAATTATATATATACTTTAAGAAAAAAAAAGGAATTGGGCCACCTCTGGCTGATTTTTTATTTCAGCCTATCTTTTTCCCTGCAAGAACTGGGTGTGTTCTGCTGCCTGCTCCCAGGGTAATGTCAGATGTGACTTGTCTCCTGAGTCGGAGTGGCTCAGGAGGTGTGCAGCTGCATCACTCGATATCACAGCATGTTTATCAGGTTTCCCCGTTGTACAGGACATTGGACCTGGCTTGGACAAGGAGCTGGAAACTTCACCCAGTGAGGAAACAGTAGGGAATGACTTGGGCAGGAGTCTGATAATGAAGGAATAAGTATGGATCCACCCTGTGAGGAAGATAAAGCAGGTCATTCCAGATCTCAGGGGAGGAAATGGGACTTGTAAGGGGAGAGTTATGTGCCCGAGGGCCATAGCCAGTAGTGGGGAAGCTGGAATTCAGAGCCCTTGCTTTGCCCTGGGTGGAGGCTTGGGGGGCGAGGAGGTACTTGGCGGGGGGGGGGGGGGGGGTGGTATTAACCAGCCACTCCTAAAATCTCCACAGTACTTTAATAAAGTCCTTTGTAGAAGAGAGATAAGCTGGGAGTCAGAAGAACTAAATGTCAGGAATTGATTCTATTTATCTGGAAATTGGGAGCCGTTGAACCAGCTGAGAGAGCTCAGGAGCCATTGCATGCACCAGGCCCTGGAAAGCTTGGACCTTGTGGAAGGCAGAAGGCCTCCTATCCCAGCACGGTACTCAGTCATTCAGCCAGCAGTTACTGGATGCCTGCTGTGTTTTGGACACCAGGATAGAGCAGTGAACAAGGACCTACCCTAAAGAAGTGCAGGGACACAGACTATGTAATGGACACTTATAATGGGTGGAGATCTCTGGGTCCAGGAACTTGACAGGGTAGGGGGTGGGGTAGGGGAGGAAGGGTGGGAAGGTGGGTGGGGAAAGTTCCCTTGAATGGTGTGTGAACTGAGGCCTGAGGGGGTAGGAGCTCTCCAGCTGGAGAAAGCATTGGGGAGTGTTCCAGCCAGTGGTAAACGCAAGTTGTAAAAGGGACCCTGCCAGCCTCCCGGAGGATCGGGGTTTCAGACCCTGGTGTGTTGGTGGTGGCAGCTGGATAGATCTGTTAGGAGCAGCCCCAGTTGGTGGCCCTAAACAAGGGCTGTTAATGGGGGTGATGGTATAAGGAGTGGGGCTGCCCATAGTGACACAGCCTTGCCCCAGGTACTGTGATATCCATCTCCCTGCCCCCAACCTCCAGAGCATGGCTGTCACAGCTAACACTGTTGTCCAAAGGAGAGGGAGGTGGTGCCCCTTTGGTGAAGGAGAAGAGAGCAGCTGAGGCTTTCCCCTGGGTGTCTGTGTTGGGCGGCCCAGCTCAACTCCAGCCCATCAGCCCTTCCTGCCCTCTCCCACAGGTGTACTTGTCACTCATCCCCATCATCAGCGGCGTCCTGCTGGCCACTGTCACCGAGTTGTCGTTTGATATGTGGGGGCTCATCAGTGCTCTTGCTGCCACACTGTGCTTCTCGCTTCAGAATATTTTCTCCAAAAAGGTATTTAGATACTGTCTGTGGTACGCTTGATGTTCTGGGGGTGCCTGGGTAGCATTGAAAAAGTGACCAAGTAGTGATTTCTTTGGTGGTGGAGTGAAGAAAATCATGTCCTTCTGCTGGTTTTCTGTTAATTTTTCAAGAATATGTTTTTGTTACTTTCTTATTTATTTTCAAATGCAAGCAAAAGTTTATTTAGAAAGTCACAGAGGGGGGGGAAAAAAAGTCACAGAGGAAGAAAAAGTGAGCCAACTGGGCTGCATGCGGTCAGGAAACAAGTTCACGGGCGAAAGAAAGGCCCTCGGAGCTGAGGAGAGAGAGAGAGAGAAGCAAAAGTACTCACTTTGAGGGAAGAAGAGGGGGAAAGGTGGGGGCATGCTTCAGAGAGAGAGTGAAAGAGCGAGAAAGAGAGAACATTGTGTGCCAAGAGATTATGTTTTTTATTATACAATTAACATATGCTTGATGGGGAAAAAATAGAGAAAAGCTTAATGAACTAACGCCCACCATGTTCCACGCCAACCCCTGGTGGTCAGTGCACGTCATAGCGAGCGATCAAACTCCCTGTCAAACAATTTGCATATTAGGCTTTTATATATATAGATACATGTTAGAATTTTGTTTTGTTCATTTACTATTGTAACATTGCATTCTCTGATATCATTAAAAAATATTCTCTTAACTCCTGTAACAATCACACTCCTCAGGTACCACAATTAATACAGTTAGTTCTTCTATTGCAAATGCAGGTTATTTCCAACTATTCATTTTAAGTAATGCAATAATTTACAATGTCTTTCTCTCAGGTTATTTCCTTATGATTGGCTTATATAAGGATATAATGATAAGGGTCAGAAGATGTTTATGGCTCTTGATATGCTTTACCTGGTTGTGTTCTGAAACAGTGATATACCAATTTAGTGGGATTTCACAGTGCCTAGCCAACATTGAGGCATTGAGTGTTGCTGTTTTGTTTTTCTTTTTTCGGTTCTTTGTGTATAAAACATTGTACTTGTTTCAGGCATGAGCTGCCTGTCTCATCACAGGTACCCTTGCAGGTTTAGGAGTCAAAGGTCTGACTTCAGGGTTAATGTAAAATCACTGTGTTTGGAGCCTGAGTAACTCGAGTCCTTGACACTTATAGTGTCGATTGGCCTTTAAAGAGATTTTCTCTCTTCAGGTATTGAGAGACTCGCGGATCCACCATCTGAGGCTGCTGAACATCTTGGGCTGCCACGCCGTCTTCTTTATGATCCCCACGTGGGTCCTGGTGGACCTCTCGGCTTTCCTGGTCAGCAGTGACCTGGTGAGTTGGCCAGCACCAAGAACACACCCTTTTCCTGACTGGTTCCAAAGTGGGTGCTTTGTCAGGGAGTTGCACCTCTGTGTTGACTTGGGGGCTGTTGGGGCCTCTGACACCTGGTCTTTAAATACTCATCTCTTTGTCATGACTCACGTTGTAGGAAGTTGGCTTTCTTTGCATTTCCTTCTCCAGCATGCTAGATCCCAGCTGCTGATAGCAGTGGCACGAAAGATGAAAAGACTGTCAGCACAGGGGACTTTCAATAATCTGGTTCAGACCTCACCCTAACTGTAAAACTGCGTTTGTTCCTTTCTTGGTGTCCTCTCTGCGCATATTTCCGTGTACTACAGTTGTAGCTGTAGCGCTCTTGAGCACAGGAAATGGTGTCTTCTCACCACCTGTGCCGGGCTAGCCTCCAGAGAGCACGCTAGGAACTAATGCAGGCGGCAGTGATGAGGAGCTGTGCGTGGTTCTTCCAGACCTGAGTTATGGAGGAGTAGAGGTGATTAGGGCTTAATGAGATCTGGCTGGATTCTTGACATTAGTCTTCAGTCCTTAGCTCCACCTGTGGCTATAGGGGAGCTCATCTCCAGTTACCAGATAAGAAAACTGGCTCCCTGTTCTAACTTCCCTTCCACGTTGCTTAGCTATGATTTCTCTGTGAAGAACTTTTCATCATCGACCAGGACTAGTCTGTTATCTTGAAGTACAGGGCATGAGAGGCAGTGCAATGCTTCTCTTCCCTTTTAATTACCATTTTCAGAGTAAAGAGTTAGAGCTGACTGCAAATAAACCAGTGAGTCTAAGTGTTTTTCCTTTTTTGGGCGTGGAGTTAGGGTTCTTTCACTTTCTTTTGTTTTCATGAAGTTGTGTGGGTTGTACATATTATTATTTTCATAGTAAAATTAAAACTGTCTTGACCAATCGAGTCCTCTTATTGGCTCCCTGCCCTTCTGACAGCACATGTCAGCCTTTGGTGGCTTTTGTTTCAGGAGGATTTCCTCCTCTATCTGTGTACCTCCAGTCCCAGACCTGCCATCAGCCACTGCTTGGGGGACGCAGGTTGCTTTTATTGGCGAGTGGTGTGTAGAAACACAATCGTACGGTGTGTTCATATTGCTGTTGGGCTACTATTGCTGTTAAGCCTTTGCAGTGAAATATTCAGGAAAGGAGTATTTGGGGGCAGAAAAGAGAGTTCCACTTCTTTTCAATTCCCCTTTAACATCACATAATTTATTACTGCTTTGGTTTTTTTATTAATATCTTTTCTGGAACACTTGGTTCCTTGCAACGTTTTCTATTTGGTTATCCTTCTCCAGTTATTTACATACATGGTTCTACTGTACACACACATTGCTTCAGAGTGAGCATCCCTGGGGACAACTGCAGGTCAAGCAAGAAGTTTAAGATTTCTGTGCAGCTCTACTTGTCCTTAGAATATGTTCCATTAAAAATGTCCAGCAGACCCTGGCCAGTTTTGCTCAGTGGTTAGAGTGTTGGCCCGTGGACCGAAGGGGTCATGGGTTCGATTCCTGGTCAAGGGCATGTACCTCAGTTGCAGGTTCCCCAGCCCCAGTAGGGGCACGTTCGGGAGGCAACCAATCCATGTGCCTATCTCGCTTCCCCTCCTCCCTTCCGTCCACTCTCTAGAAATTAATGGAAAAAATATCAGATGTGGATTTAAAAAAAAATGTACAGCAGGTCATTTTGTTGGAGCATTGATGAGATGCTGTAGGAACTGAACTCTTGCTTATATCACTTAGCCTCTGGTAAAACTGGTTTCATTCATATGTCCTTTCGCTTAAAGTCTCAGAACCTTCAATGTCATTGAGGCCTTACTATACAATTGAAATACTCTGTTCTAAGGGCACTTGAAAGAATTGTTTTCACAATGTGCCTGTCAATGACAACCATTGGGTTCCTTTTCAATTTTTAGACATTGCTTTCTCTCCACACCCCTTTACTGAATGTCAAATCTTTATATTTCCAAAGCCAAATGATATGACAAGGTTTAGTCAAAGATACATTCATAACTTCCCTCCTCCTTACACAGAAAGTGACTTTTTAGATATTTAGAAAAGAACAACTTGCTTTTTTCACTCAATAATATGTCCTGGAGATCACTCATATTGACGTATTTAGGTCTTTCTCATTCCCTTTATTGGCTACATTATATCGATAGGTTTGGTGTCAGTTATCTTATGCTGTCCTGTTACAGCTCTTTGGTGTCTCTATGCATATACATGCACAAACATATATAGATTTTGCTCTGGTCTCTTTTATTTGCTTTTTCTTGTATTGAGGGCATTTTTCAGTTTTCTTCTAGTGATCACCTTTTCTTTTTTTTTTTTTTTTTGTTCCATGTTTTACACTGAGCTATTACCACACTTCGGCTCCCTACCTTACTTTCTGCTTGCGCACGCCTTGGGGCCTCCTTTTACCTAATAATTGTAGTTCCCCGTACACAGGCCCTGTTCGGGCGCCACTTGTGGGGAGCCGCCACAGCCAAGGCATACTCAGCCCCAGGGCACCTTATGTGCTGCGCCAGCATGGCCAAGGCATACTCAGCCCCGGGCGCCAGCTCAGCCAGGTTCAGTGAACCCGACTCATGAAGGATTGAGAAAAGATAGACAAGAGAATGAAAGCTGGGACTCGGTGGGACGCTGCTTCCCTGATGGGGACCCAACAGCGCCTGATCACCTTTTCTTTATTTTGTAATCTTCACCCGAGGTTTTTTTCCCCATTGATTTATTTTTAGAGAGAGTGGGTCTGGTGGGGGATTGCGGGGGGAGAGAGAAACATCGATGTGAGATAGACACACCAATTGCCTTCTTATGTTTGTATGGCTTGGAATTTTTTAAAGCACTTTTGGAGCCATGATGGCATTGATCTCCACAGTGGTGGCATTGTGCAGGCTCAGCAGGGATCATCCCTGTTGCAGAGAGAACAAACCACAATCAGAGAGGTCACACAGCTGCCCAGGGCTTCCATAGACGGGGCAGACCCAGGTCCTCTGTCTCCCCACCTCGGAAGGTTTCTTCATACATCAGGGCTGCCTCCCTAGGACCTCCCTGTCTTACAGAATGTCTCCTGTCTGCTATGGTCTGAATGTTTGTGTTCCCCCCAAATCCACATGTCGAAACCCAACCCCCAGTGTGATGGTGTTAGAAGGTGGGGCCTTTGGGAGGTAATTAGATCATGAGGGTGATGGGGCCCTCATCAAGGGGGATCAGTACTCTAAAGGGACCCCAGAGAGCATCCTTACCTCTTCCACCACTTGAGGACACCACAAGAAAACACCATCTGTGAACCAAGAAGCCCACACCAGACACGGAATCTCCTTGATCTTGGACTTCCAGCCTCCAGAACTAAGAAATAAATGTTTGTTGTTTGTAAGCCCCCAGGCCTGTGGTATCTATTACAGGAGCCCGATCAGACTGAGACCTTACTCTGTCAACCCCAGAGCCCTGACCTTCACTGTCCAGGGATGAGGGAAGGCTTTGGTTCACGCCATGCTCTGCACCCTTTGGACACCTGATATCCTTCTCGGCGCCTCCACTTCCTCAGCAGAAGATGATGGTGGTGGTGGTGATGTGATGGCTATCATGATGGTGGTGGTGGTGGTGGTGGTGATGAGGGCAGTGACAGTAGTGGTTGATGATGGTGGTGATTGTGACAATGATGGTGACGTTGAAGGCAGTGATGATGGTGATGGTGATGACTCTTGTGCCATGCAGTGTCGTGAGGGTTAGAGGCTGTGTGTATAAAGCACCTGCTATCACACTCAAACCCATCCTGGTCTGCTCCCCACCGGCTGACCCCAATAAACCACTCTGTGCTGCTCTCCCAACTTCTGCCAGGGCTGGCATGTGACCATGGTGCTGTCTTGCTCCCGTCTGTAGACCTATGTGTCCCAGTGGCCCTGGACGCTCCTGCTTCTGGCTGTCAGTGGCTTCTGTAACTTTGCCCAGAACGTCATTGCCTTCAGCATCCTCAACCTCATCAGCCCTCTGAGCTACTCAGTCGCCAACGCCACCAAGAGAATCATGGTCATCACGGTGTCCCTGATCATGCTGCGGAACCCCGTCACCAGCACCAACGTCCTGGGCATGATGACAGCCATCCTGGGGGTTTTCCTGTACAACAAGGTGAGTCTGGGATAGAGGAGATTGTCTAACCCATTGACACCCTGGGAGGCACCAAGAGTTGGTGGAGAGGGGAATAGAAGTGGCCTCGCCAGAAGCTAAGAGGCCCAGGTTCCAGCTCCCAGTTTTGCCAAACTGGTTTATGGTTGGCATAGCCCCTCCTATCCTGACCTGCCTTTTCCCCCACGGATGACCCCAGTCCTTGCCTCACTCCAGCTGTGGCTCTTGGGTCTACTGAGGCTTTGTCAGGATGTCACTCTCTCCTTATGCAGGCTCTGTTTAGTGCCCTGTAAGGACATAGGATGGCTAAGAGGGAGGGCCAGTCCATTAACTGCTCACTGGCCATGTCCAGCCCTGCTGGGTCGACACTTGCATGGCCTTGAAGGGCTACTTGGCAGTGAATCTTGAGCTCCCCTTTGTCTTGTGTGTGTTCGGGGAAGGAGCCAATGTCCCACTGCTTTCTCAACCCTGCAGACCAAGTACGATGCGAATCAGCAAGCACAGAAGCACCTCCTCCCTATCGCGGCAGGGGACCTGAGCAGTAAGGAGCATCACCGGAGCCCCCTGAAGAAGCCCCACAACGGCGTCCTTTTCCCCCAACATGGGGACTATCAGTATGGCCGCAACAACACCTTAACAGACCACTTCCAGTACAGCCGGCAGAACTACCCAAACTCGTACAGTTTGAACCGCTATGACGTGTAGAGCCTAGCGGATAGGGTGGGCTGTTCTGCAACTCCCCCCAAACCCACCCGTCCCAGCAGTCCCAGAAACTTCTGACAACCGGTGAATGTAGCCCAGCCGGGGGTACGGTGCGCAACCATCAGAGGACCCTGGGGTTCCCGGCCCCCGGGGCAGCAGGATGCCTTCCCTGCGGTGAGGACCACAGCCCTCGAGCACTGGTGTTCATGCCCTTTCTTCCTGGAGTTTGTCATCTGGGCGCGGCAGCACTACGGAGATCGTGGCCAGGTTTTACCTTTCTGTGTGGACTTAATCCCCAAGTCATGTATTCAGAGTTCTTGTTCTGCTTCTCGGATAGCATCTCCAGAAAATCCTCTGGAAAGATGGAGTCATTGTGGAGATAGAGCCTGGCATGGGCGAGGAGATGGACTGTTTCCCTTTCAGCCTCATGGCTATTTGCAGTTACTGGCAAAAGCTCCCAAGTGAACAGCTGTTAGCAGTTAGCATTGAATTCTTAGAGGCTGATTCTTTGACCAGCAAGTCAGAGTTGTGTGTCAGGATCCAGAGGGAAGAGCGGAGCAGGGCATTGCTCCTCTCAGAGCAGTAAGGAGGAGACTAGGGCTGGGAGAGGGATCATAAGGAAATCAAGTTCAGTGTTTCAAACTCTATTTCTGACCTTTTTTTGTCTTTTCTGGTGGGTCTTCACTGCTGTGACGATTTAGTAGGATGTCGAGGAGATGCCGATTTCATGGAGATCTCTCATTTTTGTAGGAAATGTTTTGTAGTTGTGTATTTATGCCTTGGTCCCCAGTAGGGGGTACATACGGACTGGCTTATAGATTGAAAACCCTTTTGCTTTAAATGTTTAAAAACAAAAAAAGTTCCCACTGCTGATGCCTGTTTGACACATATCAGCATTTGGTAGGAAACCATGAGGTGTTGAGAAGCACCTCTCAAATGACCATAATCGCTGAAAGCAGAATGAATCAAGAATACCAGTTATCTGGACGGTTTGTGTGACAGACGAGAGCAGTGCTTTGATTCCGTGTCCTGTTCTTGTGGTGCTCACATTGGGATCTGAATCATGTACTGGTGAAGGGAAACGAGGCGAGCAGCAAGCTAGGATCTGGTTTGTCAAATCAGATGCTTTGGTCTAAAAAGTTGGCTTAAAAAAAAAGTAGGAAAAGTTGGTTTGTGGAGGTTCACATCATGATGACCTGTGTGCCAAGATCCAGGTGGGGGAGGGGGGGCGGTTTCCATCTTTCTTGGCATCATGAAGGACTGTTAATCCTCCCTCCTGGGACCACTGGCTGGAGTCTGTGGTGATGCTTTCTTCCTTTAGCACTGTCCCCAACATGTGGGACAGGAGTCATCCTTTACCTCCTGGTGAGACATTTTTCCCACTCAGAGAGTAAGTGACAGTTTACGCTTGACTTGGTTTGTTTCTGATAATTGGAATTTTGTATTTAAGCGGTTGTTTTGTCAGCTTACATTGGGCCGCTTCTGGAGAGGTCTGGGGTATCTTCTGGCCTGTGAGTTTAGGAACCACCAGCCTCTGAAGTCCCTGTTTGTTGTCTGTTATTCGCTTGCTTTCTAATTACTTTGGCCCCAAATTTCAAGATGATTGCTATGTGAAATCTGAAAAGGCAATCCTGAAGGGTGTTATTGGTGATGAGCTTGCTGAGTGCCTTCACCAGAAGCAGTCAAGTCTACAGCTGAATTTTTCTCCAAGTTGAATAACAAATGGGAATAATTTTGAACTGCAAAGATATTGCAGTGTTGTCTTTATGATTAGAGTAACTGACTCCTTGGACATATAATTGATCTACAAAATGAATTATGCCTCCATTCAGATTTAATGCAATTTCTGATGTTGCTGAAATGTGTATATTAGTTTGTTTTCCTTTTCCAATGCAAAAATTGCTGTTGAGGGGAAATGACTGGTTTTATTATGGTTTATTAATTAATAAATGGAATATTTAATTCTGTACATAAATTTACAGTAAGTACATACACTGGAATAAATGAGACAATCATATTAGACCAAATTATCAAATCAAAAGACAAAGACATACTTTTGAGACTTGACAGTTCAGAGCAGACTGACCCCTTGAAGGCTGGTTTTCCGGCCACTACTGCCCTGGTCCGCCTCCCACATTCATATTTGCAGCTGTTCCCCTCACACTCCTCACTACTCGGGTTTGTGGTAGCAAGTTCAGTTTACCCACTTGTGGTGTGGTCTGGCCTGCAACACTAACCCAATTCCTTCATTTTACAGAAGGGGAAACTGAGGCTCAGAGGGCATTTTTAAATAGTGTTTGGATCACTGTATTGAGACTTGGTGTAGAATTTTTTAAGTCATGACGGTATTTTAAGTCCTTCATTATAGGGAAAATCACACCCCTCTTACAAAGGAGAGAAGCCAGAATATGTTCCAGTGAAGCACTGGAACTTCTGAATTTTGCTGTGTATTTGGCATACATAATGCAATAGGCCCTTTATTATTGCTGGGACGCAACTAGACCTGATTTGTTAAAGGTCTAACAGCCTTAAAAGGCAGAGAACATTAAATTATTAAAGGATCTGAAAATTGTGAATTCTCTCTCTTTTTTAATTATCACCTGTTTTCAAGACTTAAATGCTGTAGACTATCCTTTGGGAATGACACTGTATATTCATTGATGGCATTTACCAAAAATAAATGATGGTCTCCAGGGACTCAAGACTGGTCCCAGTTTGTCAGTGAGGGTCTCTTTCTGAGTGACTTATCTTCAGTGTGCCCAGCAACAAGATGAACAAGAGATGTAGAAAGAACAATCTACCTGGTTCTCATATCCAAGAGTATTGCAAACTTTATTTTCCTGAGCCAAATTTAGGACCTGTGATTTGTGAATTTATGTGATGGTAGAATAAAACTAGAAATCCCAGCTTATCAGTTAATGACATGCCTTTATTGAACAGAGTAACAAAATCCAAGATCGTCATGGCAGCTTGTGCTTATGGAGCATTATTTCTGAGGTGTAATATACATGCCCAATGCAGTGGTGGTTTCTCACACAATTCTTATAATCCCTTTGCATTGTTTTATTATTTAATAGATGAAAATGAGGCCCAAAGGGGTTATTTGTCTTGGATCACCCAGCTACTTAAGTCTGCCTCCAAAGCCCAGTCCCCTCCATATGACTCGGAAACCATTCCCTTCAATTGCAGTTGAAGTTGACTGAGCACAAGAGAGTCAGGGGGCTTTGGCTAGAAATAAACGACAAAGATCTGTAAAGTCTTAGGTATTTGCAAATCGGAAACACAACTAAGCACTACCCAGCGTTCCAAAGAAGAAAAACGGTTTACAGTAAAAAGTACATTTTTGAAAAGAATTCAGTCCTGCATTCTGAGCCTCTGATGGTAATCTAGAAGTTCTGTGATGTAATGGATGTAAATGTAAGTTTTCCTAAGTCCTTTATTCTTTCCTAAATCTACAGAGGGTTATCTATCAGGCATTGATGCACAACTGAAGAATTAAAAAGGGTAAGTTTTACCCTAACCGGTTTGGCTCAGTGGATAGAGCGTCGGCCTGGAGACTAAAGGGTCCCAGGTTCGATTCCGGTCAAGGGCATGTACCTTGGTTGCGGGCACATCCCCAGTAGGGGGTGTGCAGGAGGCAGCTGATCAATGTTTCTAACTCTATCCCTCTCCCTTGCTCTCTGTAAAAAAAATCAATAAAATATATATTTAAAAAAACAAATAAACAAGCAATAACTTTAAAAAAATAATAAAAAGGGTAAGTTTTGCCCTGGCAAGTGTAGCTCAGTTGGTTGACTGTCATCCCATGCAACAAGAGATGGCAGGTGCGATTCCCTGTCAGGACACATGCCCAGGTTGTGGGCTTGATCCCCAGTAGGGGGTGTGCAGGAGGCAGCTGGTTGCTGTTTTGCTCTCACATCAATGTTTCTTCCTTTCTAAAATCAGTAAGAACAGGTTAAAAAAAAAAAAAAGTGTAAGTCCTCACCTAGTTAAAGCAAGAACAGAACTACTTACTCATGCCTCAGCCTACTTGATTTTAGTAATTTAGCAACCTGACTATACTGACTCAATTTTCTTAATTCTTTCCCCAAAGGGTATGTTTCTGTTAAAACAACTGCCTATAACTTTTTAATTCATAAATCTTTTGTTCAATGATTTACTGAACCTTTAATTTGTACCAAGTACAGAAAGCTAAGATATATAAGCCTTCTACCCTCAGAGCACTCACCTTAATGTACACAGCACATAGATGATTTGTTGTAGATACATGAAAAAAAAGGTAAGGAACATAAAGGGTAAAAGGGTATATGGGAATGTTTTGACTTGCACTTAATAATTCACAAGGTATTTTTACACATTTTGTATTCTATGTGCCTCATTTAAACATCAGAACCCAAGTGGGATATATTAGCCTCATTTTATAGAGGGAAACAAATAGAAAGAGAAGTTGATTTGACCCATGGAGCAGGCCTGGAACCCAAGAGTGTCTGCAAATCCAGGCCCCTCTGCTGAGCAGAGTAGCCATAACAGTGAGCTTTTGTTTTTCTTCACCTAAGTCATATACTCCTAAGAGTAGTTGGTGTGATCAAAATATACCCTGGCCCAGCCACTGTAGCTTGATGGTTGAGCGTGGACCTACGAACCAGGAGGTCATGGTCCAATTCCTGGTTGGAGCACATGCCGGGTTGCAGCTTGATCCCCAGTGGGGAATGGGGGTGCAGGAAGCAGCTGATCGATGATTCATCATTGATGTTTTTCTCTTTCCCTCTCCCTTCCTCTCTGAAATCAATAAAAATATATGTTTAAGAAAAAAAAGTATATCCTGTCATTTCACTTGCCTGGACCTCACTGCTATGTAAGACCCTGAAGGATGGATGACCCAAAAGGTGTTGTAGTCTGCCACTACAATTCCAGCAGCTCTGACCCAAGATGCGTCACTGCCTTACAATTAAGGGCCAGTTTCAACAATGGCCCCTTTTGTCAGACAAGGGAGTCTGAACTCTTACTCAGGAATGTTTTCTCCCAGAGACTGTAATGCCTGTTGGTCTCAGGGCAGCTCCCATGTGACCAGGTTTGCTTGGTAATAAGATCAGGCCCAATGACTGCTCCGTGCTCCAGCACAAGACAGGACCATCTCTGTTTCCACATCATTCCTCCCCTCCTGTGGCCTCAGCTAGTCCACCACATGAGGTTCAGTTACTATGGGAGACGAGGTGACAGCCACACCAAGCTCTGGCTTTATTGAGACTATATGTCTGGATATTAGTCTGGATTTTTTTGCCATCCTCCCTAATTTTTAAGTAACTCCTATTGTCTATATATATTTAAGAAAATTGTTAAAGCTACAATGTAAAAAAAGAATGAGAAAGCCTGGCCTGTGTGGCCCAGTGGTTGAGTGTCAACCCATGCACCAAGAAGTAGCAGGTTCAATTAGGGATCAGGGCACATGCCCAGATTGCAGGCTCGATCCCCAGTAGGGGGCATGCAGGAGGCGATCAATGTTTCTATCTATTCCTCTCCCTCTAAAATCCTAAAAAACTTTTTTTTTAAATGAGAAGGATCTATGGATAGAAGGAATAATTTCCAAAATGTATTGATACATAAATGTGTTTGTGAATAGTTTATCTCTGAAGATACATAAGAAACTGAACAGCAGTTACATCTGGGGAAGGGGAGGATATGTACACATTAAAAAAAAAAACTGGCATATTGTGCATATTATTTTGTAATATGCTTTAAAAAATATGCCAGAAACATTTCCCCATATTATTAAATATTCTCTCTTGAATCTGTGTGTCTATGTACATAGTGTTGTAGTGTTTCATTATAGGGAATGTGCTACAATTAAGCCCTCGGATAAGTTTGCAGTGCACAATATAGCACACACTTCTGACATGGAATACATTTTTCACAGCATATTTGCAGGACCAAAGCAAGCATGCATGTGGTTTTAAACTTATTTCCATTTTGCTTCTTAGGTAAGTCTCTTCAGCAAGTTCATCTCACCCAGGGGTGTACAGTTTGTTTACTTAAGTCTTGTTTCCAAGTCCTTGGAGACATCTCTGCAGCAGCCTCTACTTCTAGCAACTCTACTGTTTTCTTCTGACCAGTGGATTTAGAATAGCCCATTGAAGTGAGCCTAGGTGATGCCCTGTGATGCTTAAATTCTCAGTCTCGGATAAATGCATTTTAAACAATATGAAATGAATTATGAAAGTAGTCATGGATGTACAATCTTTCTGGGAGGCAACTGAGCAATTATCAGCATTAAATGTGCACCACCTTAGATTAAGCACAAGACATATATAAAGACACTTTAATAGTGGTCTAAAAATGGAACCAACCTGAAAGACTCCATAGACTGGCTTTGATGAGGGGACCTGAAACCTGAGAGAGCACCTGAATTAATCTGAAAAGTAATGTTATTTTAAATCTTAGAACACATATACTTATGTGCATAGGGGGTTAAGTTTCTTATATGTGAATAGGGGGTTAAGTTTTTCTTAAAGTTTCCTTTTTAAGGCCTGTGCTTGGGAGGTGACTCAACTGTGAATCCAGCAAGCAGAACCAATAAACATGGTCAGGCCAACCCACCAGGAGTCAAAATATCATCTCATCGCCTGATGACTAATTACAATAGCTGATGTCTGCGGACCCCCAGGCCCTCATCCCAGCCCCTTCCCCTTTATAATCCTGTCCCCTGAATCTTGCTGGAAGGCAGGATTTGATGCTTGTAAGCACCCTGTCTTCTTAGTTGGCTATCCTTCTCAATGAACGCCTAATATGATTCAACCCTGCCTTCCTTCCTTATTGGACACAGCGACAGGCAGCCCGAGCCCAACCAGGGGTTTCCTGGTAACAGCTTCAATCAATTATTGTAAATCCACACCACGGAGTCATATGCAGTCATTAAAAAATTACAATACAGATTCATCAACCTGTTTTGGTTCAGAGATCCTATTAATCTGACAAATGCTGTATCTCTTCAATTCACAAAAATTCATATATGCATGATACTATGCTATCTCTGAAGTCTATCCATGGCGGGTCACAAGTTAAAACTTCTCGATATAGACTTTACTGACATGGAAAAATGCCCACACTATCCAGATTACTAAGCATCATACTAAACAGAAAAATCCCACAATGTGACCCTCTGCCTGGAGTGTTCACTTAGCTAGCTCCTGACTAGGATCTGGTTACTGGATAACTATCAATGTAGGCCCTGCCCTCCTCCCTTATCAAGGTCTCAGCACCCCGTTGTTTTCCTTAGTAACACCTTTGTCTTATGTTTACTGATTTATGCCTGTCTGCTGCCCCATCCCCCACCTCATAGACTGTAGGCCCCTGAGAGTAGAGCTTAGGTCTGACTTGTTCATCCATAAGCCACATCCAACCTCACCCCGCCCCCACCCCCACCCCCGCCACCACCAAGGATATTTTTCCATTGATTTTTAGAGAAAGTGGGGGAGAGAGAAACATGGATGTGAGAGAGACACATCGATTGGTTGTCTCCTACATGCACCCCCACCAGAGACTGGGGACTAAGCCTGCCACTGAGGTATGTGCCCTGGACAGGTATCGAACCTGGGACCCTTCAGTCTGACGGCCGATGCTCTGTCAACTGAGCCAAACAGGCCAGGACTTTTGTGAACCAAAACTGGTCTTTACAAGTGAACATTTGCAATCCTATATAATAAAAGGCTAATATGCAAGTTGACCGAACAGAGGAACAACCTGTCGCTATGACGCACACTGACCACAGGGGGAGTGCTGCTCAGCCAGAAGCCGGGCTCATGGCTGCCGAGCGCAGCGGTGGTTGGTGGTGGTGGGAGCCTCTCCCATCTCCACAGCAGCACTAAGGATGTCTGACTCCTTGTGGGCCCAAGTCAGTCAGATATGCCCTGAGGGCTCCAGGACTGCAAGAGGGCACAGGCCGGGCTGAGGGACCCCCCACCCCTGAGTCCATGAATTTTGTGCACCAGGCCTCTAGTCAATTTATAACCGGAAAGACTAACTTGGAACCTCAAAAAGCATTCCATTCTTCTCATTAATAGACCTATATTTTTAAAACTGTACTCAATTATTACATTTTGAATTCCACCAATAAAAATGTTAGACATTTTTCTCTTGGGTTATGACAGTACCTACAAAGGCCCTGGCTGGGTAGCTCAGTTAGAGCATCATCCTGATATACCAAGGTTGTGGGTTCAATCCCTGGTCAGGGCACATACAAGCAACCAATGAATGCATAAATTACTGGAACAACATATTGATGTTTCTCTCTTTCAAATCAATAAATACATTTTTGTTGTTGTTGTTAATCCTCACCCAAGGATATTTTTCCATTGATTTTTAGGGAGAGTGGAACAGAGAGGGAAAGACAGAGAGAAACATCTATGTGACAGAAACACATCGATTGGTTCCCTCCTGCATGAGCCCCAACCAGGGCCTAGGCCAGGGAGGAGCCTGCAACCAGGTATGTGCCCTTGATAGGAATCAAACCCAGGACCCTTTGGTCCATAGGCTAATGCTCTATCCACTAAGCCAAACTGGCTAGGGCAATAAATACATTTTTAAAAAAATTTTTTAAAAAATAATAAAGTACCTACATAATATCCTTGATTTTGCCTCTTGGCCCATAGAGCCTAAAATATTTGCAATCTGGCCCTTTATAGAAGTTTGCCAACCCCTGGCCTAAAGTAATATCTGGCATACAGGAGGCAATCCCAAAGTGTCAAAAGGAGACATTTTGTAACAATAAAAAGTGTATCTAAAATGTACATCAATTTGCATAGAAAAAATGGCCAACTATGCATCAGGGGATGTCCACAGTGTGCTCTAGTTTGCTGCTTATCTTTCCCCACAATTAGCATGCGTTGATTTCATCCTCTTATAGAAAAAGGGGCCACATACTAAACCTGACAAGTTCAGGGGAGGTCTGCACGGCAGGCCTTACACTCAGAGACAGAAAGTAACCGCACTGGATGGTCTGAACATAAAAATTCCTAACTAAAGGCAGGTCATGGCAGATAGTTATGTCCCAGGCCTGTAGCTTCCTTGTCAAGAGTCAATCTTAACCTTATATGAGCCTGTCCAATTTCCTTTTTGCATCTAAGATAACATACCTTTTTTTTTTTTTTTAATCCTCACCCGAGGATATGTTTTTATTGATTTTTAGAGAGAGAAGTAGAAAGAGGAACATCAATGTGAGAGAAAGATCGATTGATTGCCTCCCGGACCTGGGAAGGAACCCGAAAACTAGTTATGTGCCTTGACTGGGAGTCGAACCCGCAATCTTTCGGCGACCAGCCAATGCTCCATCCAACTGAACTACCTGGCCAGGGCGAAGATAGCATACCTTTGAAATGTGATGATAAGAAAGAAAGAAAGGTGAGGGTAATTTTTCTAGACCCCTCAGGGCAAGAACTCCTCAATGTTACCTTGTTCCCCGCATACCATCTGTGTGTGCTGTCCATGTTAACTATCCCGTACCCACGAATGTAGAAGTATGTTTCTCTATTTTGCCTTTTTATCCAGTCCCAGATTATTTCCTCGCTTTTTCTCCAATTCCCTTAATCTACCACCAAAGGATTTCATGTAACCCTCTTTGCCGCTCCTCCTTTTATTTTAATGTATAAAATAAGCTGCTGAGCTGCCATTCTCCAGAGCATGTTCTCAATTCCTTGAGTTTTGCTCCCCCGCAATGGTCAGTTTGGCTCTAATTCATAAAAGTTCTCTACAGGTTTGGACGTTTCTCAACGTCCACATTCATTTTAGAAGTTGTATCACTGTTCCTTTCAGGAAGGCAGGCAGTCTGGCAAGCGAGTCACCGAAGGTCGGCCGTGGGCGCTCCACTACGCGGAAGCCACGCAGTCTGAGGCCCGCGGGAGTGGGAAGTTCCCACCGCAAAGTCTTCCTTACCGCAGTGCTGGCTGCAGCGGAAGGAACCGAGTGGGAGGATCTTTGGAATCTCACTAAGCCCAGTCCCATCCTCACCAAGCCCGGCGACTCCGGGTTCTGCTTCCACCGCGGGGTTGGCCGGGAGCCTCCCAGACTCACCTCACCTCGCAGTCTCTTCCCTGCAGCTGCCCGACAGTACAACACAGGCCCTGACCCGGACAAGGGCTCCCCAGTCCCCTTGCCCCGTGGAGAAAATGCCCCACCAGGCCCCCGGGCTGCAACGAAGCAAGCAAAGAGCCCCTGCAACAGATAACGGCCGGCTCGGCCGTTCCAGCGGTTCTGGGGCGGCGGGAGACAGGGGCCCCTCCGCGCAAGCGCAAAAGAGCCCCTGCGTCTGCGCACCGCTAGCCCCTCCCGCGCGCTTGGCCTCACGCGGCTTCTTCCCGCCTGCCTCCCACCCTCACTTCCGGGGTTTCCCGGCGACGGCCGTAAGTGGCGGACGGAAGCAGCCCACGAGGCCCGCCGTAAACGGCTCCCTCGCGCCACTTCCTGCCGGCTTCCACAGACGGCGCTGGTGGGGGATCGAGAGGCACCGGAGGTCGTTCCCGGCGGCAGGAGCCATGGAGATGCCGCTGCCACCCGACGGTGAGGCCCAGCGCGAGTTTAGGGACCGTTTCTCTCTCCCCCGGATCCCCTGTTGGCCTACCCCGCCTCCTGAGGTCCCCGGGCCTAGGAGGGGGCGGGGCTCGGGCTCCCGGGTTCGCCTGCGGCCTCTCCCGCGGGTCTCCGCATTCCCGGCGCGCTTCTGGCCCCTACCAGGACCCGTACTAGGGCGGCCTCTGCGGGGCCCACCCCTAGAGATCCCGACCTGGCGGACGGCGGCTGGTGCGCCTGGGCCCCCGGATTTGGGCGGTCCTCGCTGACGCCCCGCGTGGCCTTTTCTCCGTTCTCCAGACCAGGAGCTTCGAAATGTCATCGACAAACTGGCCCAGTTCGTGGCTCGCAACGGGCCCGAGTTTGAGAAGATGACGATGGAGAAGCAGAAGGACAACCCAAAATTCTCGTTTCTGTTCGGAGGCGACTTCTACAGTTACTACAAGTGCAAGCTAGCGCTGGAACAGCAGCAGCGTGAGTCCTCTCCAGCTCTCTGGTCGCACCCTGGAGCGATTTCTCTCTCTGATACCAGTGCAGGCTCTGCCACAAACCGCCTTCTTTTGGGTCGCATGCTCTTTCAAGTTGTGGAAGCTAGGCCTTCATGATCTCTTCCGTTGTTCCCAGGCCTGCAGCAACTGGTTGCTGGGTCCGAGTGTAATGGGGAAGGAGGTTATGGATCCACCTTCTGGGTTAGAGATCAGGGGTTTTTCTATTGTTTTGCAAACGTGATGACTGAGGTCAGCAGTAGTAGTGATTGCTTCGGTGTTTCCCAGGAAGGAAGTGATAGAGGCTGGACTAGCACTCTGTTTTGAGCCACTGTTCAGCTCCCTTTGTGGGCTCTTCCTGGGTCCAGCAAGGTTTTTGTGCATTTCAGTTGCTTACAGTCCAAATCAAAAAGCATTGTCCCTTTGGGTTTTAGTTCTTTGCAGAGGTTTACAATGTTTACTGAGTTGGACATCAGGATTCTGGTCCTGCCCTCAGAGGATTTAAGATGGAGTTAGAAATCACAGCTGGCCGTTGAATAACCAATAGCCTCCAGGTGGTAAGGTCCTACATCCGTTTTGTTCAGTAATGAATGCGTAGCTTCTGAATACATTTGAATGAGTAGGGGATTGCTCAAGTTGATGGGCATTGAAAGCTGAATGTTCCCTGGATTACAAGCACCAGACTTTGTTTTGGGTCGTTCTTGTGCCCTGATACATAGTACATAGTAGCGTTCAATAAAGAATTTGTAAGAAACTGCTAAGGTGCAGTGGCTTGAACAAGCTTGGTGTGTTTAGGTATCCATGGGAGAAACCATGAGAGGCCCAGCATGGCCGGAGCACAGAACATGTGTGGAGGAGGGAAGCATTTGGTCTGGAGTGGAAATGCCAGGGGAATGTTTGGGTTTTCGCCCTCAGTTCAGGGGTTCTTGTGCATAGTTATGTTTGAGATGGGGGTGAGGAAGATGAGCTTCCTGAAATTGCAGGCAAAATGTTGTGTGTGCGTACATGTCTCTGGAGCAGTTACTCCTCAGCCCCTGCACACCAGTTTAAAACCCCTGCTACAGGAAGTGTGAAGTCATGAGAGAGTTTGAAACAAAGGAGTGGTGGGTCAGGTTCGTATGGTCAGTGTGGCAAAGCTGGAGGGAGCAGGAGTGGAGGCTGGAACCAGTGAAGCCAGCAGGGAATGAACAGGGGCATTTGATGGTAAGGTCTGAATTAAGTCAGTGGGTTGAGCCTGAGGGACTCAGCCTGGGGGGTTCCTGGGGTTAAAGGGTCGAATCCATGAACTAGGGCACCAGATGAATATTTTTGACATAACCAGGTCGGGGAGGACAGTGCTTTGGCTGGAGTGACCAGGGGTGAGAGCTGCTTCCCTTGCAAGGAAAGCTCACTCACCCTGCCCTGTAGGGTTAGAAATCCAGGGCTGCTTGGGACTTGGTGCCATAACCCAGGAAGGACAGGGTGCTTCTAGCAGGGGAAGATTGGGGCTCATGAAGTGTTTTCTGCAGGTAACCACATCTAGCTGTGATTGAAGAATGCACAGACTTAGCCAGATGGGAACTGAAGAGAGAAAAGTGTTCAGGCAGAGGGAAATGCCTTAGGAGGGACTAGGGAGAGGAGGGGACAAGAGCTCAAGGTGGCTGAAGCCAGAGAAGGGGGGTTTCTTAGAGTGGCTCAAAGTGAGGGTGCAGAGTAGGGAGGGCTGGCTTGCCAAGGACTTAGGAATTCTCCTGGGAGCTTTGGAGGTCTCTTGAAGGGTTGGTTTCAGGTCTGTGTTGTGGAGCAGGGTTAGTCATTGTAAAGACTGAAGCCCAGAACTGTTCTAGAATGGTGTTTTGCAAACTCTGTTGAAGGACCCATTTTTGTTTTTTAAAATTCTGTTGTAGAGAGTATACCTTTGCAAAATAGAATAAAAATGTGAGCCATAATAGCATCAAGTACTCCTACACCACTTCTGTATTTGTGGAATCTTCCACCTGACTGCTCCTCAGACCACACTTTGAACAGCATCACTATACTGCCATGTGGAGGGGACTGGACTGGACTCAGGGAGACCAGTTTCAAGGGTGATGCAGGTGACAGCAGAGTTGTGGCAGTGACAGCAGGGACACAGACCAGAATGTGATCTAGGAAGCTGATGACAGCACGGGTTGACTTGTCAGTGTGAGGTGCAAGGGAAAGAGGAGGGTTTGTGCCTTCTAGGCTCTAGCTTGGGTGTATGGGCATAGCCATGCCAGCCACAGAGATCAGGAATGGGGCTTGGTTGGGTGGAGCATGGGGCAAGAGGATATGCATGCCTGTGGAAAGCTATGGGCTGTTCGAGCTGTAATTAGGTCCAGAGCTCAAGGAACCTAAGGTGAACATGATAGATTTAGGAATTACGGTATGCTGATTGTAATTGCATTCCCCTGGGGGTTTCAGAGAGAAGACAGCCCTGGCATCCCAGCAGTTAAGGGTCAGAGAGGAAGAGGAAGGGGCTGAAGAAGTGGCCACACAGACTGAGTGAGACAGGGACCTGTGACAGGGCCATCAGGCTGAATAAGGATGTCCCCAAGGGCTGGGGGAATAGGGGGTGGGATGGATGGACAGAGCCAGACTTGCCCTGGGCTAGTAAGGTAAAGGAGAGATGAATTGAAACGGAATCTTGGCTGTAAAATTGTTGAGATGAGGGGCATGCGATTAAGGGAAAGTTTTTTAAGACAGAAGACAGGTATATTTAGGGGCTGCTGGGAAGAAGTCAGAAAGAAGGAAAAAATGAAGAAATGAGAGCGAGAGAACAGATTTGCTGAAGAAATGTCTCTGGGAGGTGGAGGAGGATGTCCCCGATGGTGTCAACGCCAGAAGGCTCAACCCAGACCTAAGAAGTGACTGAGTGCCCCAAGATGAGCCCTGGACAACACCATCTGTTCTGTCTGCCTGTCTTTGTTCAAAGGCCAGGTCCCCTTGGAGTGGGACTCAGCCGGGTTCCAGAAGTGCATGGTTATGTTCAGACTAGACAAGACCCAGTGGCCGATGGGGAGACCACATCCCACCATCCAAATTTCTATCGCTTCTCATCTGGCCACATTCGGGGCACACACCCACCTGACCCAGTCTCCTACCAGTAGGATGGTCGTCTCACCCCGGCTCAATCTCAGTTGACTCCGAGGAGTCCCTTTTTCCCCAAACAGAGTCAGGATAAGGAAATCAAGAGGCTTGTGGTGATGGGCCACAGCATGTGCTCAGCGGTGCTGGTCTGCTCCTATTTTGGGCTCCCTGGCTGGGCGTCAGGTGGCTTTGATAACCTGAAAGAAAGGAGCATATTAGGGGATGGTAGCAGAGAGGCTGAGGGACTAGGAGAGATGCTCTTGGGGGCAGAGCTTTGGCCTGGGTTTAGCATCAGTTTAGGCCTTGGTGAGGTGGGGAGTGTGAAGGGGGATGGGCTCTAGCTTGGTCTGTGCCAGAGGACACTGGGCAAGACAGACAGTGTTGGAAAGACTGGCAAGGTTACAGTCCTGAAATCTCCAAGGAGAGGACTGGTACAAAGGCGGAAGGTGGTGGATGGGACATGGGAAAGGGGCTGGTTCTAGGCTCTGGGGGAATGAGAGTGGGGTGGGAGAGCCAGGCTGAGAGTGAGTGGAGCCTGGCAGACTGGTGGGAGTGTGGCTGCAGCACAGTGCAGAACTCCTCTTGTGGATGGTAAGTGTAGGGAGGGGAACCCCTATGGCCTAGGGCTGCCCAAGTGGCAGCCAAGGAGACACCTAGACCCCAGCCACCTTCTCACAGGGGCACCTTTTCTCCTCTTCTGCCAGTCATCTGCAAGCAGCAGGCCCCAGAGCTGGAGCCAGCCGCAGCGCTGCCACCCCTCACACAGCCCCCGTTGGCCCCTGCTGCACCCATCCCACCCACCCAGGGAGCCCCGTCAATGGATGAGCTCATCCAGCAGAGCCAGTGGAACCTGCAGCAGCAGGAGCAGCACCTGCTTGCCCTCAGACAGGTACGGGGCCTGCTCCTCCTCTTCCCTCCCACTCCATCAGCCCTGAGTAGGCCTAGGGCCCCCCCTTCCCCTTTCCCCTTTTTGTCTTTGGAGCTCACCCCGTGCCTCAGTTTTCACATCTGTACATTGGGACTCACAAATAACTATTGGGGGACTCATTACCAAGCATCAGTGCTGTGGAGAGTGCTGCCACTACCCATGGCATGTTTAGCCCAGTCCCTCTGGACAGAGGTTGCTTCTCATTCCAGTGAAATCATTACCCAAGCTGTTTGCCTGGGTGGACACCTATGAGTGGGACTACACGTTAGAAATTGTGTAACAGAATACCGTGTGGCCTTTGGTGCCATTGGCACCAGTTCTGGCTAGCCAGGTCACTCCAAGCTGTTGAGGGGAAAGGACCCTTCTGTCCTGATCCATTACAGTTCTAATACTTGCGCCAAATATAGTAGGATGAATCACATGGAAAATGAGATGAATAAAAAAAATAAGGCATCTAAAACACCAGCCCCTGTTTTATTACTATATTTAAGATTACTGTCATATTGCTGACAACAAAACACGCCAGATCACTCACCCTGGATGGAGCTTCTCATAAGATGGGTGGTCCAGCCTCGGCCAGCCCTGATAGGACTGCCTGTCCCCACAGAAGTCCCATATTTCAGCAGTCTCTCAGTTTGCCAGTCTAATGGTGAAACTGCTATCCTGTTTTAATTTTCCATTCCGTGGTTGCTCTCCTTTCTCCTGACTAGTGACCATTCATAAGTCCTCTCTATGCTGTCTGGTCACTTTCTTTTTGTGTTTAATTAGCCTGCAGAGGTTCCTTGTTCCTCTGGGTCTTAATCATTCCATCTGTCACCTGGGGTAGGGGTGGACATTGTCTTTCCCTCTGTCTCATCTTGCTCTAACCTCTGCCTGCCGTGGCCGTGACTGCTCCAGGTGTGGGTGTGAGGGACGGGGCCTTCTGCTGCTGTGGTGGGACATTGATGGACAGTCTTGGTCCCACCTGGCCTCCCAGGAGCAGGTGACGGCGGCCGTGGCCCATGCGGTGGAGCAGCAGATGCAGAAGCTCCTTGAGGAGACCCAGCTGGACATGAACGAGTTTGACAACCTGCTGCAGCCCATCATTGACACGTGCACCAAAGATGCCATCTCGGTGAGGGCAGTGGGGCCGGGTGGGCTCAGTGCTCCCAGAACCTAGTGCTCCTGACAGGTGAGAGCCCACCAAAGCCTCTGGGCCAGGGCTGCTGTAGCGATGCCCCATCTATTCTTGCCCTTCCCCCTTGAGCACCTCCAAGAGAGGGGGAAGGCAGGCAGAGGCTGCAGCATGTGGCCGAGCCCTTGGGCACTACACCCTCGGCTGTGCCCTGACCTTCCTGGGCACCTGCCCATGCTCTGGCCGGGGGAGCCCAACTCTGCTCACCCATTGCTCTGTCTGTTGCAGGCCGGGAAGAACTGGATGTTCAGCAACGCTAAGTCCCCTCCGCACTGTGAGCTAATGGCAGGCCACCTCCGGAACCGCATCACAGCTGATGGGGCACACTTTGAGCTGCGGCTGCACCTCATCTACCTGATCAATGACGTGCTGCACCACTGGTAAGGGCCTCTTGGGCCCCGCTTGCCTTCCCTCTTCTTCCGGCCCTCTTGTGGCCACTGTGCTTCACTCAACATGGCTGGACTCAGGATGTGGGTCATTTGCCCAGAGACCCTGGGAGAGGGTCATCTGTGCCACAAGCTCCTCCTCTTCCCACTCCCCTCTACGTCCCTCTCCTCCTCCTCCCCCCCTCGCCTCAGCCTATCCCTGGATTCCCACCCCCATCCCCACCTCACCTAGGACCACTGTTCCTTCACTCCTTACTCTCTTAGCCAAGCTATCAGCTTTGCTTCAATGATACACATTACACACCCTTAGTCAGCTGACTCTGCCCTGCATCAGGGTCCTCGATGCTGGGTTCCCCTTGCTGATCCTATGTCCAAGCCCACCAAGACAGCCCTCCCCAGGCCAGTGGGTACATCTGCACTGCCTTTTGGGGGCCTTACGACAAAGGTTAACTTAAGGAACCAGATGCCTGGGCCAAGGCAGACCTCGGGAGGAGACAGGCAGTGTGTGGCTGCCATGTTTGGCTTTGAGCTTGACCAGCTGAAGGGCATGGTGCCCGTGAGGGCAGCAGAAACTGACCTGTCCCCCTCGGTCCTTTGCCCTGCCCTATCTTCCGCCACACACATATCCTGGGTCCCTGCCCTCCTCGCACCACACTCAACCACTCCCTACATCATCATTCCCTTATTTCGCATGTGGGGCAATAAACAGCCGCCTGGAACTTTCCCTGCCTTCCTGCTTTATCTACTCCTCTTCTGACTCCAGGCAGCTCTGCAGAGACAGCCCTGTCCTACCTGTCCTCCACCTGGACTGTTCTCCCTCCCCTGACCCACTTCCCTACTCCAGGCACTTGCTCCAGTCTGTGAGCTCTCTCTGGTGAACTTGGTGTTGGGAGGGGTTCCAGCCACTTGCCTCATGCCATCTGGGCTCATTGCCATGCTGGGGGTCCCGTGCCACCTCTGTACAGCTGCAGGGACCTCCACACCCAAATATCCTCAGAGTGCCCCCCGAAGGATGTGGGGGCAGGCTGCCTTGCCCTGCCAGCCACAGGTCCCCAATGCCAGGCACACTTGGCATACTCCCTCTGCCTCCTGAAACACAGGTCCCAAGTCAGAGCTTTTTGTGCACGTGGGATCAAAGTGCTGAGCAGGGCCACATAGACAAGGCCCTGAGCCCACAGCAGCTCTTGCCTGTCCTTTGCGGACAGTGGGATTCTCACAGGCTCTGTGTCTGTTCATTCTTATGCCAGGAGGGAAGGATTATTTTACTAACAAGGAGACCAAAGGGACAGGCATTGCTCTGAAGGTCCCCACCCTGTGTTTTTTCCCTCCTCCCACTGCTGTCTGTCCGTGGGGCCCAAGTGCCAGCACAGGTCTTGTGGGGAGCCCAGCCCTCGTCCCAGCCAGGTTGGGGCCCGTTCCCTGAGAAGGCAGAGGGTGCTATGGCTTGAGCCACGATGGTAACGGGCGCGTGGCCGGGTCCCGCCCCAGGGCCCTGACGCGCGGAAGGTCTCTCCCTCACAGCCAGCGCAAGCAGGCCAGGGAGCTGCTGGCCGCCCTGCAGAAGGTTGTGGTGCCCATCTACTGCACCAGCTTCTTGGCCGTGGAGGAGGACAAGCAGCAAAAGATTGCCCGGGTACGTGGCACAGCCTCGAGGGGTAGAGTAAGGTGGGCAGGGGATGGGGCATGCTGTTTCTCCCTGACATGATCGCTCATCCTCCCACGTCCAGCTCCTGCAGCTATGGGAGAAGAACGGCTACTTTGACGACTCCATCATCCAACAGTTGCAGAGCCCAGCCCTGGGCCTCGGTCAGTACCAGGTGAGTGCCACCACCTCCCGAACTACACACGGGGCCAGGGTAGACACCACCCCAGCAGCTTCCAGAAGTCAGGGGGCCCACCTCCCCCACCTGGGCTGGGAACAGCTGATGGAATGGTGACCTCAAAGCCCAGATGGCATTTTCTAAACTGGGCTCCCACGTGTGCCTCTAGTGAGTGTTGAAGGCCGGGGTCTGAGCAGAAACCTTGGGGGGCCCTGTGCCATGCACAGGAAGCGGGGAACCCTCCCAGGTAAGCTTCCTGGTGCGCTTGTGACCCAGTTTGACCCTGTTCTCAGGGTGTCACTGGCTTGTTTGCACTGGTCCTCCAGGCACGCATTCACACGATGGGAAGGTAAGGAGACCCCAGGTAGTCTAGGCTGCTGTGGCCATCACCTTGTGCAGTCAGTGCTCCCGTACACGTGTCTGCCTTTGCCCAGGGGACAGGCACAGGGCAGAGAGGGTCTTCGTGGTCCCCTCTACCATGGTACCAGCATCACTGCCCTGTGCGCAGCTTCTGGAATAAAAGGCACAGCTCACACCCCTTCTCTCAGGCTGGAAGGCCTGGCTGAATGGCAGGAGCTCTGTGCAGGCTCTTCCCTCAGGGATGGTCCTAAATGCCATCCTCTCCACAGGGGACAGGCTCTCATGCTCAGAAACAAATGAGGAAAGTGCATTTCATACTTTCTCTACATTTTACCCACTTTTTCTTGTGCTAGATAAAAATGGACTTGTGTTACTATACAACAGTTAAGGCTAACTGCTTTTTTTCTTCCTGAGTTCAGCTTAGTAAACATGATAGCTTGTGTTTACTAAGCCTCCACCATACTAGTCCCTTTCCCTGTGTTATTTGCCGACTTCTCCCTGAAATCTTCAGAAGCTGGTCCCAATGTTGTCCCATATTGCAGATGAGAGAAATTGAGGCTCTGGGAGGTGGTGACTTATTCAAAGCCAGGCAGCAAGTATGCACAGCCCATGAGCATGTCTCAGAATATTTGTCAGTGATGTATGTTTAAAGTCTGTGTGGCCATCTAGGGCACAGCTATCATCGCCTGATTCCATTATCGGAATTCTAAACTGCACTTCACATCACCAAGGTTTTGGCTAGATTCAGGTGGTCTGGTTGTCAAGACCAAGTTGATCGGTTCACATGACGGTCACCTGCCAGCCTGCTCCAACCTCTGGGCCTCACTGCCCCTGGCAGCACCCCGACTTCCCAGTGCTTTCCTAGCATTTGTCCCCATGCTGCTCTGGAAGGGGTGGGCCTTGAGGCTCGAGCACTGAGTGCCACCGCCCTTCTCTTTCTACTAGGCAACACTTATCAACGAGTACTCCTCGGTGGTCCAGCCAGTGCAGCTGGCCTTCCAGCAGCAGATCCAGACCCTCAAGACGCAGCATGAGGAGTTTGTCAACAGCCTGGCCCAACAGCAGCAGCAGCAGCAGCAGCAACAGCAACAGCAGCAGATCCAGATGCCACAAATGGAAGCTGAAGTCAAGGCCACACCACCACCGCCTGCCCCACCGCCAGCCCCTACGCCCGCCCCAGCCATCCCACCAACCACCCAGCCCGGTATGTGGCCCCCCTGCACCCACTGGGGGCTGGTCCCAGAAAGCAGCTTTCCCCCAGAGAAGGGCTCTAGTTTCGGAGTCTCAGGCCAGATTCTAATCAGTTTAAAGCAACAGGCTGAGGAATTTCACATTTAAATGTAATAAAACTTTTACAACTCAGTTCTCCTTTATAAACTGTCCCAGAGAACAGACAAAGGAAAGCTGCCCAAATCATTTTCCAAGACCAAGGTAACTTTCTCACCAGTTGGGCAAGGACAGAACAAGAATTACAAATAATAGTACAGCATCGCTTGTGAATAAAGATGCAGAAATACTAAACAAAATCTTAGCAAATTAAATCCAGCCGAGTATCTTTAAAATATATTATGACCAAAAAGAACATGTCCCAGGAATGTATAAGGCTGGTTTAACACTGAAGAAGTCTACCAAAGTAACATCAAGTGGGAGGAAGTGATATTTGCATTAGATACAGAATAGGTAATAAAATTCAGCAATGATAAAAATTCTTCAGCAAACTAAAGTCAACGTGGTAGAAGTACGGTACTTACTGTAAAGCTTTCAGAAAAGACGTGTGTGTCCTGCTGCCTTCCCAGCAGTTTTCACTGGGTCATGAAGCAAGGATTTATCAGGAAATGAAGCCCAGTCTGGGCTGCCCGGGTGTCCACTGATGACTGTTTTGGGTGGTACCTCTTGCTGCTATGGCCTCCACTAACTGCCTTCTTGCCTGGCTCCAGATGACAGCAAGCCTCCCATCCAGATGCCTGGTTCCTCTGAATATGACGCCTCAGGAGGGGTCCAGGACCCTGCAGCCACCGGCCCCCGGGGCCCTGGGCCCCACGACCAGATCCCACCTAACAAACCCCCATGGTTTGACCAGCCTCACCCCGTTGCTCCTTGGGGTCAACAGCAGGTATTTCTTACCGGGGCAGGTGAGCATGTTTGGGCCTAATGAGACTGACCACAAGGGTGGCGGGCAGCCTCTGTAGGCGAGGGGCTTTTAGCCACTTGCTGGGAGACTTGAAGCTCTGCAGCGGGGTCTAGGGGGGAGGGTATGAGAGCCCCATCTTGCCATGGTACTGGGATTAGGTGGAGCAAGAAAGTCAGGCCTTGCCTCCTCCTCTGGTGCTTTGATCATTTGGGATGCTCAGTAACAGGTCCCTGTTTTCCTGTGAGTGCAGGGAAACTCCACATAGTACAGGAGGGTGCTCCCTTTCCTTCCTTTTTGACTCGTTCGACTAGCAAAGTGTCAACATCTTGTCACCCTGGGAAGAACATCGTGCTTTTATAAGGACGTGGAAGGTCACAAGTGTCAGACAGCATTTTCTGGGGCTGAGATACTGGTCACTTCCTCTCGTTTCCTTGGGGTCAGAAACTTCTAGGCAACGGCAAGGATCATCTCATCCAGCATAACAGAACTAGGAGCCTCACAATAGGGTCCCCTCGCTGAGGGTCTGCCCTTGGTCGGCAATCCATAGTCAGACGCCATGGCCTGGCAGTGCTCTTGGCCTGGCCTGCCCATGAGGCATCTTACTCGTTTCGAAATGATTGCCATGTTTAAAGTTTGGCTTTCTGGCTTCCTGAGGGTATGGTGGCCTGGGCCAGTCTCTGGTGGTAATGGTCAGTGGAGCTAACCAACTATGACCCTAGAGATGAGCTCTCTGATTGGCCTCATCTGGACACATCCTCCCTGGCTCTTGAGTTTGGGTTGCAGTCCAACTTTAAGTCTTCAAAGCAGCAGCTGGGTGAGATTAGAGCTCATGCTGTCTTCAGGCTTCAGAAACAACTGGGTTGGACCTAGGAGCAGACCCTGAAATAGGACTTGAGGGCAAGTAGTTAAGTGGGAGATGTCCCAGGAGAACAGCACAGGTCGAGGGAAGTTATGAAGGCTGTCTTCAGGGTGGGTGGCCTCTGGGCTCAGCCACTACACATACTCTGGACGCAGTGGGGGAGGCACCTCTGTACTGTCCACGAGGGGATCGGGGTAGGGGGTGTTCAGATTCCCTGTACATGGGGCTAATAGAAAGTCCTGTATGAGGACCCAGAGGAAGTCCTCAGCCACGATGGGGGTGCAGAAACTTGGGAGTCAGGTTATCAGCATGGACAAGAGGGGCCAGTGGTAGGGCAGATAACACAGCATCCACTGTGCACGGCAGTAAACAAAGCACCATGGCCTGCCCAGGGCAATGCCCAGCAGACCGTCAGCATGCGTCACCCGGCAGTGCAGAGGCTGGATGGGCCTCAAGAGTGTCTAACATCTGCTCTTTGTCTCACAGCCTCCCGAGCAGCCCCCCTACCCACACCACCAGGGTGGGCCACCCCACTGCCCACCTTGGAACAACAGCCATGAGGGCATGTGGGGTGAACAGCGTGGGGACCCAGGCTGGAACGGCCAGCGTGACGCACCCTGGAACAGCCAGCCTGACCCCAACTGGAACAGTCAGTTCGAGGGCCCCTGGAACAGCCAACACGAGCAGCCGCCCTGGGGTGGTGGCCAGCGAGAGCCGCCCTTCCGCATGCAGCGGCCACCACACTTCCGCGGGCCCTTCCCACCCCACCAGCAGCACCCACAGTTCAACCAGCCACCACACCCCCACAACTTCAACCGCTTCCCGCCCCGCTTCATGCAGGATGACTTCCCCCCGAGACACCCCTTCGAGCGGCCCCCCTATCCTCACCGCTTTGACTACCCTCAGGGGGACTTCCCTGCTGGTGAGTGTTGTGCATGTTTGAGGCCCAGTACACACAGCCCTCTCCTGCCCCTGGTTCCTGGAGGAGTCCAGGTTGCCTGCCTGAAGGAGGCACCTGACAGATTGGCCTCCTGAGCAGGCGGGAGGCCCTGCTCTTGGTCTATGGTGTGCACCTGATGTGCCCAGAGGCTAGGTCATGGGCAGAGGGTCATAGGATGACAGAGGAGAAGAGACCACACCAAGCTGTAGAGGTGTGACACGTTGGTCCCTCTTCCAAGGAACAGGGCACTGTCTCTCTGTCCTGCAGAGAAGGGCAGATGGATTCCAAAAGGAAAAGTAACCCCCAAGTGCCCACAGCAACAGGCACCGAGTCCAGGGCCACACCGCTGTCAGCATTGGTTTCCCCTTCCTTGTCCCGACAGTTTGCATCAGCTCCTCTACTTCATTGTTGTTTTTCAAAGAGTCTTTATTTTAACTTTCTCTTTTTAAAATAAAATTTTCAATATGTTTTTATTGATTTAAGAGAGAGGGGGAGAGAGAGAAACATCAATGATGAGAGAGAATCAGCGATTGGCTGCCTCTTGCACACCCCCTACTAGGGATGGAGCCCACAACCCAGGCATGAGCTCTGACTGGGAATCCAACCGTGACCTCCTGGTTCATGAAGTTGATGTTCAGCCACTGAGCCACACCAGCCGGGCTTAAAAGAATTTTATTCTTACTGTACACCTGCCTCTACCTTAACATCCTCCGTTGGTTATAAATTCAGCTCAGAGATCACTTAGTTTATTGCCTATGTTAATATCCTGGGGTGGCATGACAGTCCCACAGATTGGGTGGATCCAACAACAGTTACTGTTTCCCAGTCTAGAAATAAGGTTAGTTTCTTCTAATGTCTCTCTCCTTGGCTTGTAGATGGCTACCTTCTCCGTGTGTCCTTACACAATTGTCTCTTTCTACCTGTCTGTGTCCTAATCTTATAAGTCATACTGAATCAGGGCCCATCCATATGACTTCATTTTAAGTTAATTACCGCTTCAGAGGGAGAGTTAGGACTGGTGGTGGTGAATGCGGGGGTGAGGGGTGGGGAGGAGATAAAATTTAGCCCATAACATTGCTGTTAGAAGGTTCTGTGATTTCCCTGTGGTTCCTTCTTTAACCTACGAGGTCCATCAGGTGCTGCTGTGGGGTGCCCGCCCCCTCCCAGCCTCGGCTCCTCCCCCCTTGCTGCATTGCCTGAGCAGTGAGTGAAGCAGTGGGAGGGAATGTGATGGAAGGGCTGCTCAGAAAGTGGGTGTTGGCATCCTTGCTCCTCTCTGAGGTCCTTGGTGCCACCCGGCTTATAAATTCCCTGTGAGCCTGAGATAAGTTTCTGTTTTGCAGAGATGGGACCCCCTCACCATCACCCTGGCCATCGCATGCCACATCCTGGGATCAATGAACACCCTCCCTGGGGGGGACCCCAACACCCCGACTTTGGCCCTCCTCCCCATGGTTTCAACGGGCAGCCGCCCCACATGCGGCGACAGGGCCCTCCTCACATCAACCACGATGACCCCAGTCTGGTCCCCAACGTTCCCTACTTCGATCTCCCCGCCGGGCTAATGGCCCCCCTCGTGAAGGTAAGGTCTGTGGTGAGTGCCAAGCTCAGTGGGACTTGCTCAGGCCAGTGCCTCTGTCTCCATGTGAAAAGCTCGTAGATGAAACGAATTTCCCGTAGACTACAAAACTGCTTCCCCAGGCCGCTTCCCTCTCATTTCCCACTCCCCAGTGAACTTGTCCAAGCCAGTCTGTGAGAACGCACCCGAGTCAGTGAGGCCTGTGTCCCCTTATCCCTCTGCATCTTTCTCCTGGTGCTACCAGTTTGGTGTCACTTGGGGCAGGCTGGGTTGGGCATGAGGCACGGGTCCTCCTAGTATTGGTTCTTGTTAGCCACCTTGTCCAGGGGTTGACGGCAGAGGGGTTTCTCAGGAAGGGGCAACCTCAGAGGAGTGCCTTCATGGAACCTGGGAATGTATGTGAGGGGTGAGGTGAGCAAGGAGCTGGGGCAGGCAGAGGGACCATCGGATGAGCCAGTTCCTGGGCCGGGCTAAAGCTCCTGATTGTGGGAGGGCCCTCAAGGGAGATAACAGAGCTCTGGGTAGGAAGTCAGGGCAGAGGGTGGCACCTGAAGGTAGAGCATTGGATTCACAGCGTGTCTATGAATGAATCAGGTCTCTTTCTGTCTCCTTATCCTGAAGGCCATGTCTTCTGTGGTCATTTTTTTGGAGAATTCTGTGGCTTTTATCAGCCTCGAGGGTGGGCCTTCCAGTGAGGGCTGGGTGAGCACTCTGTTGCCCAGGGCAACCTGAACACCAAACCAGGCCCTGTCTCCTGCACCTGCATCTTTCTGGGTGGGCCTGAGGGGGCTCCAGCAAGATGTGACAGCTGTGTTCTCCACTGCAGCTAGAAGATCACGAGTACAAGCCTTTGGACCCTAAAGACATCCGCCTTCCACCTCCCATGCCACCCAGTGAGAGGCTGCTGGCGGCCGTGGAGGCCTTTTACAGCCCTCCTTCCCATGACAGGCCAAGGAACAGGTACGGGGCCTGGCCAGCAGTGGGGCCAGTGATGGGAGGGGAGTCTCTATCCCATCTCCCAACCTTTCTTCCCCCAAGTTTGCTTCACAAGAAAGACTCTTACCATCCATACCTTCTACCCAGCATGGTGTGAGGCCCAGGTGAGGAGTGTGGTGTCTCTAAGAGAAGTTGCATTATAGGGTCCATTTCTCTCCTGACTGTGGGTGATATGTGTCACACATGGTGGCCCTTGATGAAAGGCTTTTCTATTTGGGACACGTTATCTTGCTGCACATCCAGGCTTTGTCATGGGTCCCTTTCAGGATACCCTCCCGCAAAGGCCTTAGCACCAGCCCAGCTGATATTGCTTCCTTTCCTGTGCCAGGCACAGGTTCCCATCTATGAGTCACAGCCCCTGGTTCCCAGTTACGATTACCACAGGCCCTAAGACCCTCAGCTCTTTCTTTCAACTGCAGTTCAGAAAGGCCGAGAGCCGGTGGTGTCAGGTATACAGCCCAGTCTCTCCACTTCCCAGCAGGTGTCCCGACCTCAGCCTGCTTCCTAATCCCAGAAAGGGTGTCCCGTGGAAATGACAGCCCAAGTGCTGTCTGTGGTGGCACGTGCTCGGCATCCTGAGTGAATGAGGGTAGGGAGGCTTGTGGGTAGGAGGTAGCCTCCTCCCTCCTGATGAGCTTTCCCAGTGCCCTTCGGGAAGGAGGCTGTTGTGGTCACATTGCCCATCTTACAGCGAAGGCTGGGAGCAGAATGGCCTCTACGAGTTCTTCCGAGCAAAAATGCGGGCCCGACGGCGGAAAGGCCAGGAAAAGAGGAACAGGTAAGGGCGTCCCTGCTGACTTGTGTGGAGTCATCATGCCTCCCTGGCTACATCTTGTCATGAATTGGCTTAGAGTGACACTGTTCTGTCACACCCTAACATGTTGTATCATGCCCCCAACACCTAATGTCATAAAACATATGATATCACCCCCAATCGTAGACAGAGGAAGTCAGGTCTAGCCTCTGCCTGGGTCTTGGGTCTAGCCCCCTATGTTAAAGGTGCTAGGAGCCCTTCCCACAGCCTGAGTTAAGACACCAGCACAAGAGAAGTTTGCTTTGGTCTGTATTCACCAAGCTGTTTAGGAATGTGAGGTGGTGGTGGTGTGAATGGCATGTCCGGACCCCTGGGGTCATTCGCAACCTGGGGTGGGGGTGGCAGGCTCAGCCTGTGTGGGAGCTGGGAGGTACTAGCTCCAGCTCACCAGCCTCTCCCTGCAGCGGACCCTCGCGGTCTCGGAGCAGATCCAAAAGCCGAGGGCGCTCCTCCTCTCGCTCCAACTCGAGGTCTTCCAAGTCGTCTGGCTCATACTCCAGGTCACGGTCACGCTCCTGCTCCCGTTCCCGCTCCTACTCCCGTTCCCACTCCAGGTAGGCAGGTACCACCTCTCGGGGACTTGGGCCTGAGGCTTCAAGGCTGCCCGACTGACCTGCAGGGCTCGCCCTCCTCCCCTCCCCCAACAGGAGCCGAAGCCGATCCCGCTCCTCAAGAAGCCACTCAAGGTCCCGCTCCCGCTCCAGGTCCAAGTCCTACTCCCCAGGAAGGAGACGTCGGTCGCGGTCCAGGAGCCCCACTCCGCCGTAAGATTTCTGTCTTAACTGTCCAGTGACCCGCTGGGAGCGCTGGATCCTGAGGCTTTGCTGTGAATGTTGAAATGTGTCATTGAGAAGACATGCTCGTGGTGGCCCGTGCTGGCACAGGGCCTCAGGTACACCCAAGCATTAATGCAGTGACGGTGGCACTTCCTGATCTCACGTGGTGGTGGCTGGGCTCTGTTTCTAACCGTTTTAGGGGCTTGGTGTGACCCACCCTTGCTGCACAGTGTGAAGCGGGGGCAGTCACCTTAGAGAGTTCCCGTTATCTGGCTTGTGAAGAGGACGAAGAATAATAGAGACACAAGTGTGTGTGTCCATCCTGCACTGTGACTGTTCTCATATGCCACACCCTGTAATATTCTAAGTTTTCATTCCAATAAATATACCTGCTCTTTTTTAAAAGATGTAACCTGTCTTAATTTTAGTTCCTCAGCTGGTCTAGGTTCTAATTCAGCACCTCCTATACCTGACTCCAGGCTTGGGGAAGAGAACAAAGGACATCAGATGCTGGTGAAAATGGGTAAGGTTCCGGGGAAGAACAAGTTGCTCTGGGATTTTGAGGTTGGGGATGATGGCTTCAGAGGAAGTCCCAACTCACCACCTTATCTTTGAGAGAGGGTGGGCCTGCTGGGCATTCTTCACCAGCTTTGTGTTCATAAACAGCGTTTATGCATGTTACCTCCCCAGATGCATTCCTACTTAACTGTGTCAGGATAAAGGCACCACACTGCAGTTTTTGTAGGTTGTAACCACTCACCCCTCTTTCTTCCTAAGGCTGGAGTGGATCTGGTGGCCTCGGCGTGAAAGAGCAAGGGATCCAGGACCCCATCAAGGGGGGGGACGTGCGGGATAAGTGGGACCAGTACAAGGGTGTGGGTGTGGCCCTGGACGACCCCTACGAAAACTACCGCAGGAACAAGAGCTACTCCTTCATCGCCCGCATGAAGGCCAGGGACGAGTGCAAGTAGGTGTGGTGAGGAGCTCTGCCATCCGCCGGCAGCTTGGCAATTGGGACCTTCCTGGCTTATTGGATGTGGAAGATGGTAGGGACCTCTCGGTTCTCACGCAGCCTCCATTTGGGGGGAGCTACAGAAGAGGACAACCATAGCATACCTAGCGACCAGTGCCATGCTCTACTGCGGGAGGCACAGGCCCCACCTGCAAACCAGCTTTCACATAGAAGAAAGATTCACGTGAGGACACCCTGCACTCATTCCCTGGACAGTGAAGCGAGAAACATGAGCCTCTCACCCCCTGGACAAGAATCCTTGACACCTGTAGGAATGGATTTTTTGTCTCTTCCCAGTCAGATGCGAGTCTCTGCTTAAATCAGCAAGCATGTGTGGAGGAGGCCTTGGCGAGCACCAGGTGCCCGGACTAGGGGTGCAGCGGGCCAGCTCTACAGCCTGCACCTCCCTCTTAGGTCGTGACAAAGCTCAGGCCAGGCGCTAGTACTGCTCACTCTCTAACAAAGGAAAAACAAAACCTTGATTTGCAACATTAAACAGGGTTTTCATTTTTACTCCAAATGGTTTAGTTTTTAAAAACATGTTGATCTAAGATATCCCCAGTGAGATAATTTGAAACTTGATTCCTCCAAGACATACTGGCCCTTAGTTATTTTAGTTAAGTTGAATTTTTTTTTAACGTTAGCCATTTGCTGTTATCTCCAGACAGAAAAGGATCTAAGGAGATGGATCTGAGAGAGCTTCAGGTCACAGGATGATACCCGTGGAGGATCTGTGCCCTCAATGTCTACTTGTGTTTTTCACTTCAGAGAACCCTGACACCAGCACCTGCGTGCAATAGTCCATTCAGACCCAGTGTGGGGAGGAGCCACAGGCCTTGCCTCCTGCTCCGTCACTTCCTTTTCCCACCCACCCTCCTTCAACCACGAGGGGGTGAGGCCTGGAGGGAGCCGCTGGCGACCACACTGGGATCTGCTGCACTTAGTATCTTTAGGCAGCGGGGTGCGGTGCCGTTTATTTGTACAGAAACATTTTCAAAAAATTCTTTTCGATAAGATGCAAAATCCTCCAACTTTTCAACCTGATGTGATAAAATATTTGATTTTGTTCTAGGTTTCCTGTAGCTGTGAATTGTTTAAATGTGTCTGATTCAGGATATAAAGCATAAACATGTGCTGTTAACAATTTCTTGTGGGTTTTACTGTTTTGCCTTCAAATAAAGACTTTTTCATAAAGACCTCTTCCTTGGTGTGTTGAGCTCAGAAGGGAGGAGGTGTGTCTGAGTGTGGACTTTGAGTTGTAGGCTCAGGTCAAGCTCTGCCTGGTGTCTCACACCAAGGTCCCCAGAATGGACCCCTGACCCTGTGTCCTTGTTAGTAAATGGGACTCTCATCCCCCATCAACCTCAGCTCGTTAGGAAGCCAGTTCCGGGACAGGTGGAGCCGTTCCACGGGGCTCCAGGCAGGCTGGCAGCCTCTGTCTTGCCATGAGTGGTAAGGTCACCCGGGTTCCATTTCCACTGGTCTATGGTCTGTCCTCAGGGGCCGGGAGGGGAATTCCACTCAGGTGAGTCCTAGGTGCCACCTGCCCCCTCCCACATTAACTATCCCCTGGACACTAACGTGTTCTGGCTGGAGTGTTCTAACTAGACCAGCTTGTTAGAATCACAAGCCAAGCCTTACCTGGTGGTGCTCACAGCTCCTCCTTCACCTCCTTCAGAGCGTCCTCCATGGTCAGTGGGGCGGGTCTGTGATGCCTGATGTACTGTGGAGCAGAGGACAGACGGACATGTCACCACAAGCCTCAGCCTACTGGGGCTTTGGGTGCTAAAGATAGTGCCTGTCCCCAGCAGTTCCTGGTCACACAGACAAAAAATGACATGCCATGTGGTAACGCTGCGGGGACAGAAGAGATGAGCCCTGGCTGAATGCTTGAGTCTGAAAGGATGAGTGACTGCTGTCAGGAAGGAAGAAGGGCTGGGTGCCCTTCTCAGGACACGGGCCCAGAGCAGGCAGCGAGGAGCCATGGTAGGCTATAGACAGCAACGTGGTCAGATCACCAGCCTGCGTCCAGTCAACTGATGGACGTCCAACAGAGGAACGAAAGGGATCCCACAGGGTGCAATCAGCAAAGTCTGGAATGTGGGAGACTGTCAGACAACAACCTGTTTTCTCTAACAAACGAAAGAGATGGGGATGGAGGTGTAGAGCAGTGGTTCTTAAAGTGGGTCCCCAGTGGGCCACCGTGCCGCCAACAAACAACCTGGGTAGTCACAGACTTGGGGTGCTACACTGCTCAAGGCTGAGAACCATTTTTCCAGATTAGGAGGCTAAATAGAAAGGAGGCATCTCGATGTATGGACTATGTCTGGATCCTGATGAAGAAAATAGGAACGGCCAGGCCAGCATGGCTCAGTGGTTGAGCAACAACCTATGAACCAGGCCATGGTTCGATTTGGGTCAGGGTTACGGGCCCAGGTTGTGGGCTCGATCCCCAGTGTGGGGTGTGCGGGAAGCAACCGATCAGTGATTCTCATCATTGATGTTTCTGACTCTGTCTCCCTCTCTCTTCCTCTCTGAAATCAATAAAGATAGATTAAAAAACAAAAATAGGAACATGTTCAACTTTTATGAGGTAAGTGGAAATCTGAACCCTGGATTTCAAACAATATAAAGTTAATTGGGTGTTGGTATGATAATGGTACTGTGACTATTTTTTAAAAGTCATTTTTTAGAAATACATACTGAGATATCGATAGATAAAATTATTTTTTAAATCATGCAGAATAGTTCATATAATGCTGAAACCGGTTTGGCTCAGTGGATAGAGCATCGGTCTGCGGACTGAAAGGTCCCAGGTTCGATTCCGGTCAAGGGCATGTACATTGGTTGCGGACACATCCCCAGTAGGAGGTGTGCAGGAGGCAGCTGATCAATGTTTCTCTCTCATCGATGTTTCTAGCTCTCTATCCCTCTCCCTTCCTCTCTGTAAAAAATCAATAAAATACATATATATATAAAAAAAAGAATAGTTCATATAATACGCCATTCCTATAAAGAAGTATACATATAGCCGAAACCGGTTTGGCTCAGTGCATAGAGCGTCGGTCTGCGGACTGGAAGGTCCCAGGTTCGATTCCGGTCAAGGGCATGTACATTGGTTGCGGGCACATCCCCGGTAGGGGGCGTGCAGGAGGCAGCTGGTCGATGTTTCTCTCTCATCGATGTTTCTAGCTCTCTATCCCTCTCCCTTCCTCTCTGTGAAAAATCAATAAAATATATTTAAAAAAAAAAAAAAGAAGTATACATATAATATATGCCTAGTACATCGTAATATATTTTATATATCATATATTATAACGTGACATATATTACACATCAAATAGTTCCCTGCTGCCCCGGGCTGAGTGCTGTCCCCATGGTCAGAGCCCTGCCTGCCCTCCCTCTCCCAGGAGGGGGTAGCTGTGCTGCAGTCACCTCTTTGGTTTCCTCCAGGGTGTGGTAGTGGAACGTGTCTTGGTCCAGGGACTGCAGGAGGGACCCATGCAGGTGCCGGCTGGCCTCCATGAACTGCTGCGTCAGGCTCAGCTGCTGCTTAAGCATGTCATTGAGTGCGAACACGGCCGGGCTGTAAGCTGTCAGGGCTGTCCCCAGCACCAAGTTACTGAGCAGCCCCTGGGCCCCTGTCCTCCCATCCCAGCCCAGTCCCCTCATCCCGTCAGCATCACCTGCTTTGGGCCCAGGTGCTCTGCAGGCCCCACTCCTTCCGGTATGTCTCCATACTTTCCAGAAGCAATGCCATCTTGGGAAGTAGTGAAGGTCTTGCCTTTTGTCTGTCCCTAATAAATGAACTGCCTTCTACTGACGTGTGTGAACCTCAGAGCTGCTTGTCAAGAATGCTCACCTCTTAGGCAGATTTGGAAGTCTTCACCTCCACATCCAACACACAGAAAGGTTAGTAAATTGACACCCAAAATGTGCAATTGCATGATGTAAATCTATTTAACACTACCCACTTAAATATGGGAAAGGGGGTAAATTTGATTTATGCACTTTTAAATGTAATTAAATAAAAAAATTTAATTAAATAAAAATACAATTAGAATTAAAACTGCAAGTGTTAAAAATGATCATTATTCAAATATATAGTAACACTAGAGGCCCGGTGCATGGATTCGTGCAATGGTAGGGGTGGCGTGGCCTGCGGGGATCTGCCCGCTGTGGGAGTGCACTGACCACCAGGAGGCAGCTCCTGCATTGAGCGTCTGCCCCCTGGTGGTCAGTGCATGTCATAGCGACTGGTTGACAGGTTGTTCTGGTCATTCCGCCATTTGGTTGCTGGGCTTTTATATATATAGATGGAAAAATCTTTGAGGTTAATATTGTTTTTTAAAATCTCTTTTTAAACATATAAACGTTTCTTCTGTAACAATTACTATATTTTAATATCTTCATATTTTTAAAATTTTAAGAAAACTAAAATGGGGGGGGAAATAGTAAGTACTAGTGTAACTTTACTGGTGTCATGTGAGCCATCAGTGGCCCCATGGGGACCTGGCAAAGTCTGGGCTCCCTAAGAAAAAGGCTTTTGGAGAACTGTTGTGTGTCTTCCAGCCTGGGGTGGGTCTCCCTAGGCTCCATGACTCCCCCAGACTCAGCAAGGAGGCCAGTCACCATACTGGCTGAGTGTCTTCAGAGGAAAAACAAATAATGGATTCTGGATTAAAAGTCTCAAAGGGGAACATGCAAAATAAAAATATCCTTGCCAAAGCCGGTTTGGCTCAGTGGATGGAGCGTCGGCCTGCGGACTCAGGGGTCCCAGGTTCGATTCTGGTAGGGGGCATGTGCCTTGGTTGCGGGCGCGTCCCCAGTGGGGGGTGTGCAGGAGGCAGCTGATCGGTGTTTCTCTCTCATCGATGTTTCTGGCTCTCTGTCCCTCTCTCTTCCTCTCTGTAAAAAATCAGTGGAATATATTTTAAAAAAAAAATAGCCTGGTGGAATGGAGAGGCTTAGAGGTGAGTTACTTATAACCTTCCTCTTTTGTCTGACATTCATCTCCTTTGGCAAGACAGATGGAAGGTTCTTGATCACTCAGTCTATCGTCTGGGATCCGAGGAACTGTAGCAGCTGCCTATGGCTGTGACAATCCCCACAACGGATTCCTCACACCCAGCACTAAACGTGGCGCCACACTTCCAACGGTGGGGGTGACTTTGCAGATGAAATGCATCCACTTCACCACAAGGACCCCCGAGCTGGGCTGTTACCTTCTATTGCATCTGCGCTGACGACATGACTGGCGATGGGTGTAGGATCCACATAGGCACTTCCCAGGGCTGGCCCGACGGTCGCCATACCGGCCTCTGTCCCAAGGAAAAAGGGGGAGGGGTAAGTGGCCAGATTTGGAGCAATGGCTACTGTATGGCTAAACCCCCAATCTAAATGAACCAGTCCAGGAGAATTATACCCCTTGTTCAGTCCAGGAACAAGCTCTGTTTATGCTACGGATGTTGTCTATATGAGACAAGGGAGCAAGACAATGCTTAAAGAAAAGGGAACTTTTGCCCCGGCCAGTGTTGCTCATTGGTTAGAGTGTTGGTCCACATACTGAAGGGTCTGAGGTTCAATTCCTGGTCAATGGCATGTACCAGGGTTGTGGGTTTGATCCCTGACCCTGGTCAGGAGGCAACCAATCGATGTTTCTTTTGCTCCCTCCCTCCCTCTCCCTTTCTTCTAAAATCAATGGGAAAATATCCTTGGGTGAGGATTAACAAACAAACAAAAAAACAAAAAAGGAAAGGGAACTTCCTTTCCAGAAGGGCCAAGCCTGACAGTGGGGACAAGAGAAATGTCTGGAAAGTCACACTGGGCATGATGAGAAGGGCCCCCTGCACCACAGAAGGGAATCCACCCAAACACACCAACTTGAGACCACCAGCTAGTGCAGCCTGGGAGACCTGCACAGGCCCCATGAGCTGCCAGAAGGCAGTTTCTGTCGCAACGCTGCTCCCCCAGGCTCACCCTGGGCACCACTGACATTTGGGGCCACATCACTCCTGGTGGGGGTGTCCTGGGCACTGCGGGGTGTTAGCAGCATTCCTGTCCTCCACCCAGCTGTCACAGCCCAAATGGCTCCAGACCTTGCCAATGTCCCCCATGGCCAGAACCACTCCAGTTGAGAACTCCAGTGGTCATTGATTCTGGAAACTCATAATGTTTGAGCGCTCAGAAGAGAAGGAAACACCCAGGGCAGCTGCCCCTCGTCTGTGTAAGAGGAAAGCAGGGCACCGAGGACCCCCAGCTAGTTAACCACGATAGCCAGACTCCAGACACTGGAGCTCCTTGTCACGCCTCCAGGTGCCCACTGCACAGCCTGAGTGCCTGTCACTGCCACCGAGGCCTGCACCTCCCTCCTCGGGCACTCCGGCCTCACACTTACCCTTTGTCCACTGGTAGGTAAAGGCAGGGTCAAGGGTCTGCACAGCCTGCTCCTTCACTGTGACTCTTGTCACATCCTGGGCCCCCTTTTTCCGAGAGGCACCTGTTGGTGGGGGGTGGTCTGTCTTCAGGCTTGCAGAGAGTTCAGACCAAGTGGCCAACGTCCTGTCCAGAGACTCCTCAGAATGGGTCATTGGCTCTGATGCTGTCAGGCTTGGGGAATTCTCAAAATCTTCCGAATAAGCCACGCTCACCATGCTGGCTGTGGGCTCCCCAGGCGTCGGCCTCAGGTTAGCAGCACGCTGGGGCGCAGCAGAGGAGGCCGATGGCTCACTCAGGTGCTCCGAGACCTCGCTTCCGGTTGGGGGGCCCCTGGTCCTGGGGCTTTTGCTGGGTGCCTTTTCCCTCAGACCTCCTTTCTAAAACGAAGGACAGTAGCGATAACCGGAAAGTGGTTTCGAGCGATGAACATGCTCCAGATACCACTGCCTTAGACGAGGTGCGGTACGCCTGGGGGCCCACCTGGCGAGGGCCCACGCTGGTCCTTTATTAGATGTGGGCAGGGGGAGTCACTGAGTGGGGCTGCTGCACGTAACACTGTTGGTTTCAGTATGTGGGGAGCACATGAGTGAAATCTGTTAGAGTGTCATTATTGTGTATTATTAGATGCCTTTGATATTGAGGTGGTCTCTAATACGGCAAGAATCACAACGGGGCAGTGGAACAAGTCAGGCAGGTGTTGCTATGGGGGGATTAAACGGGACCCGCTTTAACTGTCCACTGTATTAAGTAACTTCGTCCTGTTATCACCTAAGTCGGGGTCTCTCCTGTGGCACTCGACATTTGAGAGCCAGACATTCTTTGCAGTGGGGGCCGTCCTGTGCCTTGCAGGGCGCTGAGCAGCACCCAGCCCAGCAGCCACCAACTCAACGCCAGCAGCACACCCCACCGCAGTCATGACAACCAAAAAATGTCTCTAGACATCACCAAGTGTCCCCTGGGGGCACAGTCACCCCGTTAAGAACTGCTGACCTAAAGGAAGTGTAACAGTTGCAAACCTTCCTAAGTAATGACTTACAATGAAAAATTAGACAGTTGTACTTACTTTCTGTTCCAAGTCCGATTGCATGCTGACAGCTGGAGCCAGATCATCAAGGGATAAAATATTTATTCTAAAATCTGTAATTAAAAATGTAACATGATATTTACTCATTTATTTGCTCCATAAATGTTTGCCATCGTGTTGTAGGCACTGGGCTAAGCATTAGCGATAGGAAGATGGGGAGACATGCCACCCTGTGCTCAGTAAGCTAGTCCAGGGGGTCTGCACACTTTTTCTCTAAAGAGTTAGATAGCAGCCTGGCTGGCGTGGCTCAGTGGTTGAGCATCAACCCATGAACCAAGAGGTCACTGGTTCAATTCCCAGTCAGGGCCTATGCCTGGGTTGTGGGCTCCATCCCCAGTGGGGGGCGTGCAGGAGGCAACCGATCAATGATTCTCTCTCATCATTGGTGTTTCTATCTCTCTCTCCCTCTCCCTTCCTCTCTGAAATCAATAAAAATATATTTAAATAAAAAAGTTAGATAGTAAATATTTTTGTCTTTGAAAGCTAGACAGTTTCTGTCCCAACTACTCAGCTGTCCTTAGTGTGTGAAAGCCACCACAGTCAAGGTGTAAACAAATGTGTGTGGCTGTGTTGTGTTCTGATAAAAATTTATAAAACAAACCTGGGCCTCCCGGGTCCTGGTTTAGATGGATGAGCAGATGATCACAATGCAATGAAAATGTTGAAGTATGCGGGGTGGGAGGGGCACCCCAGCCTCTGGGGGAGATGGGAAGAAGGCTGCAGGGCCTAGTGGAGTGGCACCTCAGGCAGATGTGAGGCTGGGCCTGATGCATCCTATGTTCTCATTAAAGCAAGTTAAGGACCTGGGAGCTGGCACTGAATGAGCGTTTTGGCACTCCAGCTGGCCGACTGCCAAGGCCGGACGATGTGAGTGCTAAGGTATTAGCAGGAACAAATGGGAGCAGGGCCCTCTGGGCAGGAGGCAAGAGCCAGCGGTGGGAGAGAGGAGAGCAAGCTCCCATTCTCTCTGGAAAGGCCAGCTGAGGGGCTGTGCCCGATGCCCTCCCCACCTACCCATCGAAAGACCAGGTCCAACCCAGCCTGACATTCTAGCCCGAGGACTCGCCCCTCCTCCGAGCTCCTCTAACATGAACCGTCATCTCAATTCACACGGCAGGTAGGTCCAAACATGCGATCACAGACAAAACCTCTGAGCTGAGCCCTCCCAGCGGGCCCAGGGCAACGGCCCCAAGGGAGGTCACGGCCTTGAGCACTTGGAACGGTGTTGGCACTGGCTGAGAAATAACATCACTGTCACATCAGCCAATCTTTAAACGCACGTGTGAAGCCGGGCCAGCGCAGGCACTTCACATGCAGTCTCATGGACTTGGCTCTGTCCCACTTTACAAGTGAGGAAACTGAGGCACAGAAAGGCCAAGCCTGCACAACCAATAACCAGTGGGGTTAGGATGTCCCCCAGGTATGTCAGACCCCAAACTTGGACTCGTACTCACCCCTCATTCCCAGCTGCCGCCCTCCCTGGAGGCTGCAACTGGATGAGGGTGGGCGGGGTCTGGTCACCAGGACAGACCCTCCAGGCCAGCAGTGGGGCCAGAATGGTGGGGATACCCACTTACCAGCCCCTCAGTGCAAGGATCCTGCCAGAATAGGCCAGGCGTCAAACGGCATTTGGCGGCCCCTGAAGGGGCTCCAAGGGGTCTTCTCATATCCACAGCCTCACCCGCCCCCGTGCTCTGACCCCAGCCTAACCTGGGGGTGGGAGGGGGGCCTTTGTTGGCAGTGCGTCCTCCTCCCCTCACCCCCTGGGGCGGCACCTCGGCAGAGTGAGTATTTCAAGCTGAAAGAATCTGAGGATTGGCAGGTGCGGCACGGACTCTGCCCTTCTCCCTGAAGCAGGTCTGAGTGGGGCTGTCCCTCTACCCAGAGGAAGGGAGCACCCCCGTGGCCAAGACTGGGGGTACTGGGGAATCCCAAAGAGCCGGCTTTGCTCAGTTTACTGCCCTGAGCCCATTTCCTTTTGTCCTGTCACATTTCTCCAGGCCTTTCCACGCCTCACCAAACCCAGCACCCACAGGCTCGGGCCTGACAGTCCCTTCAGGTCTTCCTTTCCTTATGGGGGCTCCCATGTCATGTCAAACTTACATTAAATATTTATTTACGCCCTAACCGGTTTGGCTCAGTGGATAGAGCGTCGGCCTGTGGACTGAAGGGTCCTGGGTTCAATTCCGGTCAAGGGAATGTACCTTGGTTGCGGGCACATCCCCACCCAGTAGGGAGTGTGCAGGAGGCAGCTGATCGATGTTTCTAACTCTCTATCCCTCTCCATTCCTCTCTGTAAAAAATCAATAAAATATATTTTAAAAATATATATGTATTTATTTACTATGTCATGCTTTTCTCCTGTTCAACTGTCTTTTTGTTTGGTTTTGTTAATCCTCACCCGAGGATATTTCCCCATTGATTTTTAGAGAGAGTGGAAGGGAGAGGGAGAGATGGAGAGAGAGAAACATCAATGTGAGAGAGACCGATTGTCTCCCGCACACGCCCCAACCAGGGCCAGGCATTGAGCCTGCAATCGAGGTACGTGCCCTTGAGCAGAATCAAACCCGGACCCTTCAGTCTGCGGGCCGACGCTCTATCCACTGAGCCAAACCGGCTAGGGCTCAACTGTCTTTTGTTACAGAGCCGCAGCGGAGAACTTAGAAGGGGAAAAAGGAAACAATCTATTTTTTCCTCCCCTTCAACTGATTCCCGAGTTACAGTCAGTCACTGGCACCCGTGGGGCAGGCTGGCCTTCCTGGTCGTCCTGCAGGGACACAGCAGGCACTAAAGACAGTGCTTCCGTTTAGATCCGAGGATCAAAGGAAGAAATCTACGTTGGCAGCACATCTCTCTGCTTTCTCCTCTTTCTTATACAATTTTAAAATAAAAATGTTAAATAATGTGGCAATGTCTGTGACTAGAGATGTTTACACTTTTCCAAATTTAAAAAGGAGGTAAATTTCTCTTTTACAAAAAGGAGAGTTGAGTTGCCTTTCTTTTGCTCATGGCTCTAGGAGGGTTTCTAGGAGGATTTGGGTTATTGCTCTGTGATTGGTCAGGGTTACTGGATGAAGAGATTCAAGACAGAACAGCCCTGGCCGGTGTGGGTCCATTGGTTGAGCGTCATTCCATGCACCAAAAGGTCACACTATTCCTGGTCAGGACACACACCCACATCCCAGTTGGGGTGTGAACAGGAGGCAGCCGATTGATGTTTCTCTCTCACATTGATATTTCTCCCTCTCCTTTCCCCTCTCTCTGAAAACCAATAAAAACAGATGTAAGAAAATAAAAAGACAGAACAAAAATCTGACTTGGCCCCTCAGGAAAGGTCAGGGAGTTGAGGGTGTGAGAGGGCCTACCATGCACTCCCGGTGACAACAGCCTGTGACCCCCACCCTGGGGACCCTAAGGAGGCCTCGCCCTGTCTGCCCAGGGGGACACCTTGGCACAGGGCTGTGGGTTACCATTCAGGCTGTCGTCAGAGGCTTCTGGGAGCGACTCCTCCCCGGGCCCGGCCTCACTCCTCACGGGAGAGGATGAGAGCCTGCCACGTGCCTTCCCGGGGGGCACTGGCTCTGACACAGTGCTGGTGACGGAAAGCGATGACACCGTGCTGGGGGCTGTGTCCGCAGGAATGTGAGTCTGCGGGGAGTGAGCTCTTGAGCGCACACTGCGAAGAGTCCCGTCTGCTAATGGGAAAGTTGGCGGATGTGATGTCCCAGGTGGCTTTGCGCTGGAAGGCTCCTCACTGGGTAGTGAAAGCAGTTTTGGTTGAGTTGGGATCTGATCCTACTTTGGCAGAAATAAAAGAAACAAAATTACCAAGCGCGTGGTACGTAAGTCCTTATCATTTGACAATGTGGCTAGCAGGGTGCATGAGACCAGGGCTTCCTAGACCACATATCCATCCCTCAGTGGCCCTTTCTCTGTTACCCCTCATTTCTGGAAGTCAAGGTACAACATTTAGACAAGATAATGTTAGAATTAAAAAATACTCCACAAGTAATCAGAAATATCACTTTGCCTTCAAACATGTACTGTTAATTACACATTTCTAAATGAAGGCCCCTAAGTACATGATCGATGATAGCTGGGACTTTCAACAGAACCACAATGACTATGCACAGGGTTTCCCCATAAAACACAGCCTTCCCAATACTTAGCATTCACTAGGGTAGCTATAATCACAAAATAGAAAATAAGTATTGGCAAGGATGTAGAGAAATTGGAACCCTCATACACTGCCGGTGGGAATGTAAAATGGTGCAGCCGCTGTGGGAAACAGTGTGACTGGTCATCAGTAAGTTGCTCATAAAATGACTGTAGGACCCACTAATTCCACTCCGAGCTATTTAGCCAAAAGAACGGAAAACAGAGACTCAGATACTTGTACACAAAGGCTCATAGCAGCAGGATGCCCAAAAGGTAGACAACTCAAATGCCCATCAATGGGTTAATGGATAAATAAGATATGGTCCGTCACACAATAGAGTATTATTCGGCCATAAAAAGGAGTGAGCCCTAGCCGGTTTGGCTCAGTGGTAACCACATCGGCCTATGGACTGAAGGGCCATGGGTTCAATTCTGGTCAAGGCATGTACCTTGGGTTACAGGTTCAGCCCCCCTGCACTGGTCGGGGCACATGCAGGAGGCAACCAATCGATGTGTCTCTCTCACATCGATGTTTCTCTCTCGCAGTCTCTCCCTTCCCTTCCACTCTCTGTAAAAAACAATGAAAAAAATATCCTCAGGTGAGGGTTAACACACAAAAACAAAAACAAAAGGAGTGGAGCACTGGCCTACACCACAACGTGGGTGAACCTGAAAACACCACGCTGAGCGAGAGAAGCCAGACACAAAAGGCCACACTGTTGTATGATTCCATTTATATGAAACGTCCAGGACAGACAAACCCATGGAGACAGAAAGCAGATTAGTGGTTGTCAGGGGCTGGGGGAGGGAGAAATGGAGAGTGATTATTTAATGGGTGCAGGGTCTCCTTTGGGGATGATAAGAATGTTCTGGAACTAGATAGAGGTGGTGGTTGCAAAACATTGTGAAAGTACTAAATGCCAGTGAACTGTTCATTTGAAAATGGTCAATTTTATGTGAATTTCATCTTAATAAAAAAATGGAAATACATGATCCCCGTGTGACACAAAGGACAAGCAGGCCTGGATTGCCTATGGCATCATCACTGCTGGTGTTCAACCAAAGTGCTGTTCCGTGGTGTACACAGTTACACGTTACTGCAAAACTGCCTAACGGGTCCCAAATCCCATCCCCTACAGAGCAGGCCCACACAGGTAGCTGTGACGGTCTGAAACCCAACCTTTCCTCATCAAACCCTGGTCTCACGTGGCCCCTGGGTCACACCTGCTACCACAAGTCTCTAGTGCTCTGACAGAAAGGCACAAACGCAGACTTTGTTGAAAACGAATGCATGCCAACCTTACCGAGAACAGTTCTACCTGCTTTTTCCCAGCCACTCTGGTGCCGGTGGGGCCCTGATTCGTGCGTGGCTCCTTTTCTCTGAAAGAGTCCATCAAGCTTCCCAGCAGCTCTCTCATCTCCTCTTCATCGCTGTCTGGCGAATCCAGCTTTCTAACGGGTGCTTTCTCTGTGGGCACCGAACGATTCCTCTCTTTCCCAAAATGGGCTTCAGGAGGTAGCTTTTCCGCAGGTGGCTCTCTCCTCTTTAGAAACCTGCTGACCTTCCCCGCCGGTGTGCTGCTCCCGCCGAGAGGAGTCTCCCGGGCCTGCTCCTGGGAGGTTCGGTCTGTATTCTGGGAAGAAAGCTCAGCTGGACTCCTGGGAGGAGTTTTGTCTGCTCTCCAGGGAAGACTGTCCTTGGAGGTCTTCGAGTTGGATTCCATGTCAGACAAGTCCATCTGTACCTTCCGATTCATGATCTTGGACTCGATCTGGGCCAGCTTCCGAAGCGCGGCGCTGGTCCTGAGCTGGGAGGCGGTGGTCGGGGGTCTCCCCGCGGACAGCCAGGGCCCACTCCCCAGGCCAGCATCCCCTTTCGGGAAGAAGTGTTCTCCACCCATAGTTTGGCTTCTTTTTAGAAATCTGCTATTACTGGGAGCTATTTTGGTAAGGTTCCTACTGATCTTCACGTTTTTTATTTTTTCCATCTTTGAATCTTCTAAGGAAATATCATTGAAATCACCAAAGATTTCACGCATGGGATGGCAGTTTTTTCTTGTTGAAGCCATTCTAAGGAGGAAAGAAAGAAATGTATCATGCATTCAAACCACCCCTGTGTAGTCTGCTCAGACAGAGCCTTCCCTGCAAGCCTGATGACGACAAGGAAAATGGTCAGACACTTGGTACCATTTAAGCAATTACCTACCGCGTTTTTATTGATTTTAGAGAGGAAAGGAGAGGAAGCGAGAGATAGAAACTTCACTGATGAGAGAAAATCATTGATCAGCTGCCTCCTGCATGGCCCCCTCGTGGGGATCAAGCCTGTAACCCGAGCATGTGCCCTGACCAGGAATCGAACTGTGTTCATAGGTCAATGCCCAACCACTGAGCCACGCCAGTCGGGCAGGGCTACTCTTTTCTCCGTCCTCAACTCTCTAACAAAGGGCTGTTAAGACACAATCTGGCCCAGCCGGTGTTGCTCAATGGTCGAGCAAGGACCTAAGAACCAGCAGGTCACGGTTCGATTCCCAGTCAGAGCACATGCCCAGGTTGCGGGCTCGATCCTCAGTAGGGGGCGTGTAGGAGGCAGCTGATAAATGATTCTCTCTCAACATAGATGTGTGTTTTTTTCTCTTTTTTTTTATGTTTCTATTTCTTTAACATTGATGTTTTCATCCCTCTCTCCCTCTCCCTTCCTCTCTGAAATCAATTAAAAATATATTAAAACACACACACACACACACACACACACACACACACACAATCTGGCCCTGGCTGGGTGGCTTTGGTGGTGGGAGCATAGTCCCATACACCAAAAACGTTTCAGGCCCTAACCGGTTTGGCTCAGTGGATGGAGCGTCGGCCTGCGGACTGAAGGGTCCAAGGTTCGATTCCGGTCAAGGACATGTACCTTGGTTGTGGGCACATCTCCAGTAGGAGCTGTGCAGGAGGCAGCTGATCGATGTTTCTCTCTCATCGATGTTTCTAACTCTCTATCCCTCTCTGTAAAAAATCAATAAAATATATTTTTAAAAAAACAAAAACAAAAACGTTTCAGGTTCGGTTCCGGCCTGAGCACATACCTAAGTTGCAGGTTCGATTCCCAGTCAGGGCACGTACTGGAGGCAACTGGTGGATGTTTATGTTTCTCTTTCTCAATCTCTCTCTCTCTCTCTCTCTCTCTAAAAGTCAATAAAACCATATCCTCTGGTGAGGATTTCAAAAATCACACACACAGTCTGTATATTTGAGGTCCCCAGAAAAATCTTATTTCCCTAAAAGTGTGAGGACCGCTGACCTGGAAGGAGGAGAAAGCTATGGACAGACGCAGCACCCTCCCCTCAACAAATGTCAGCCACAGGGTATGTACACAAGCTGGTGGACATTTTTCTGGGGAGAAGGACCAGAGCTTTCATCATATTCTGAAGTTCCTGTGTGCCCCTGAAGAACAGGAACGACCGACTGCAAGATTTACAGAGGTTTCCAAAGATTTTAAAGACGTAAAACGATGGAGAAATACAGGGTGGTGGGTCTGTATTTGCTGCACCCTTTAGCGAGAAACTCGGCAACAGCAATGAAAATGTGAACTACACAGATCTCACGCCTGAGAATTCCATGTCTGGGAATTTACTTATAATGAACATTCTCAATGTGCACAGAGAATTTTAGAGAATGACATGGTGGCATTGTTTGTAGTCACAAAAATCCAAACCCATCCATAGAGACCTGGGCAAGTCCAGGAGACAGCATTCAGATGATAGAATACTACACAGACGTTAAAAGGAATGAGGCGGAAAACAAAGGACCGCGGGAGATGTGTGCGGAACCGTGGGTTGTCTCCATACTGCGCCGAAACGACGTCAACAACTATATTAACATTTTGTAGGTGAGGCTCAGGAGATGGCTCAGCCCAGCCCATCCTGTGAGTCAGAGGGCAGGCCCCACCACCAGGCCAGGTTTTCTGGCACGTAGTTGTCCTGAAATGTTCCCTAGGTTTACAAATAACCAATGGAAAAATGGTTAAAATGGCAAATTTTATGTCATGTACATTACCACAACTAAAATAGACATATTTAAAATATACACAATTAAAAATAAATCAATAGGCAAAGGTCATGAACAGACATTTCTCCAAAGAGGATACTCAAATCGTCAACAAACCCTTGAAAAGATGTTCAACATCACTAGCCATTAGGAAAACGTAAATCAAAACCACCATAAGATTGCCCTAGCCGGTTTGGGTCAGTGGATAGAGTGTTGGCCCTCGGACTGAAGGGTTCTGGGTTCAGTTTTGGTCAAGGGCATGTACCTCGGTTGCAAACTCAAACTCCGGCCCCAAGGGAGCGTGCAGGAGGCAATCAATCCAAGTGTTTCTCTCTCTCTGTCTCTCCTCCTCCCTTCCACTCTCTCTAAAATCAATGAAAAAATATCCTCCAGTGAGGATTACCAAAAAAAATTTAAACAAAACACACAACACACTATAAGATCCCACTTCACACCCACTAGGATGGCTATAACCAAAAAGTAAAAAAAATACAGATATTAACAAGCATTGGTGAAGCAGCAAATAAACTGCAACCCTCAATTGTTGGGGAAGGGATATTGTAAAATGGTGCAGTCATCAATTTAGAATATATCTGGTAATTCCCCAAAAGGTTAACCATAGTTACCAAATGATCCAGCAATTCCACTCCATGTGGCCCAAGATAAATAAAATATATGCAAATATTCGTAACAGTTATTACTCATAATAGACAAAAAGAAAAAAACAACCCAAATGTCCATTAATTAGAGAATGGATGAGAACTGAGGTCCATTCATACAATGGAATGCTATTCAGCAATAAGAAAGAACAAATATCAATACACATAATAGGCATACATCTCAAACACATTACAGTAAGTGAAAGTAGCTAGATGCAAAACACCAGAAAAGACAAATCTATGGACTCAGAAAGCACATCAGTAGTTGCTGGGGCTAGGAGTGGGGGCCGGGATGGACGCAAAGGGGGCAAAGGGGATCTACCTCCTTGGAGTGATGCAAAAACAAAGTTCTACAGCTGGACCGTGGTGATGGCTGCACCACTTGGTAAGTTTACTAAAAAACAATGGACTTGTACACTTAAAAGGCACGAATTGTATGGTATATCAATGAATCCTCAATAAAATTGTTAAAAATGAAAAATCGAAGCACTGGAGTCTTTCCCCAGGCCTGGAACGATCCACATCGGATCACACTCCCGAACGGATCCAAACCGGGGAACTAGGGTATGAGGCGCAGCTGGGGGCTGCCCTACCGCCACCCTCCCACCCCAGCCCCAGAGCGCGCCTCGTTTCTCTCTTCCGGAGCCCCTGCCGCCCAGCCTGTCCAGCCAACCTCCGCCCTCGATGTCCATCCACGGGGTCCAACGCCGCTCTCCGCCTGGCACTCAAACTTGAGAGGACGGTTGCCCCCGGCAACCGCACCAGGACGAAAGAGACTACATCTCCCAGCGCGCCCTGCGCCCCCGAGGACCAATAGCGTCCCAGGTCACAATAGCGGGACATCTTGGGAGTGGCACAATAGCGCGCTGGGACCAGTGATGCCTCGGATCACAATCGCGAGGTGTGACGGGAGTTGTAGTTCCTAGCAGGGCCCGGCTCGCCGCGGAGACTGCTGGGAGCAAAGGGGCGGTTACAAGAAGCTCCGCGCACCCTCTATGGCCGCGCCTTGGGTCCTGCTTTGGGCCGTCTGTGTGCTGCGGTTGGTGCTGGCCACCGTCTACTTCCAGGAGGAGTTTCTAGACGGAGGTGAAAAGGCGACGCCATGGTGGCGGGGGCGTAAGCTCCCCCATTCCTTGCCGCCCAACGGATGGCCCGAGTCGCGCTTGGCTCCGGGGTGGGCTGTGGCGAAGCCTCGAGGGCCCCTCACCCTCCCTGGGCCCACATGAAGTTTTCGGCCCTAACCGATGTTGTTTCCCCCCACAGAGCGCTGGAGGAACCGATGGGTGCAGTCCACTAATGACTCCCAATTCGGGCATTTTAGACTCTCGTCAGGGAAATTTTATGGCCATAAAGAAAAAGACAAAGGTTAGTTTAGGGTTCCAGAGAAAATCAAGCTAAATGTTAAGTCCCCCATAGCAACCTTTCAAGGTAGGTGTGGCTCACCCCAACACGCCCCACTCCCATTCACAGGTGAGGAAACCAAGGCTTCGGTAGGGTCTGGCGTTACTTTTTTCTTCTTTTTTTAATATATTTTTATTGATTTTAGAGAGGGAGGGAGAGATAGAAACATCAATGATGAGAAGCACTGATCGGCTGCCTCCTGCACGCCCCCTACTGGGGATGGAGCCCACAACCCAGGCATGTGCCCTTGGCCAGAATGGAACCTGGGACCCTTCAGTCCACAGGCCAACGCTCTATCCACTGAGCCAAACCGGCTAGGGCTCTGCCGTTACTTTTTGTCCTCTTTTTTTCACTTGCCCAGCAAAACCCGCTTTGTTTGCACTAGGGGGCCCCAGGGCCTTGCCCTGAGAGGAAAAAAAAAAAAAAAAAGCATACTTCTTTTTTTTTTTTTCTTTCTTCACTTTATGAAGGAAAGAAAAACAGGTAAACGTTAAATGCTGTCAGGTGCACAGCTCTTAAGGCAGGGGTCCTCAAACTTTTTAAACGGGGGGCCAGTTCACTGTCCCTCAGACTGTTGGAGGGCCGGACTATAGTTTAAAAAAAAAAACTATGAACAAATTCCTATGCACACTGCTAAGTCGGCTGCTAAGCAGGACAGGCAGCAGCGGCAAAAACACCCGGCGGGCCAGATAAATGTCCTCAGCGGGCCGTATGTGGCCCGCAGGCCGTAGTTTGAGGACCCCTGACTTAAGGGGTACAACAGGATGAATGTTTATACCTGTACACACAGGTCAAGCGAGGGATTCCGTCCTCAACTCTCTAACAAAGAGCTGTTAAGACACAATCTGGCCCAGCCGGTGTTGCTCAGTGGTTGAGCAAGGACCTATGAACCAGGAGGTCACGGTTCGATTCCCAGTCAGAGCACATGCCCAGGTTGCGGACTCGATCCTCGGTAGGGGGTGTGTAGGAGGCCGCTGATCAATGATGAGGTATCAGAGGCTGGCCTGATACCCCCTCCCTGCGAGTCAGTAGCCTCCTGGTTCGAGAATAACCTGTGTTCTGGCTTCTTCTCATTTCTGATGACCAAAGGTGGACAAGATACAGCTCATCTACCACCTGTTTGTTTTTCCTAAGCCAGCAAACTGAGAATGGTTTTAACACTTTTTAATAGGGGGAAAATTGAAGGGGGGCTAGTGTTTTATGGCAAGTAAAAAGTATATAAAATTCAATGAAATATATGAATTTTCAGTGTCTGTCAATAACGTTTTAATAGGACACAGCCATGCTCATTTGTTTGCATATGGTCTATATAACTGCTTTCATACTGCAAAGGCAGAATTGAGTAGTTGGGACAAAGCAAATGGCAGATGAAGCCTAAAATATTTATTCTCTGGCCCTACAGAAAAAGCTTGCCAACCCCTAATTTAGAGGAAAAACTTACTTCTTCACCCTCTTCCATTCAACCTTTATCCTGGTCCTGTTATTCCCATGTTTCCCTGCCTGGCAGCCTCTGGTTTTCAATTGTATATGCAGTTTTATAAGTTACACTAGTAGCCCTGCACACGAATATGTGTGCCAGTAGCTCTCTGTGGGGCCTGGCTGCTCCGCGCCCGCTGCCCAGAGGCCCTCCGTGGTCAGGTGCAGAACGCTCACGCTGCCCGCTCTCAGCGATCGCCCCCTCGGGACTGGGGGACTCCAGCGGGGCTTAGAGGAGTGGGCGCTGCCATCTTGTGGCTGTGGGTGTCGCCATCTTTGTGACAGAGCGATGGTTAATGTGCATATTACCCTTTTATTAGATAGGATGTTGACCCAAAGAATTGGTCAAAATTCAGGCTATATGACAAAAACGAAGTGAAAACCAGCAGGTGATTCTATGAAGCTTGTCCAAGGACAGGGGTTCCCACTTAGAGTTGGTTTGGTTTTTTCCACAGTGTTTTTTCTCCCTTCAATCTGGAATCCTGAGATTGTGTGCATTTCATTCACTGCAGCACATGTCTACTGAGTGCAGACAGGGGCAAGGCACTGAGCGTACCCGTTAATTTGGCCCCTTCTGTTGTGGTCCCCTGGGACCATGACATAGAAGCTATTGTTGGAAAAAGAAATAGAATTTAGTCAGAAAGGCCATGGGTGTGGCTGAGGAGGCGGGGGGAGGACTCAGAGGGAGATGGTGAATCATATAGCCTTAGGAATTGCCTCAATGGAAGGGGCCACATGAGGAGGAGGGGCTGCAAATCTGAGGAAGGAGAGAGTGAGGAAAGAATGAAGGACGCAGAGAGGTGTGGTGGTAGGGAGTTCAGCCATGAATTCAGGATGTAGTAATACAAATACCAAGTCCATTTGTGATGACTCAGAGCAGCTGTGGGGGCCAGAGTACAGAGCAAGTAAGGGTAGGTTATAGTAAGACTGGCTCTGTTTTCAGGTTTGATGAATTTCAGTATAAGATAAGGATTTGGTACAGAGTCTAGTGGCTACTGAAAAGGGGGTTTTGGTCTCAAAGTGAACACTTAAATGCATAATGCAAATATGAGATGATTCACATGACAAAGGATGGTAGCTTCATAAAAAGCCATCACACATGACAACCACGAGCCAGCTCATCCAGCACAGGGAAGCACCATTTTACAGAGCCGAACTCTGTTCTCCATCTGCTGTTGTGACTCTTTCTAATCCTCACCTGAGGATATTTTTTCCATTGATTTTTAGAGAGAGTGGAAGAGAGAGGGAAAGACAGAGAGAAATAACAATGTGAGAAACATTGATTGGTTACCTTCTGCAGGAGCCCTGACCAGGGCCCGGGCTGGGAAGGAGCCTGCAACAAGGTGTGTGCTCTTGACAGGAATCGAACCCAGGACCTTTTGGTCCCAAGGCCAATGCTCTAGCCACTGAGCCAAACCAGCTAGGGCTGCTGTTGTGACTCTTTTTATTTTTAATATATTTTTATTGATTTCAAAGAGGAAGGGAGAGGGAGAGTTAGGAACATCAATGTTGAGAGAGAATCACTGGCTGCCTCCTACACCCCCACACTGGGGATGGAGCCCACAAACCTGGCATGTGCCCCGACTGGGAATCAAACCATGACCTCCTGGCTCATACGTCAACACTCAACCACTGAGCCACACCAGCCGGTCTGTTGTGACTCTTAAGTCACTATTTCAAGATGAGAATTAAGAAAAAGAAGTAGAGCCCTAACCGGTTTGGCTCAGTGGATAGAGCGTCGGCCTGTGACTCAAAGGTCCCAAGTTCGATTCCAGTCAAGGGCATGTACCTTGGTTGCGGGCACATCCCCAGTAGGGGGTGTGCAAGAGGCAGCTGATTGATGTTTCTCTCTCATCGATATTTCTAACTCTCTCTCCCTCTCCCTTCATCTCTGTAAAAAATCAATAAAATATATATATTTTTAAAAAAGAAATAGAATGCTTTGTATTTTAATTCAGTTGCTACACAAGCTTCCTTGTATATCCCCACCCCTTGAAAGATGAATGGAAGCAAAATTAACCTTTTATTTATCATTAGAATGCATATTTGTCACTTAGAGCTAAAGTGCTTTTATAACATAACAGTGGTATATTAAGTACAAAAACATCTGAGTGTGACAAAGAAGTTCTGTGGCATGTCCATTGTATATTGTACAAATGGACTATAGGTGCTGGATGAATGTAAATGGTTAGGAGGCTTATTATTGGGAGTAAGAGAAAGACAATAATTTAATTATCTGCATCACTGAGCACTGTCTCTCCTAATCTTTCATGAGTGTTTTTTGTTTGAAGGTCTGCAAACCACTCAAAATGGCCGATTCTATGCCATCTCTGCCCGGTTTAAACCATTCAGCAATAAAGGGAAGACGCTGGTCATTCAGTACACAGTGAAACACGAGCAGAAGATGGACTGTGGAGGGGGCTACATTAAGATCTTCCCTTCGGATGTAGACCAGAAGAACCTGAGTGGGAAGTCCCAGTACTATGTTATGTTCGGTGAGTTCAGGTAGTACAAAGCAACCGTTTCTGGTGACTGATAATCCTTCCACCTATGGCATCCTTAGACCAAGACTGCTAAGATGGTAGTATTGTGTGTGCCTGGCCAAAGGTTTTTAGTCCTGTTAAATCTATTTAACATTGTAAAAAGGCAACTGTACCATTCTGTTATACTTTAGAGGAAGTTATTTGTTTAACATTAATGTAGACCCAAATATTCTGACTATATCAGGAGTCAGAAAATCTTGTCCCTGGGCCAGATCAGGCCACAGCCTGTGTCTGTTATGGCGCGTGAGCTGAGAATGGGTTTTAACATTTCTGAATGACTGAAAAAAATCTTAAGAGGGATAATATTTTTGACACATGGAAATGATATGAAACTCAAATGTCAGTGTCCACAAATGAAGTCTTACGGGCTACAGCTTCACTCAGTTCATTTGCATTTTGTCTAAAGCTGCTTTCAAACAGCAGTGGAGAGTGGAGTCATTGTAACAGAGACCATATGGCCCCAAAGCCAAAAATATTAACTGTCTTGCCCCTCACAGAAAAACACTGGCTGCCCCTGGAATGCAGTAAATGTCTCCTGACACCAGGGGAACTTGATTAAAATTCGTGCTGGAATGGGAAGAGACCACATTGGGCCACAGAAACTAGACATAACCAAAGTGTGAAATCCAAAAGCTTTATGAATGAAGAGGATTCTGGGAAGATGGCAGAGTAGGAAGCACTAGGCATCTGTCTCCCCACCTAGACAACAATTCTACTGGCAAAAGCTGCCAGATTTAAATATTCTGGAACTCTGGAGTCTGTGGAAGGATTGCAATTTCTAGGAGAAACGGGGAAGGTTAAATTCAGTCCATTTAGCCCTCAGCACAGTAGCATATACCCACCTCCCGCCCCTAATGCAGGTGTTCCTGGAGCAGTTTATACACAGCTTGCAGGAGCTAGGGTGGGCAGAAAGGACTCTGTCCTCCAAATATTTGGGATCTGAGCTCTGATCACTGATTGGTGCCTCTGGTCACATGGGTAGAGACAGAGAGGGGCAGCCATTTTGTTGTATCTCCCTCACTATTGTAATCCTCTCTGCCTCCAGCCAAAGTGACTTCCAGGGGAAGTAAAGGGCCAGCACCCCCCTCCCCTCATTATTTCCCCTTTCCCTTTAGGAAGCCAGACATTCATGCAGGGAAAATTAGAAAGTGACCACACATGCCCAGGGAAAGACTCAGAAAAGACCTGAGAAGACCTTAAGTTTACATCTCAGGCTGACTCTTGGCACAGAGACAGCCTGAAAAAACAATTAAATAGCCCGATGGGTGTGGCTCAGTGATGGAGCATTGACATATGAATCAGGAAGTCATGGTTTGATTCCCGGTCAGGACACATGCCCAGGTTGTGGGCTCCATCCCCAGTAGAGGGTGTGCAGGAGGCAGCCAATTAATTGATGTTTCTCATCAATGTTTCTATCCCTCTCCCTTCCTCTCTCTCTCAAATCAATAAATGTACTAAAAAAAAACCCCACAAAAAAACATTAGCCCATTTAATTGGCATAATAGCTTTGTGAAGTCAAGATTAACTCAAGGCATAGGGAGGCTGCATAGTTGTAACTGTGTCTCAAAATTGAATGAGAGCTGAGGTCAGAGCCTGTCAGTCCAGCTCCAAAGCCCTCACCTGGGTACAGGGACACTGGTCAGAGCTTCTGAGCAAGGACCCCAGACTCAGGCAGCATGTCAGGGATGCTTTTTAGATTGTTAAACCTTTTCTTACTCATGCTGATTTACACTTGAGTCCAAAGTGGCTGCAGGGAACAGAGAAATGACCTGAACTGAGAACGGTATCACCTTCTCAGGTGATATAAATGGGAGATATCCATTTAAATATCTCCATGTAGGTAACTGATCATTTCTGGGCATGTAAGCTTCCTGTGCCTTGGATATTATTTCAGGAGAATGTTTGGGGGTATGTTGTGGTAATGCATTATGCAGGGAAATTGAGAGCAGCTAATTTTTTTTTTTGTAGGACCTGATATTTGTGGATTTGATATCAAGAAAGTTCATGTTATTTTACATTTCAAGAATCAGTATCATTCAAACAAGAAACCTATCAGGTGTAAGGTAAATTATTTTGTATTTATTTATTTATTAAATATATTTTTATTGATTTCAGAGAGGAAGGAAGAGAGAGAGAGATAGAAACATCAATGATGAGAGAGAATCATTGATCGTCTGCCTCCTGCACGCCCCCCACTGAGGATGGAGCCCACAACCCAGGCATGTGCCCTTGACTGGAATTGAACCCTGACCTTGTGGTTCATAGGTTGATGCTCAACCACTGAGCCATGGCGGTTTGGGCTGATTTTATATTTAAATCAGTGGTTGTGTTAACTCTTGTCAGATAGTAACATAAGTTAAGAGAGAGTAGTTTTGATCTTAAAATATCTAAGTGAGCCAGGGATGGGTCATAGCAAACATACCCCGTCCCTGCTCTCTGGTTTAGCAGGCACATTAGAGACACTTGTCTGCTACTCTGGTTTGGTTTCTGGAGTTTTTTCCCATCAGGAGGGCACATTCACTTTTTACTGTGAGCTGTGGCATCGATTTATAATTTGCCCCATCAGGGTTACAACAGAGTGGTCACATTTTAGCTATAGCCATCATTACTAAGGAATGAAATATTTCTCTCTTTTTTTTTAATATATATTTTATTGATTTTTTACAGGGAGGAAGGGAGAGGGATAGAGAGTTAGAAACATCGATCAGCTGCCTCCTGCACACTCCCTACTGGGGATGTGCCCACAACCATGGTACATAACCTTGACCGGAATTGAGCCTGGGACCTTTCAGTCCACAGGTCGACGCTCTATCCACTGGGCCAAACCGGTTAGGGCAGGAATGAAATATTTCTGATTTCATTCCTTTATTCCTGAAAATTAATTGGAGAAATGAATCTTCAAAATGCCAAAACATTTAAAATAGAAAAATTTACGCCGAAACCGGTTTGGCTCAGTGGATAGAGTGTCGGCCTGTGGACTCAAGGGTCCCAGGTTCGATTCCGGTCAAGGGCATGTACCTTGGTTGCGGGCACATCCCCAGTAGGGGGTGTGCAAGAGGCAGCTGATCGATGTTTCTAACTCTCTATACCTCTCTCTTCCTCTCTGTAAAAAATCAATAAAATATATATATAAAAAATAAATAAAATAAATAAAATAAAATAGAAAAATTTCTAAAATGAAAGCATACACTCTTACTTTTTTACCCAGGGGATCTGTGAAAATGACTCTTTAGGTCTTAGGGCCTGCTTTAGAACTCAATGGCCCCACCTAGAGCTTCTCCAAAGAGGTGGCCTGTGTTAAGTCCCTGGCATTGTGGGCCTGTGGAAGGGAAGTATGTTCTGCAATGCCCCCTCATTTGCATATAAGCACCAGGAAACAGGAACCCGTCCCCTGAGACACCCCCAGGGCCCAGGGCTCCAACATCAGAGGCCTGCGTGAATCTGCGTGAATTTGGGCAGGAGGCCCTAGTGTATTTACGATCATTGACAGCATGGAGTGGAAGCATCTATAACTCTCCCTTAGTCAGTCCTAACCCAAGCAGGGAGCACTAGACCTCTTCACAAAACCACAGTGAGTCTCCATTGTAGCACCATCCCTTTTGGTAACACCATCAGTGGGAACCTACTGATGTTGCAGTTCACTTGGATTGTGAACTCCCCCCTCACCCCATGCACCCCTCCCGTGGGGCGATGGGAAGCTTACACTCTTAATCCTTCTCCCTCCACTTAGTGTTTGGATCAAAGGGCAGGTCTTTACGATGGAGTCCCAGGAAATTGTTCAGTTGCACATCAGGTGTATGGGAGAGACACTGTGGAGGCTGTGAGGTTCAGCTCAGATCAGTGGTCGGCAAACCACGGCTCGCGAGCCACATGTGGCTCTTTGGCCCCTTGCGTGTGGCTCTTCCACAAAATACCACGTGCGGGCGCTCACGTACAGTGCGATTGAAACTTCGTGGCCCATGTGCAGAAGTCGGTTTTCGGCCTGGGCGAGTCTTATTTTGAAGAAGTGGTGTTAGAACACTCAAGGGGCCAAAGAGCTACATGTGGCTCACGAGCCGCGGTTTGCCGACCACTGGCCCAGATCATGCCTGGGAGGCCAAAGCATGACCACCTGGGGTCAACAAGCCTACAGGGCCCTGAGAGGCACCCTCAGACATGTGCTGCTGTTTCTGCAACCTGTTAGAAAAATAACACCCATCTGCTGAAGGAGCACTGATTCACAGCAGCTAGTCAGCATTCCGGTCTTCCCAGGGAGGAGTACCATTATTTCCATAGGGTGCTGATTCATTCTGTGATGTGGAAAGGAAAGGGCGAGAACCTTTCCTGCAGGCAGTGGTCAGACCTCAAGGGGTGTGAAGTGCATGTTAGAAAAATAGCTCAGATGTTCTGCAGAGGGTGGGTGGGGGACAGGGTGATCAACAGGCAGGAAAACAGGTGAGATTGTGGGCCCAGGCTCTGGGGGAATGCAGACCGTAGGAGCGTTTTGACATTATTCACGAGTGGAGTCCAGAGGACTTTATTGTAGGGAGCGGCTCTAGGGTCAAGCCTCGGGCTGGCCTGTGGCAGGGCCACAAACAAGTCCCAGTTTGGAGGGCAGAGCTCTCCTAGCATAATTAAGCCTGACCTTGTAGCCCTCCCTAATTCCTTCCTAAGTAGCTAATGGCTGTGGGAGGTGCAGCAAGTGTTGCCAAAACAAGAACATTTGTATACATGTTAATCTACCCTTGTTTTAATCAGACTGTAAAATAAAGCATCCGCTTGCAGGCTGGGTCTTTTGTGTCCTCATCCAGGCATAGGAGATCTACCGAGCCCCAGCTGTATTCTCTTGTCTGTCTTTTCTTCAATCCTTCACCGCCCCTCCTCAGGTTCACCCTTGGCCGTGCTGGTGCGGCACACTTGATGATGTTTGGAATGTGGGTACTGAGGATGTGCAGCATTACTGTTCATTAGGAAGGGAAACAAAGGTCCAGGAGGGACTAGGGCAGACTGGGGGGTCATGTTGAATGGTTAGGGGTGAAATCCTGGCAGACATCCAGATAGAGGTGTCAGTAAATTGTTGGAAGCAGGTCTGAAGCTCAGGAAGATGGTTGGGATTAAAGATGCCTTTTGGAGCTGTTTGCATATGTATGGGAGTAAATATAATCCCCAGGAGGCTCTGCTCTTGTAGTCAAATCCTGGGGAGCCCCAGCCATTGGGGCCAGGGAGCCCAAAGTGAAATTAGGAAAGGGAGTTGAGAAGAAGGCCAGTAGAGAGCAGGGGGAGAGCATTGGTATTCAGCTGTCACACCAAGCAGACGGTAGTGTTGATTTGGACAAGCCATTTGCCACTGTGTGGACAGCAGTGGCCTACCCAGCAGGGCACAACAGGCAAGAACTGAAGAAGCCTTCAGCTTTGGCTCTTGGTAGGGAGAGAATCCTCCTGACACAGACCCTTTAAGACTCTGGGGCAGTGGTTCCTGAACCTGAACAGTGTCAGTGTCCCTGGAGGGCCTGTGAAAATTACTGAAGGGTCCCAGGTTCCAGCGCAGCACGTTGGGACCCATGTGCGAACCTACATTTCCCAGTGATGCTGATGCTATGGGTTGTGCTTTGAGAAGCCCAGTAGGATTCCCCTCCGCTACTGACAGGCAGGCATATCCTGGGCACCCTCAGCCTCCCCAGGCACCCATCACCCACCCCCCACCCATCCTTAATTGCATATTGTTGAATTCTTTTCTATGTCGGGCCCAGGGCTTAAATTGTGACCCAGAGAGACGCTGGGCCTGCCCTCACAGAGCTTCCATTGTTGGATAGCTCAGAGCATCAGAAAGTTCTCCCCTATGTTAGAAATAGAGCGGAGCCCTGGTTGGAGAGTTGTCCCACACACCAAGGGGTTGTGGGTTTGATTTCCTGGTCAGGGCACACACCTAGGTTGCAGTTCAATCCCCAGTCAGGGCATGTATGGGAGGTAGCTGATCAATGCTTCCCCCCTCTCTCCTCCTCCCTTTCTCTAAAGTCAATAAACATATCCTTGGGTGAGGATTCAAAACAAAACAAAATTTTAGAAAAAAATGGAGCAGACTTCATTAGGAATCTTTCAGGATATAGAACAGGAAGTAGTTTTCAACATGACTTTTCATAAACAACGCCATCATCCCATGTTTTACCAACTGCCCCATCGTAACTGCCTGTAGGATTATAGTGGGGGCCGGTATCTTTGCCCAAAAGGGAATCGGCCACTCAAGAGAAGGCTGCCAGTAGCAGTGCTCTACAAAGAGGCAATGCTTCTGTTACACCGTTACAGCCCCCTGTCCTACAACCCCTCTTCTTTCTGTTTATGGCAAGTCTTTGACTGATGATAACTTAAACTGCATGTTTAGACCTGCCTTGAAACATCTCCCTGTCATCCTTTCCTCCCCTAAAATGTGCAGGTTGATGGCTTTACACACCTCTACACTCTGATCTTAAGACCAGATCTCACTTATGAAGTGAAAATTGATGGCCAAGTGATTGAATCCGGCAGTATTGAGTATGACTGGAACTTAACATCACTGAAGAAGATGGAGAAGTCTTCAGCAGAGTCCATGGACTGGGAGCAGGAGAAAGAGGACAAACTCCAGGTGTGGATTTTTCCCAAACAATTCTAGAAAGTGTGCAAGCAAAATTTGTACGTACTAGGTCCTGTATGATTGCTGCATGGCAGGTAATCATGATGACAACAACATAATGATCAAAATGCTCCCTCTAGTGCATATGTGCTGAAACCAGCCACAGATCTGCAGGCCTCAAGGTATTGTGAAAAAGTTTTATAATATTTGAGATCAAAACAAGTATGGTTTGTTCTTCTTAAACAAAATTAAATGCATCTGCAACCTTAAAAAATTTATTTTGTGTTATTCTGCATTTGAACATGAAATACTTTTGTGGCCTCATACTTGTGATTGACAACCAAGATCCGTAAACATATAAATGTATGTTTCCTAGGGCTGCTGTAGCAAAGCACCACAAAGAGCAAAATCCCTAACATAAAGGTTTTTCTATTTCCTGGTTGAGGCTCATGTGGGGGGCAAGCAACCGATGTCACTTTCTCACATCAATGTTTCTCTCTCTCTGTCTCTCCCTCTCTCTTCCACTCTCTAAAAATCAATGGGAAAATATCCTAGGGTGAGGATTAACAAAAATCGAACCCGAGACCCTTTCCATCATTTCTCAAAGGACAGAAATGTATTCTCTTATAGTTCTTCTTGAAGGCAGAGTTAGAAATCAGTGTGTTGGCAGGCAGGACCACACTCCCTCTCAAGGCTCTACAGGAGGATCCTTCCTTACTTCTTCCAGTATCTGTTGCCTTTAGGCATTCCTTGGGTGGTACACACATCACTCCAGTCTCTCTGGCTGGCTTCATCTCTACATGGCCTTTTCCTCTTCTAGTGTCTCTTCTGTCTCCTATAAAGACATTTATCATTGGATTTAAGGTCCACCTGAATAATCCAATTGATTTGCCTAGAGATCCTTATAATTACATCTGCAAAGACCCTTCCCCCCTTTAAGCTCACATTCCCACATTTAGGATGTAGATAAATCTTTTTTGGAATTACCCACTACATCCACTTTTTTTTTTTCAGTCTATGTTTCTGGTTTGTTTGTTTTTCCTTACCCCCGGATATTTTCCATTGATTTTTAGAGAGAGTGGAAAAGAGAGGGAAAGACAGAGAGAAATAGCGATGTGAGAGAAACACATTGATTGGTTGCCTCCTGCATGTGCCCTGACAAGGGCCCAGGCCGGGGAGGAGCCTGCAACTGAGGTACATACCCTTGACTGGAATCAAACCTGGGACCCTTAGGTCTGCAGGCCGACACTCTATCCACTGAGCCAAACTGGCTAGGACCAGTCTATGTTTCTTTATTGTTATAACATTTTGTTTTGAGCATCAAACACTATACCAGAACCTGAGCCATTTATCTGAAGACAGTCCTCTTTGCCTTAACTACGAGTACTGGGCTGATATCTATAATTAATTTCTGACAACATACAACTTACTGGTGGCATTGCTATGTAATAACCAAATACTTCAGAATAGACTGAATATAATTATTAAATCAAAATGGCATCTTGTTTAAACTATTAAGTTATTTGGCAATCCTTTTTTCCCCATAGATAATTGAAAGTTCAGTTCCTTGAATTTGGAATCAATTATGTCCAGTCAATGAGAATGCCTTCAGATTAGAGCAAATCCCCAACATAAAAGTTTTTCCATCGTATCTCAAGGGGGAAAAAAAGGCAAAGTTTCCACCTCCTGTTCTTACCTTAAAAACAAACCAAAAAATGGAGTGTTCACCCAGAAAAAGCTCTTACTTTAAACAAGGCCCAGAATGGCAAAAAACAACAACAAAAAAACACCAAAAAAACCCACAAAAACCCTGCAATACCCCCCGCCCTAGCAGTTTGGATGGAGACAGGTCCCCACAGGGGCTAATCAGTCTTTCAGAAGCTCCTTTCTGGATTGGCTGTTATATCCCTATGCTCAGACCCCTATGAGCTCCTAAACAAATTAGTTCATTATGGCATTAGAATCTGAAAACCCACAATTCTACTAGGGAGCCTGCTACTCAGATTGAATTGTAATTATTTTCTGGATCCCAACACAACAGTGGCTCATGGTTGTCATTTGTGGTCTGGGTCAAAAAGCAGTAGGAGAGCCCGGCTGGCACGGCTCAGTGGTTGAGCCTCAGCCTGTGGACCCGTAGGTCCTCGTTCAATCCCTGGTCATGGCACATGCCTGGGTTGCAGGCTCAATCCCCAGTGTGGGACATGCATAAGGTAGTTCATCTATGATTCTCTCTCATCATTGATGTTTCTATCTCCCTCTCCCTCTCCCTTCCTCTCTGAAATCAATAAAAAATATATTGAAAAAACAAAACAGTAGAAGAGACCTAGCTAGTTAGGCTCAGTAGATAGAGCCAAGGTTCAATTCTAGTCAAAGGTATGTACCGTGGTTGCAGACTTGATCCCCAACCCTAGTTGGGCCTCGTATGGGAGGCAACCAATTTTTTTTTTAAATATATTTTATTGATTTTTTACAGAGAGGAAGGGAGAGGGATAGAGAGCTAGAAACATCGATGAGAGAGAAACATCAACCAGCTGCCTCCTGCACACCCCCCACCGGGGATGTGCCCGCAACCAATGTACATGCCCTTGACCGGAATTGAACCCAGGACCCTTCAGTCCGCAGACCGACGCTCTATCCACTGAGTCAAACCGGTTTCAGCGGAGGCAACCAATTGATGTGTCTCTCTAACATCGATGTTTCTCTCTCTCTGTTTCCCTCCCTCCCTCCCTCCCTCCCTCCCTTCCACTCTCTTAAAATCAATGGAAAAATATCCTCGGTGATAATTAACAACAACAAAAAGCAGTAGAAGAGGTGACTAACTCCCATGTTTCAGTTGTTGAGAAGTTAAGAGTATCATGAAAAAGCTGCTAAGTTAAAAATGTTGCCCTAGACGGTTTAGCTCAGTGGATAGAACGTTGGCCTGTGGACTGAAGGGTTCTGGGTTTGATTCTGGTCAAGGGCATATGCCCAGGTTTCCAGCTCCATCCCCAATAGGGGGAGTGTGGGAGGCAGCCAATCAATGATTCTCTCTCATCATTGTTTCTATCTCCCTCTCCCTTCCTCTCTGAAATCAATAAAAAATATATTTTTAAAAATGTTTACAATTTCTCAGTCCTAAAAGAGAAAACACCATTGTATACAACTTTTATGCTTTTATATATGTTGATCTGAATATTAATCTAAGCAATTTTTTCTTATCCATTTACTTATTCAACAACTATTTATTCAGTACCTACTAAGCCATACACATATGTATATATGTATATATGTATATATGTGAGTTATATAAACTTGAATATATATATACTTATATATATTATGCATAGATTGTATATTTAACTGTATAGATATATATGCATGTATATGTATTATTTTTGTGTGTATATGGGTGAGTGTTTCTATGTCTATAAAATGACTCAATAGTAATTGCTTTTCTCCTGCTATCCAGGTAAATATTGGGACATTTCTTAGTTATCCAGCTTCTCTCTGGAATAGTCCATGTGTGACTGTGATGTAGGACAGATTTCAGCTAACCATCAGTGAATGTGTGGTCCCCTCTCCCATCATCACTTTTTGCCCATCATTTTACCTTTAGACACTATTTCAAGTTTTCCACTTTGCTCTTCCTGTCAATAGCATGGGGAAAGTGGTACCATCACACAGGCTGAGGAGGGGGGGCGGTTAGAGAGAACATTCCGGCAATGCATGGTCCCAAGGCCCTCTGTGGGATCTGGACCCTGAGAACTCGGCCCTTCAACCACCAAATTGAGAAGGAGATGAGGAAATAACGACCTGGGTCACAGGCCTGGCCATTTCCTGGTAGCTAAGAATTTCCTTTCTCAAATCTGAGAATCTTTTTTTTCCTTACACATATATTAAGGACTGGGAGAAGCATTTTCTGGATGCCAGTGCTAGCAAGCCAAGCGACTGGAACAGTGAACTGGACGGCGACTGGCAGGCGCCAATGCTTCAGAAACCTCCATACCAGGTACATGGCCGCATCCTCTTCCTGTGACACCCTCGGGCTGCCCCCTCCCCTGCTGCATCACTGGGGACCACCCCATGCGGTTTGTTGTTGCAGGATGGCCTGAAACCGGAAGGAATAGATAAAGACGTTTGGCTCCATCAAAAGATGAAAAACACCCACTATTTGACGGAATACGACCTTTCAGAATTTGAGAACATTGGTGCCATCGGGCTGGAGCTTTGGCAGGTCACTGGGTTTTAAATTTGCTTTAGTTTAATAACTGAATTTCAGCCTACCATAAATTCCTTAATTTACATAGCTTGTATTTCGTGAACTCCTGCTGTGTGCCTGCCACCTGTAGCTGGACCCAAGGCTGGGGCCAAAACAGATGACCTCCTCACCCTCTGGGCACATCCTGTCTGCCTCTGCCCCTGGGAATTGGTCACTCCTTGGCTCATAGCTGACCTGTGGGACCATCAGCATTAGGACAAGGTTGTAGATTCTGATGCAGCATGTCTGGTGTGGAGCTTGAGATTCTGCATTCCCACCACGCTTCCAGGTGGTGCTGTTGCTGCCAGTCCACAGCCCACACGTTGCACAGAAAGGTTCTTGAACTGCGTTTCTTTTTTTTAAACATTTTATTGATTTTTTACAGAGAGGAAGAGTTAGAAACATTGATGAGAGAGAAACATCGATCAGCTGCCTCCTGCACACCCCCCACTGGGGATGTGCCCGCAACCAAGGCACATGCCCCCGACCGGAATCGAACCCGAGACCCTCCAGGCCACAGGCCGACGCTCTATCCACTGAGCCAAACCGGCCCCGGCTTGAACTGCATTTCTTAAATACTGCTGAGTGCTCCAGGCATTGGGGCGATCTTCAAAGTCTCCATGCTTTTTAAATCCAGGCAGCTCCCAGACCAGTTAAAGCAGCATCCCTAAGGTTGAGACCAGGCATCAGGAGTTTCAAAAATGTTCTTGGTGATCCCAATAGGCAGCCAAGTTGACAACCAGTGCCCTGGAGGGAACGGCATTCTAGAAATGGGTTTAAGCATGTGCTGCTTTTGAGAACTAATAACTGCCACAGTACTGAGAAGAATACAATTGTTGCTTGGTGGAAGGATGTTACATTTCTCACACCAATAAGTAAGGCCCTGTTTTCATCTGCAGGTGAGATCTGGAACCATCTTCGATAACTTCCTGATCACAGACGACGAAGAGTATGCTGAGAATTTTGGCAAGGCCACCTGGGGTGAAACCAAGGTACGAAGAGTGCAATGAACTTTTCTTTCATTGTTTATTTATTTCTGTACTAGAGTCTAACATGTAGGAAAGGGCTTGATGAGTTTTTGCTAATGAACACTCCACCTCGATCAACACACAGAATGCTTTCAGGAGCTTCCTCATAGCCCCTCCCAGCCGGCACCCACCCCCAAAGGAGCCACTATTCTATCACTATTCTATCTAGATCAATATGACCTCCTTTTGAAATTCATATAAATGGAGTCATATTTACTCATTTTTTTCTTTTTTTTAAAAATATATTTTATTGATTTTTTACAGAGAGGAAGAGAGAGGGATAGAGAGTTAGAAACATCGATGAGAGAGAAACATCGATCAGCTGCCTCTTGCACACCCCCTATTGGGAATGTGCCCGCAACCAAGGTACATGCCCTTGACCGGAATCGAACCTGGGACCCTTGAGTCCTCAGGCCGACGCTCTATCCACTGAGCCAAACCGGTTTCAGCAATATTTACTCATTTAGGCAGTGTTGTCAGATGCACTCATATTATCACATGCAGCAGTAGCTCGATCTTCCTATGAGAATATCCCAGAAAGTATGTATCCATTCTCTGTCAAGGCAGCTTTGGGTGGCTTCCAGCTTGTGGCCTCCTGCTTAAAGCTGTTACAATCATTCCTGTATGTTTCTTTCAGTGAACAGCCCAGGAGTGAACAGGCTGGGTTTACAATGTCCCTCACAGCCAAACAGTTATCAATGTGTTGCCTTATTTTACATTCCCTGGATTTTCTCATTTAGGCTCTAAGGTCTCCTCTTATCACCCATTCAGCTGGTCAGCTGGTTGAAGGACAGGGACCCACTGCTCTGGGAACAGAAAGAAGGGATGAATTCATTGCCTGGCGCTGTCATAACAAATCACCCCGAACTGGCTAGCTTAAAACAACACAAATTTTTTCCATTACAGTTCTGGAGGCCAGAACTCCATTAGTAGGACCACTCTCCCTCTGAAGGTTCTAGGGGAGGATCCTTTTCTTGCCTTTTCCAGCTTCTGGTGGCTTCTGGTGTTCCTTGGTTTGTGGCCACATCACTCTAAATTTTGCCTCTGTCTTTTTTTTTTTTTTTTAATGTTTTTATTGATTTATTTTAGAGAGAGAGAGATAGAAAGATAGAAAGATCGATGAGAGAGAAACATCATCAATCAACAACCTCCTGCAAGCTCAACACAGGGGATTGAGACTGCAATCCGAGCATGTGCCCTGACCAGGAATCAAATTGGTGACCTCTTGGTTCCTGGATGGACATTCAACTGCTGAGCTACACCAGCCGGGCTCTGCCTCTGTCTTAATGTGGCATTCTCCTCTTCTGTGTGTGTGTTTCAAATTTCTCTGCCTCTCTCTTATGATGGAATTTAGGGTCTACCTGATAAATCAGGATAATCTCAACACAACTTAATCCCATTTGCAAAGACCTTTTCCCCATATAAGGTCATATTGACAGGTTCCAGGGATTAGGACCTGATAGCTTTGGGGGCTCATTTTTAGCTGCCCTGAGCTGGAGTGGAAGCTTCCAGAAGGCAGGGGCAGGTTGCACATTAACACCTGGTCAGCTTCCAGGAAGCATAATCCCTGGCCACCCGGGTCTCTGTTTTTGTCTGCAGGGCCCGGAAAGGGAGATGGATGCCATCCAGGCCAAGGAGGAAGTGAAGAAGGCCCGTGAGGAAGATGAGGAGGACCTGCTGATGGGCAGGTTTGATGGGAGAGAAAATAATTTCAGGAGATTTCACAAGAGGGATGAGCTTTAGTCACCCCACCCCAGATAAAGATGACTGGTAAACCTTGTTACTTTAATCTACATTTAAAAGCTCAAATGCCTGCACACATGGGAATTTGTCTGATTTTCTTTGAGAAATGTTCCTATCCTTCTTGGTGGTTTCCTCAAGCCCCCACCCCTGTGCACAAGATGTTTCCTCTGGACAAACCTGAGTGCTGGGAACCAGAGGCTGGTGAGAGTCAGGTTAAAAAAAACCTGATGCTATTTTCTTCTTTTTAAATCCTTACCTGAGGACATGTTTGTTTGTTTGTTTGTTTTCAGAGAGAGAGAGAGAGAGAGAGAGAGAGGAGGAAGGGAGAGAGAGAAAAACATCAATCTATTGCCTCCTGTATGTGCCCCGCCTGGGGATCGAACCTGCAACCTTTTGGTGTATGGGGAGATGCTCCAACCAACTGAGCCACCTGGTCAGGGCCTGATGCTTTTTTTTTAATCCCCAAAATGCTTTATAAATAAAAGCTGGTAAAACCTATTTTGAAAAAGGGGAAATGATGCCTTATTTCTTCGGTTTTTAAATTATTAGTAACGTAAGAGAAAATTTTCCATATGAGATTTACGCAACATCCTCAGCGTGGTAAGGTTTTGTGTGCTCCACCAGTATCTTGGTTATTTTGAAGAACCAGGCTTCCCTCGCACACAGACATTTGAAATGCCATAAAGAAGCAGATGCTTCCCCTCCCTACTCTGTACTCTTTTTTTTTTTTAAAATATATTTAATTTATTTTTTTACAGAGAGGAAGAGAGAGGGATAGAGAGTTAGAAACATCGATGAGAGAGAAACATCGATCAGCTGCCTCTTGCACACCCCCTACTGGGGATGTGCCCGCAACCAAGGTACATGCCCTTGACCGGAATCGAACCTGGAACCCTTGAGTCTGCAGGCCGACGCTCTATCCACTGAGCCAAACCGGTTTCGGCAAACCCTCCCTACTCTGTGGCCCACTTCTGTGACCGTGAGCTCTCTGTAAGACAGAGGAATGAAATTCATTTTCTCAAGTGAAAATAGTGATAACTTCTCAGTTTAATGTTTTCCTTTCAAATCAAATAATTTGCTTTTAAAAAATATGTTTTTATTGGTTTTAGAGAAAGAGGAAGGGAGAGAGAGGAGAGATAGAAACATCTATGAGAGAGAAACATCAATTGGCTGCCTCCTGCATGCCCCCTACTAGGGATCAAGCCCACAACCCGGGTATGTGCCCTGACCTAGAATCGAACTGGTGACCTCTTGGTGCATTGGATGATGCTCAAACAATTGAGCCACACCAGCTGGGCATTTTGCTTTTTTAAAAAAGTCACACATAGCAGTCTTCTGTTTTGAAGAGACCTGTTTTCTCATGCAGAAACTTGTGTTAGAAATTACAGTAAAACCTTGATATAATGTACTAATTTGGGCGAGGCAGTGTCTGCTAAAACTGAAAGTCCTATCGATATATATATAAAAGCCCAATATGCAAAGTGTCCCCTTGGGAGTTCAACTGACCAGGAGTTCGATCGCTCATTATGACGCGCACTGACCACCAGGGGGCGGCGCAGAACGAAGGAAGGCCCCAGCCGGCAGCCTCTAGGGACCCTACCTGTGCACGAAATTCATGCACTGAGCCTCTTGTATATAATAAAGTAGGTTTTCAGAATGCATATGTTAAAAAATTAACAAATTAGTTAGTTTACTTGTTTTTACTTATGTAGATACATTTGTGTAATTAAGTATGTATGAGAAGTTCAATTTTACTGAAAAGTTTTCTGTATGTATTATGGTAATTTTAAATTTATATTGAATAGATGTAGTAAATGCATGCATTCACCAGTCACCGAGAGTAAGCAGATGCACACGGTTGGGGTGTGGCTTAGCACATGTCTGAAAATTGGCAGGCATGAGTTAAAACTGCTGTAGAAGGTCAAATAAAGAGCTTCACAGACAAGAAAAAGCTAAAGGAGTTCATCACCACCAAACCAGGATTATATGAAATGCTAAAGGGTATTTTTTAAGAAGAGGAAGAAGAAGAAAAAGGTAAAGATAAAAATTATGAACAACAAAGTGACAACAAATACATATCTATCAACAAGTGAATCTAGCCAAAACCGGTTTGGCTCAGTGGATAGAGCGTCGGTCTGCGGACTGGAGGGTCCCAGGTTCGATTCCGGTCAAGGGCATGTACATTGGTTGCGGGCACATCTCCTGGTGGGGGATGTGCAGGAGGCAGCTGGTCGATGTCTCTCTCTCATCGATGTTTCTGGCTTTCTATCCCTCTCCCTTCCTCTCTGTGAAAAATCAATAAAATATATTAAAAAAAAATAAAAATCAAGTGAATAAAAAATCTGATGAACAGAATAAACTGGTGAATAATATAAAATCAGGGGCATAGAAAGGGCGTGGACTGACAATTCTCGGGGGGAAGGGGATGTGAGGGGTGTGGGAAGAGATTGGACAAAAATCTTACACCTATGGATGAGGACAGTGGTGAGGGTAAGGGGATGGGGCGGGGGGAGGGAATCGGGTGGAGGGGAGCTATGGGGGGAAAAAAGAGGAACATCTGTAATAATCTGAACAATAAAGATTTATTTATTTTTTTGTTTTTAAATATATTTTATTGATTTTTTTACAGAGAGGAAGAGAGAGGAATAGAGAGTTAGAAACATCAATGAGAGAGAAACATCGATCAGCTGCCTCTTGCACACCCCCTGGGGATGTGCCCACAACCAAGGTACATGCCCTTGACCGGAATCGAACCTGGGACCCTTGAGTCCGCAGGCCGACGCTCTATCCACTGAGCCAAACCGGTTTCGGCAATCAAGACTTATTTAAAAAAAAAAGAAAAAGAAAAAAAATGCTGTAGAAACTTGCACCACAGAACAACAGAACCAATTACCAAGCACAATGCAGTGTGATCACGTGCTAATCATTCCCGAACATTATTTACGAGTAGTGACTCTTGGATTTAAATATGTGGACTATGGTTGTATATATGTAATATTTATTTATGTTGGCAAAATTACTACAGTGTTTTTTTCCGACATATGGCCTCTTCTCTAAACTTTGTTAAAAATAACAATAAATTGCCCTGGCCAGTATTTCTCAAGGGTTAGAGCATCTGCCCGAGCACCAAAGGGTCGCAGTGATTCCTGATCAAGGACATGTAGCTGGGTTGCAGGTTCAATTCTGATCCCGGCCCCGGTTGGGGTGGATGCAGGAAGCAATGGGTCCATGTGTTTCTCTCACATTCTCTCTCTCTCTCTCTCTATCTCTCTCTCTCTCTCTCTCTCTCTCTCTCTCTCTCTCTCTCTCTCTTCACTCTCTGTAAAAATCAATGGAAAATATATCCTTAGGTGAGGATTAACAAAAAATAACAGTGAATTGCCCTGGATAGCATGGCTCAGTAGGTTGAGCATCATCCTGTGCATCAGGAGGTTGATTGTTCATTTCCTGGTCAAGGGCATATTCCCAGGTGGGGGGCAGGCAGCAGGCAGCAGATGAATGGATGTTTCGATGTTTCTCTCCTTCCCTCCCTTCCTTTCTCTCTAAAAATCAATAAACTATAATTTTTAACAAAAATTTTTTTTTTTTTATTTCAGAGAGAGGAAGGGTGGAGAGAGGGTTAGAAACATCAATAATGAGAGAAAATAATTGATTGTCTGCCTCCTGCATGCTCCCTGTTGGGGATCTAGCCTGCAACCCGCAAATGTGCCCTGACAGGGAATTGATCTAGTGACCTCTTGGTGCATGGAATGATGCTCAATCACTGAGCCACACCAGCTGGGCTGAACTATTCTTAAAAAACAGTGAATTGCCCTGGCCGGTTTGGCTCAGTGGATAGAGCATCGGCCTGCGGACTGAAAGGTCCCAGGTTCGATTCCGGTCAAGGGCATGTACCTTGGTTGCGGGCACATCCCCAGTAGGAGGTGTGCAGGAGGCAGCTGGTCGATGTTTCTCTCTCATCGATATTTCTAACTCTCTATCCCTCTCCCTTCTTCTCTGTAAAAAAATCAATAAAATAAAAAAAAAAACAAAAAACAGTGAATTAATAACAATAAAATAACTTGTTATTTAATTATAAGCAAATCTTGGTTAAAAGCATATTATTATTATTTTTTTGTTAATCCTTGCCTGAGGATATTTTTCCATTGATTTTTGGAGAGAGTGGAAGAGAGAGACAGAGAGAAACAGCGATGTGAGAGAGAGACAGTGATTGGTTGCCTCCTACACACGCCCTGACCAGGGCCAGGGATTGAGCCTGACGTGCCCTTGACCAGAATTGAACCCAGGACCCTTCAGTACAAAGGCCAACGCTCTATCCACTGAGCAAAACTGGCTAGGGCTAAAAGTATTTTAAAATGAACAGGGTGTTAATTTTCACATGTTACATACAGACTGGACATTTTGTTTATTAAATCCAAAGTCTGGTAAATCAAGGTCTGCAAAATCGAGAGTTTACTGTATCAAATTTAGGACACCAGAAATTTGGAATCTAGTGATATTACAAATAAGCTGAATAGAATGGAAATTATAAATGGCATATTCACAGATGATCAGTATGAAAAGTCCGCTCAGAAAGTGAAATTCTGGCAAGTTTTGTTCTTGCTTTGGCCAAAGTTGGCAGACCTTCGAACTTGGACTTCATTGGTCTTCAGAGTTCATCAGGAGTTTTCAGTCTTAGAAACTAAATACTCCCTTGCTGTGCAGGGGTGGGATTCAAACATTACCTACCTCTCTCAACTCTGAGAAATTAGTAAGGGAAGAAGGAGAGCCAGGCCTATGGAGAAAATGCTGGAAACAATCCCTCAGAGATGATCTCTTGAAGCAGCACTCTCCTGGATAAATTTCTGTGAGGATGGAGATTATCCCACCTGTGTTGGCCATACGATAGCCACTGGCTGCATGTGAACCCTTGGGCTATGGCTGGTGGGACTGAGGAATGACTTTTTACAAAAATTAATAAATGTTCTTAGGGCAGTTTTAGGTTCACAGCAAAACTGAGTGAAAAGTAGAGAGAGTTCCCATATACCCCTTGTCCCCACATCCATACAACCTCCCCTACCAACGACATCCATCCCCCACCACAGTGGTACACTTGTCACAATTGATGAACTGACGTCATTATCACCCAGAGTCGATAGTTTGCATTGGGGTTAACTCCTATTGTTGTTGTACATTCTATGGAGAAATGCGTTTTAATCATATTTAATTGTAATTAATTAAAACTTACATAGCTTCTAGACTGCGTGGCTCAATGGTTGAGCATCAACCTATGAACCAGGAGGTTACATTTCGATTCCTGGTTGGGTTGCATGCCCAGCTTGTGGGATCCATCCCCAGCGTGGAATGTGCAGGAGGCAGCCAATCAATGGTTCTCTCTCATCATTTATGTTTCTGTTTCTCTCTTCCTCTCTGAAGTCAATAAAAATGTATTTAAAAAATAAAACTTACATAACCACACATGGTGAATGGCTGCTGTGTTGGGAAGTGTACCCTGGACTCTAGTGAGAGAGTCCCCAGGACAGTTGAGCACAGCCAAGCATGTTGGCCACAGCAGTAGGGGGAGTCCCAGGCCACTCAGGCCAGACATGTGGGACCAAGCCTGTTTTCAGCTGAGCAGGTGCAGAAGAGTCTGCTGTCATGGCCCCTGTAGACTCTAACACCCAGGCTGGAAACTGCACATATTTCCCAGATACCATTTCCCATGTTCTGTCAAAGGAAGTCATAGGCAGGTGGAGAGAAACCATTATTTTCAATATTCTGTCAACACCTTAGGCAGTGGTGACAGGAGCAGTGGCTCTAGCAACAACGGCCGAAACAGTCATTTCTGGTGAGGGCCCAGTGATTAAATTGGTTTTGGGTAACACCTTTTTTTCCTTTTGACCTGTGGCCCTAAATGGGCTAGCAGCTTCCTATAGTTACTAATCTTAGGTAACCTGACACACCCGTTCTGTTTTTCCTGTACTTTTGTACTCAGTCCCCTGTATCAAATATCATCTGTTTGAAATATCTAGGTTGACTTCTCTTTTCCTCACGGAACATGGACCTGATAAAGTACGCAGAGTAGCTAAAAACCTCCATCACCCCCATCGGGACCACTGCTGCATCTTGCGAGATGGCATACTCACTTCCATCCCTCTCCTCTCAGTCCACTTTGCCCACTGCATTCAGACTCACTGTTCTAGAACACAGATCTGATCAAATTCAAAACCCTCTGGCAGGCACGCCCTCGCCTTTCCATTCCCCCGCTTCTCCCACAAGCGTGCATCGCCTAAACTCGTAGGGATCCCCACGAGACTTGCAACCAGGGGACCAATGGGCAGCGCAGCTCGTCCCAGGCTAACCCTCTGAGCTTGTCTCCAAGGCCCCCTTTTCTTGGACTTTCCAGTGAGCTGACCACAGCCCCGCCCTGGCTCACTTTCACTGTGACTTCTCAGTGAGCCAAAGCAGCCTGCCTAGGCTCTCTTCTGTTGCTTCTTCTGACCTAAGCCCTTCCTGGTTTCAGTGTCCCCAGCTTTAATAAACGTACCCTCAAAATAAAAACAAATGAAAACCCTCTGGCAGCTTCCCATTGCTCTTTGCCCAGGGCCAAAGGAACACGGTGAATCTGAGAACTTGGAGCTCAGAGAACAAGACAGTCTGAAGATGAGGCTGGATTACACATGCTTTTAATTCATTGCTCTTGGAAAGGGTGTCCTGTAAGACCACGTATGATCTGGCCTCATCCTGAGACTTGTGCTGAGTTCCAGAGCCTCAGTCTCTCTGTGCTGCTTAGCTCCTTCTGCCTGCCATGTCCTCTTTCCTACCTCTGTCACCCAATGCATGCTCCACCTTCAAGTGGCACACCCTTGGAGTACTCTGTGCAACCCACTATCACTGCTTACAGTGGTCTGCTTCTCGTGTAATTATATGATGTCTTTCCCTCCTTTAGACCAGGGGTTCCCACAATGGGGGTGGGACCAGTTGCCTCAGCAGATCTATGAGTCAGAGTCAGAAACCAGTCTGTGTGAAGAAGCCCTCTGGGGGTTCTGATGGAGGCCAGGGCTAGACCCCCACTCTAGGCTGTTGAGGTGGGTAGAGCTTGTGTCTGCCTGGTCCAACATTGGAGCACCTGTGCTGGGATGAGGGTTGCTCAAGGAGTATTTGATGGGGACATAGTTGTTGAGTGAGACACAAAGCATGCTATAATCGCCTGAATGGCATGAGGTGCACCAACTCACTGAAGACACTGGAGCAGCAGTGCTTGAGACTCCAGAATGGAGCAGGTGCACAGGAAGCTGTGCCCCACCCCTGAGATCCATGCCTTCTAGCTTGCCTGCCAGGCACCATCACAGGGGATCAGGTCAAGGAGGTCCAACTGGCCCTGAAGAAACCTTGGGCCACTGTGGTCAGCTGCCTGCTGGCCCTTCTTCCTCACCCTGTTAGTGGAAACCCGCCACAGATGAATGGGTGTCCATAGTGAATGGAAGGCAAAACGTTTTGTTAAAACTTATAACTTCCATGGCTAAATTACTTTTTTAAAAAAAATCTTTATTGATTTCAGAGAGGAAGGGAGAGGGAAAGAGAGATAGAAACATCAATGATGAGAGAGAATCACTGACTGGCTGCCTTCTGCACGTCCCCTACTGGGGATCAAGCCTGCAACCCAGGCATGTGCCCTTGACAGGAATTGAAACTGGGACCCTTCAGTCCACAGGCTGACGCTCTATCCACTGAGTCAAACCAGTTAGGGCTAAATTACTTTTTATTTTTATTTTATTTTATTAAAAATATATTTTTATTGATTTTTTACAGAGAGGAAGGGAGAGGGATAGAGAGTTAGAAACATCGATGAGAGAGAAACATCAGTCAGCTGCCTCCTGCACGCCCCCCACTGGGGATCGAGCCTGCAACCAAGGTACATGCCCTTGACCAGAATCAAACCTGGGACCTTTCAGTCCACAGGCTGACGCTCTATCCACTGAGCCAAACTGGTCAGGGCTAAATTACTTTTTAAAATAAAGAGTTTAGCCCTAGCTGTTTGGGCTCAATGATTAGAGCACTGGCCTCACACTGAAGGGTTTTGGGTTCGATTTCCATCAGGGGCATGTGCAGGCTCCATCCCCCAGCTGGTCTGCATGTGGGAGGCAACCAATCTCGATATGTGTCTCTCCCCATCGCTTCCTCTAGCTCCTAAAAACAAAACAAAAAAAACAACAAAAAATCAATGGAAAAATATCCTCTGGTGAGGATTAACAAAAAAACAAAAACAAAACAGAGGGTTTCTTGGGCCATTGCTAGCAAGAAAAAAGTCCAGGTCCTGGGGCACGGAGTCTAAACCACCAGCAGCAGTGACAGGTGGGGAAAAACACACATGTCCTCTGTCTTGGAGTAGGGGAGAAAATGTAAGTAGTGGGGAGAAAATATAAGTTGTTGTGAAAGAATTTATGTTGACTATAGATTAAGGAGGTGGGAGAAGGTGAGGCAAGCTCATTCTGGGATAGGTGCAGAGTCCCAGGTAGTAGTGGGCAAGTCCTGAAAGTCCACGTGTAAACAAGTGCGAGGCTCCAGGGGTTTGAAGTTGCTGGCTATTCTTTTAGATTATGGCGGAAATAGCCACCTCGAATTACACACTCAGATGTGTAAGCAGTCTTGTTAGCTGCTCCCCAGCTGTTAACAGCCTTACTGTTCTGTTTCTCTCACTCTCCAGTCCCCTGTAATTTAATTTAGAACACCTCATAAATTTTCTTATCAGTGTTTAAATACGTAAATGCCTCTCCAGGAATGGTCCTCCAGCAAACATCAGGTAGGTGCTTGCTCCATGCTGAGCACAGTGTGAGGCACAGAGGTGAAACAACAGCAAACATATCATTCCCTCTTTTCAGAAGGGGAGCCCACGGGCCAAAGGCGAAATATGTGACTTGCCAAGGTCAGACAGCTAGAAAGTGGAGACTGGGAACTGACTCTAGGCATTGTGGCTGCTGCTGCAGCATAGGTTGTGTCGCAACCCAGTTTTAGCCAAAGCCCTAAGGGGGTAGACTCAGATTCGAACACAGGCACACAGAGCTGTCCTAGGAAAAGGGCACCAGGCGAGGCAGGTCAAGGGTCCCGACCCTCTGCTGGGTGGGCAACGGCCTCCCCTATAATGCGTTTGCCAGGCGCACGGGCAGGCGAACGGAATCCCTATAAGAGGGTTCGGCACCGGCAAGAACCTGGAGAAATGAAGCGTGGCAAAGTATGGCAGACGGCGGGGGTCTGTGAGGCACCGCAAACACCGGGTTAGGGTCCGCTGAACACGCCCGCTAGCCCGGCCCCGCGGTCCCAGTCAGTGCAGGGAGCGCTTGACCCCACCCTCGACCCCGCCCCTGTAGGCTCCGCTACGCGTGCGCGGCTTGGCTCTGGCCCCGCCCACCGCCGAGCCCCGCTGCGCACGCACCTCCCCTCGCACAGTGCGCACGCGCGGCCCCTCCTCCGCCGCTCGGATCCCGGGTCCGTGGGAAGATGGCGGCGCCTCTTCTCCCGCTCTCTCAGCAGGTACGAGCCAGGCGGACTGGCGGGGGCGCGGCACCGGGGCGCGAGGTGGGCGCCGCGGGGAGGCCGAGGCGCGAGGCTGTCGGGCTGAGCGGCGGCGGCTCCCGCTGTAGGGCCCTGGCGAAGGACGCGCGAGGGGGCGGGCTGTTCTGAAGGTGACAGGCCGGCCCGGGGCCTCCGGCACCCGCACTACCCTGGACGGGGGGCGACCAGGCGGGGCACGGCGCGGGGTCCGGACACGCCGCCCTCCGCCGTAGCTCCCAGTCTGGGCGAGGCACCGCGGTTTTGGACTCTCTCCCGGGAAGGTGGGCGAGAGGAGCGAGCATCGCTGCCGGTGCTGCGGCCCCGGGAGCCTTTGTCTCCTGCCCGCTCTCAGCGGCGGGGCGGACTGTCCCCGGCGGTGTGGACTGTGTCCCTGGCGGTGTGGAGGGCAGAGCCCCACTGGAGCCAGGACCCGCCACCAGTGGAATCCTGGACTCATCTCTCCCTCTCCTGGGAGCTTCTTCGGCCACCCCAGAGCCGCGAAAGGGGGATCGCAGGTCTCCGGGCGCCCACTGTGTCCTCAAGTCCGCTTGCTGCTCTTTCTAAGGGGCAGTAACAGTGGCGCGACACAGACGTGCAAAAAAGAGCCATGAACGGGCAGCCCTGCTTCCTAAAGGGTGGGACGTTCATTCATTTATCTATATATACGTCCGATGTGCGTTGGTCCAGGTTCTGGGGGCGCAGCAGTCACCGGACAGACAAGGTCGCTGCTCTCCTGGAGGTGACACTTTCGTGGGAACTAGAAACTACCTGTGTCCTGCTGATAACAAACTGCCTTTATTTGCTGAATACCTGTGTTGTATTTGCTGTAGTACCATATTATAAGCACTTTGCCAGAATTAACCTAGCACAGCACCGGGATTAAGAGTGAGGACATAGGTTACATCAGCTTGTGTTCAAATCTTGGCTTCAGCATTTATTCCTCTGAATGTCCTTAAATGAAGCTCTTAGCCTCTCCACACCTCAGTCACCTCGTTTGGAAACGAGGAATAAAAGAAAAATTGAGATAATGTGAAGATTAAGCATGTAAAGCCCTTAGAACAGTGCCTGGCACATCAAAGCACTCAGTGATTCTATAACTATCATTTAATTCTCTGGCAGATTTGGACATGTGGGAATAGAGACACAGCAATAAGAATGCCAAACCCTAGAAGAGCTGATAGGCAGGTTGACATGAGTGGTATGCTGATCCAAGGAGAGAGACATGCATACCTGCTAAGTCTTGCAAGAACTAGCCTATTTGTAACTGTTACTAAATTGAAAGCATTAAAGGCCAGCGGTTACTAGTTAACAAGGTCTGTAACATAATGAAAATGCTCTGTAAACCAAGTGTCCTTCACAAGTTGGGTATTAATAATAGCCAATTGCTACAGTTTAGGGTGTTAGGGTTGAAACTCACTCAGGCTCATTTAATGAGAAAGAGCTTCTGCTTTTTGGGGAAATCTTTTTAAAAACTTCCTTTCAAATTTGCCACTAGCCTTAATGTGAACTTTGATGACGATAGCTAATGTTTATTGAGTGCCTTAGAGTTTATTAAGGGCTGTCTAACACGGTGATGGTTATCAGCATAACAAAGGGGATTCTTATTTTACTGCTGAAGGATTAGCTTTAGAGAGGAAGGCAGTGTGAAAACCTGAATCAGGTAAATCAGGTCATATGATTTCACATGTTTAGAATCTTTTCGAATAAAATCCCCGTACCTCCCCAGGAAGCCCTGCTGGTCCGGTGTCTGCCAGTTTCTCTCGCCTGCTCTGTCTGGCACCCACACTGCAATCATACTTCATACTTGCTGCTTTTCTGTTCCTCTGACAGTCAGGCTCCCTTTCCTCAGGCTGTCTCCACGGGTAGTTCCTTCTCCCTGAAGCACTCTTCCCTGCTTTTCCTCTTGATCTTCCAGTGCCTGGCTCCTTTCCTTCCTTCAGGTGGCAGCTTAAATGTCATTCTTCCCTTTGCTGGTCACCTGTCATAAGGCCTCTTGCTGCTGGGTGGTGGGCATGGGTTTGGGGGCATGGGATCAAGAAACCTGTGCCTGCTGTTATTTGGTGCCCAGTTTACTAGGGAGACAGATAGCACACAGACTCACAGACACCTGTGGACTGTGATTCATGCTGAGTGGTGGTGTGAGGAAGACACACTGCTAGGAGGGTGGGGTCTACTTATGACAAGTGCCATGAAGTAGAGATCAGCTACTTGCACTGCCCAAAGCTTTCCACAGATGGCTTTTCTTTGTGTGGCATGGGGGCTGGTGGTGGGAGCAAAATTGAATGAGGAGGCGGGTGAGAGCAGCCGGGGGAGGTCAATGGGAGGAAAAGGAGACTCATGTAATACTTTAAACAATAAAGAATTTAAATTTAAAAAAAAATTGAATGAGGAGTTGTAAGAGACTGACAGCCTGGATCCTCTGACCTCTGCCAAGTTCAGGTCACTGATGGTGCTTTTTCCTGCTGCTTTCCCTTTGTTTGTTGAATGAAGGCATGGCCAGGCTTTCTTCCTTTGGGTAATTATGTCAACATTTTTGTACACCTGTTCTTAAGTGAAGCACTGCACCAGGTGTTCCTACCGACCCAGGTGTGAGGCATAGCCCTTCCAGGCACCTCCAGTCTGGTTGATCACACGGTTCACAGATAATTACGGGGGAAGGGTGAATATGATTCCAGGATAATTTCTGGTTGAGGCAGTGGGGAGCCCAGTGATCTGGTTGAAATGTAGTGCACACTTGGAACATGGGAAGCCAGTTGAAGGTAAGGTGGTTAGCTAGTGGTTTTATAGAGGGGCGGCCAGGGGTGGGGGGTGTGCTTTTCCCATCAGCAGCTTTCCTGGTCTGCTCCTTACTCTGATATCTTTATGACATCTCCTTCCCTAAACCCTGAATATAAATCTTGTCAGTTCTAAGAGTCTAGTTCTTCCTCTAGGATCAGTGTCCCCCCTCCCCCCATCAGCATCTTATCCTATCTAATAAAGAGGGAATATGCAAATTGACCATCACACAGCAACAAGATGGCTGCGCCCACAGCAGAGGCAGAGTTCCCCTAACAAGCCTTAATGAGCAATCAGCAGGGACCTAAGGCTGCGTGGCGCTGGGCCAGGGCAGGGGACCTGGGGCCACGCCCCCTGCCATGCAGGGCTTGATGGGGGACCTGAGGCCGTGCCCCCCACCCGGCGGGGCTTGACGGGGACCTCACGGTGTGCCCCCGGCCCAGGCTGGGGGACCTCAGGCTGCACTCCCTGCCCCAGTGCTGGGCCAGACGACCTGAGGCCACGCACCCCACCCGGCAGGGCTTGACGGGGGTGGAGCTGGCCGGGTCTTGATCTAGCCCAATGGTTAGATTGTTGTCTGGTTCTGGCTGGGTCTGGGTCTCACGCAATTTCAAGGCGCACATGGGTGGGCGGGGACTTGACTCTGGTTTCCGTGGCGCGCCCCAGATTCTGACAGGAGGAAGATTTTCATATACATTTTACTAATGTTCTTTCATCTCTGACACTTCTATTATAGAGAAAGGGCAAATAGCAATATTAAAATATTTCCTTTAATTAATTTCCTTTTAATGTGCATGAATTTCATGCACCGGGTCACTAGTTGATTTATGTTAGTCTCTGCACAGCTTTCCTTTGCCTCACCCACACCAGAAACACACCTGTGTTACCCCTTTGTACCATGTGCTTTCATAGGTTACTGGCCACCTTGCCATTCTTTTTTTTTAAGCAACAAAGAAATTTATTACAGTTTCATTTATGAGGAATAATTGGAATAATACAAAAATATAAAAAAAATAAACATTCACCCTCGTACACGATGAAATTACCACATAGCTGTTAAATTATTTTTAAAAGAATATTTTGTAAAATGAAAAAAAATTATTGAGGATTTAGCTCAGAGGAAAAGCAAATTATAAGACTGCTTGTATGGTGTGATTTAATTTTTAATATGTAACTATTTTAAAAGATGAGATGATACAGCAGACACTGCAACACAAGCATAATGGTTACATCTGGTTGGTGGAATTACGGGTGATTTGTTTTTTATTTTCTTAAAAATTTTTTATTTCAGCCCTAACTGGTTTGGCTCAGTGGATAGAGCATCGGCCTGCGGACTGAAAGGTCCCAGGTTCGATTCCGGTCAAGGGCATGTACCTTGGTTTCGGGCACATCCCCAGTGGGAGGTGTGCAGGAGGCAGCTGATCGATGTTTCTCTCCCATCAGTGTTTCTAACTCTATCCCTCTCCCTTCCTCTGTAAAAAATCAATAAAATATGTTAAAAATTTTTTTTTTATTTCAGAAAGGGAGAGAGAGAGAGATAGTCATCAATGATGAGAGAGAATCTTTTTTTTTAATATATATTTTATTGATTTTTCACAGAGAGGGAGGAAGAGGGATAGAGAGTCAGAAACAATGATGATAGAGAAACATCATTCAGCTGCCTCCTGCACACCTCCCACTGGGGATGTGCCCGCAACCAAGGTACATGCCCTTGACCTGAATCGAACCTGGGACCTTTCAGTCCGCAGGCCGACGCTCTATCCACTGAGCCAAACCGGTTTCGGCGAGAGAGAATCTTTGATCAGCTGCCTCCTGCATGTCTCCTACTGGGGATCAAGCCTGAAACCTGGGCATGTGCCCTTGACCAGAATCGAACCCTGGACCCTTCAGTCTTCAGGCCAATGTTCTATCCACTGAGCCAAACCAGCTAGGGCAAATTATGGGTGATTTTAGAGTTTTATTTCATTTAGAGACATCTTGCCATTCTTAACCCCAGTGGACGTCATTAGGGCTAGTCTTTCTCAAAACACTTGTCACTGTAGCCCACCAAAGGACCTTCACACTCTCTCTTCTACCCCCAAATGTCAGCCTTTTCTGCCTGTATCCTTTCTTTCTGTGTGCTCCGTCTTTGGCATGGTATCTGGCATGTTTGTGCACCACACTCTAAACCTGCCTTCCACGCTCTTCTGGAGTCCAACCTCCTGTTTTTCCTTTGTCCCTGCCAGCCTGCTGGACTCTGGAACCAGTTATCTCCTTACTGTACCCACAAGTTCATGCACTGGGGCTGTTCCCCTTCCTGCTGAGCCTCCTAGTTCATCCCACATCACTGTGTGATTCATCTTCAAAAACGCATCCTCAACCACTTGCCTGCTCCAGAAATTTCTGTCGGCTCCCATTCCCCTCCCCTTCAGTATGTCCAGCTTGATTGCTCCTGGCCTGGCATTCCCATGCCCCCTGCTCCTGCTCCACCTGACCTTGTGGGCTTGCTCTCCACTCTTCCATTATCTCCACACAACCCGCTTTCTCTTCCCAGTGCCCCCTTCAGTCCCATGCTGTGACCTCCTGCAGCATGCTGCCTGTTCAGCTGCTCTTAGAGGCCTCCTTGTTGCTGTTTTCCGTCAGCCCCACCTGAGCAGAAGCTCTCCCTCCTGTCCCTCCTGTGAGTCCCTTGTGTGGCCCCTGGACCTAGGAAGTACATGGTAACTGGAGGAAAGCATTGGTCTCATTGGCAAGGATAGTCTTTCCTTTGCTCAAGTTCCACCCCACCCCTTACCCCCTTTGTTATGTGCTTACTTTCCCATTTTGCAAATGAGAAACGGACCCACAGAGATTGCAATAATCTGTAGCTGGTGGGTGCAGAGCTGGGGTTGACCCACATTCATCTGCCTGTAGAACCCTGCTCTTTCCACTCTTCCAGGCAGCCTGCTGGGCACCCCGCCCAGACAACACCCGGCCAGTGTGTCTGGAATGAATGCTGATAGCTTGGGACACTTGTTTGTCCTTTCATTTTTTTTTTTTCTCCTCTCTCTCTCTCTCTCTAAAATAATTGCTGTCTCACTATCTTACTAGAATGCTAATGGTGATGCCATATAAGTTGGTGGGCAGAGAGCCAGGTTTGAGAGTAAAGTTTGGCCCCTCCCTGTAAGATGCAGAATTCCTTGGCTGTCTCTCTGACTGACAGACCTGCATTGGCCTGTTTTGTTTTGTTTTTGTCGACTAAGTAGCTCCCAATCAAGCAAGAACGTATAAGTTTCTCCCCCTCTGCCCCGATTTTGAACTTTAAAGCAAGTTTCCCACGCCTGGTTCTTAACCCCAATCAGCTGATCTGGGAAGTGGAGTGACTATCTTGGATCAGATGGTACCCTAGAGCGTAGTGTCCACTTTCTGATGCCCCAGGCTGTGCCACATTACTATGCCAACAGACAGACACACCACTACCACCCAGGTGAGAGGCACTTCATCAGCCCCGCTCCTGGGGGTGCTCTCAGGTTCTCACTTGACCTGACCTGAGGGGCCAGTGTCCATGCATAAAACTACCACATATTCTCCCTTGAAGAAGATTCTAAGCACCATTATCATTTGAGGTCTCTTCAGGGTGCCTGTATTTCAGTGTTAGGGTCCCCAGATATTCTTTCAGTGCCCTTAGTTGTGCAGTATTTTCTGCACCTCAGTTTCCCCATGTGCAAACTGGGAATAACTTCAGTTTTATATATGCCTCACAGCAGTGGAGTGTCAGGACCCTGATGGGTATGCTGTCAATGTGTTTATTTGTGTAGTGAGCCCTTCTTCCAGCAAGTATTTACTGGGCACCTTCTCTTTGCTGGGTGCTTTCTGGGCAGTGGGATGTAGTAGTGAGCGTGAAGACAATCCTGCCCCATAGAGCCAGGATTCTAAGGAGGGAGGCACAGCATAAGGAAATGAACAGGTACCTACAGAGTCTGTCCCATGGCAGTGGGATCATGCTGTGAGAACTATGAAGCAAGACCTCATACATGAGGTCTGGAAAGGTCTCACTATGAAGGGGCCAAGGACTGAGCAGAAAAGGAGTTTTGGATTACTCAGTTTATCCTCCCAGTCACGCTGGTTGGTTTTATCCTCACTTTATAAAGGGTAAACTGAGGCCAGTAGGCATTATGACACTTGTGAAAGGTTACATCTAGCAAGCTCTGCTCACACTGCTCTTCTGACTCAGGTCTGGGCTCTGCATTGTGCTGTAGTTTCATGTTTTTTTATAAAAAAAAGTTATTTTTAAGCTGCTAAGTGTTATAACAGTATGAGATCTCATTTGTTTTTATTTATTTACTAGAGGCCTGGTGCACGAAATTCATGCACGGGGGTGGGGGGATCCCCTCAGCCCAGCCTGCACCCTCTTCAATCTGGGACTCCTTGGGGGAATGTCTGATTGCCGGTTTATAAACCGGCAGTCAGACATCCCTCTCACAATCCTGGATCGCTGGTTCCTAATCGCTTACCTGCCTGCCTGCCTGGTTGCCCCTAACTGCCCCTCCCACCCCCTGCTGGCCTGATTGCCCCTCACTGCCTCTGCATGCCGTCCTGATTGCCCCCAACTGCCCCCCTCTTCCAGCCTGGTTGCCCCTAACTGCTCCCCCACCTCCCGCCGGCCTGGTTGCCCCCAGCTGCTCCCCCTGCTGCCCTTGTCGCCCCATGCAGCCTGCTGTTCAGTCATTTGGTCATCCCTCACTACCCCCTCTGTCAGCCTGGTCATAGGCAGCCATCTTGTGAGGGCGTGAGGGTCAATTTGCATATTACCAATTTATTTTATAGGATTGTTGTTATTTTGATTTCAGAGAGAGGAGGGGAGAGAGAGACATCATTGCCTCCTGCATGTACCCCGACCGGGGATCGAACCCACAACCTGGGTATGCATCCTGATTGCTTCCTTCTTGCCCTGCCCTCCTGTTCCCCCTTTTGTGTAGCTGAGTGCATGTTCAGGTCACCTTCTCCTGTGCACATTTGCCAAGGTCGCCTTCACGGTGGCTTCTCAGCAAGGCATGCACTGACCCTGTCATCTTACCTTATCCACCCTTCCTGCTTGGCTGAAATGGTGCTGAGTGACCCAGAGTCCCTGCCTGCCCCTCTGCCCTGGAACTTGGCTTACCCATCCCTGACCTTTGCCCAGACTCTGGAGCCATGGCTGTGTCTCCTGTTGTCATGCCCCTCGGCACCCTGCTCTGTAGCCACAGGCTCACTCTGCCTACCTGTCTCCTCTTCCTGAGCCCCAGAGTGCCATCCCACACACTTTTGTGTCATCCATGCCTCCTCAGTGTGAACTCATTGTGTTTGTTGAACGAGAGAATGAATGAATTAATAAATCCACAAGGTTGAGAACTGGTGAATCCAAGGGCAGACTACCCTGTTAGGAAGTTTTCTGTGAAGAGTAGGGACAGGCGGTAGCTTGAGGTAGAACTGGGATGGGGGACATTTCTGGGACTAGCACAAAGTTTTCGCATGGAGCTGGTGGAAGGAGAGAACAGGACTCAAAACAGCCAGTGTTTGACCAGCGCTTACCCTGAGTCAGTCTCCTGTGATGGAGATGCTCATCCTCATTTTGCAAATGAAGAAACCAAGGCACCAAGAGGCTGTTCACTATCCCCAGGGTTGCATAAAGTTTCTAGGTAGGACTCGAGGTCACATTGTCTGGTGGTGCTGATGACCTCTGTGTCCTGCATCCTGCACTAGGACAGTGTGTTAGGGTGACCTCTGTTTCTTCCTCACTTTCTATTCTGGTAGATGGGCTGAGAGTGATGGTTTCCCAGGAGCCCCGAAGCTTTCACAGCTTGATTCTGTGTTCCTGTTCCGTCCTGACCTTCAGCCTCTCCGAATGACTCCTGGCCCTGAACTCCTTCCAGCTGTCTTGTTTATCATGACATTTCATTGCTCGTCTAAACTTTCAGCTGTGGTTCTTTTGCTCCTTGGTTCTCCTTGGGGGACTGCAGGCCTTACTCCCCCCAACCCCCCTGTCATGTCCACACCTCAGGCCCTGAATTCAGCATGGGTCGGACAGAGTCCTGTGCTGAATGGCGGGCACAGGTCCTCAACTTGTCCCTTGTCATGGGGTCATTTCGGTCCCTAGGGAGAGTTGAGTATCTCCCTTTAGATCCCTCTTGTGCTTCTCCCTTTCCCTTTTTTTGTCCTATTTACAAAAGCAATGTGTGCTTGGAACCCTGGAGAGCTCAGAAAACCATGAGGAGGCAGTGGTTTACCGGTCCGAATCCCTGATAGGACATGGTGTCTCTCCAGCCACATTTAGATTCACATGGATTTGATTACTTTGTGCTTACCAGCCAGGTCACAACTGTGGAGCTGGTTTGGGCCCTCCTCACTTAGCAAATATCTGACGATCATACCAAACTCATACATGTTCTGCTCATACTGTTTTTACTGCCATGTGGTTTTCTGTTCAGTGGAGACACAATTCTTTATTATCTTTACCAGTCCTTAGAGGTTTTCAGCCCTTCACTGTCACCTGCAGTCACACCTCTAAGCTGGATGAACTGATGAAGCTCTCTTGCCTTTCCCTCTTCTGCATGGCTGATCACTCTTCAGGAGGAGTCCTTACAGTACTGGGAGAGCATATGTACACACATGTGTGTAATGTGTGTGTGTGTGTGTGTGTGTGCACATGTGTATATTTTAAAGAATTGCTAGTTTTTATTGTTTGACAGAAGCATGATCCAGCTGGTGATAAAGCTGCTCTTAGTTTATCATATTTGACTGAGAAGCAGCTTGTACCTTAGGATCCTTGCCAGAGCAGAAACTCATCAGATGTTGGTCTTTAATTATGTAAAAGTTTAAACAATAAAAGTCGCAGGAAGAGTTTAATGAGCTCCCATGTACCCACCACCCATTTACCATAGAGGCCAAAATTTAGAAAATCTCTTTGACCCGGCTACCATCTCCTGATCTTCCCATATTCATTTTTATTTCCAAGTGTTTTTTTTTTAAATTTTAGAAATCATATTTCAATATGCATCTCTAACAGTTAAGACCGTTTTTCTTTAAAAAAAAACCCCACTTTATGTAGTTTCCTGTTTTTTGATAAAAAAGTTATTGTTGTGTCACACCTTACACAATATTTCTTAGTACTGTCAGATACCCAGTCCAGATTCAGTTTTCCTGCTTGTCTAAAAATGGAACTTTGCATTTGGTTGAGGTCCCCTAAGTCCTTTTAAAAATTTGTTTTTTAATTTTGAGATGATTGTAGATTCACATACAGTAGCAAAAAAATAATGCAGAGATATCTTGTGTATTCTTTTTTTAAAAAAAGTACATTTTTATTGACTTAGAGACAGAGGAAGGGAGAGGGACAGAAAGATAGAAACATTGATGAGAAACATCATCCATTAACACGACCGCTACTGGGGATAGAGCTCACATGTGCCCTGACCAGGAATTAAACCATGGCTTCTTTGCTCCTGGGTTGACGCTCAACCACTTTGCCACACTGTCCAGGCTATCCTGTGTATTCTTTACCCACTTTCCTCTGGTGATAATGTCTTGGAGATCTATAGTATGCCATCGCAACCAAAACATGGACATTACTCTCGTCAGATGCAGAACAGTTCCATTCCCATGGGGATCCTGAATTGCCCTTTTTTATTTTAAAAAAAAATGTTTTTATTGATTTTAGAGAGAGAGGAAGGGAAAGGGAGAGAGAAAGAGTAACATCAATGAGAGAAGAGAAACATTGATTGGCTGCTTCCCACATGCCCCCTACTGGGAATCGAGCCCACAACCTAGGCCTTGTGCCTTGATCATTAATCAAACCAGTAATCTCTCAGTGCATGGGACGACATTCAACCAACTGAGCCACACTGGTCAAGGCCTCAGTTACCCATCTATAGCCACTCCCACTCCTCCCCCCCGCCCCCACACCCTTTCCTTAACCCCTGGCAGTCACTAATCTGTTCATTTCTATGATTTCAGCATTTAAAAAATAAATAAAATGCCCCAGGTGGGAAAACATTTTTTATTATTTTTTTAAAAATTTCTTTATTGATTAAGGTGTCACATATTTGTCCTCATCCACCCATTCCCATCCCACACCCCTCCCCACAGATGCCCCCACCCCCCTGTTGTCCTTAACCATTGGTTAGGCTTGTATGCATGCACACAAGTCCTTTGGTTGATCTCTCCCCCCTACCCCCACCCTCCCCTATCCTCTCTCTGAGGCCCGACAGTCTGATCGATGCCTCCTTGTTTCTGGGTCTGTTCTTGTTCATCAGTCTATGTTGTTCATCATTTCCCCTAGATGAGTGAGATCATGTGTTACTAGAATTATACTTATAAGAACCGAATGTGAGACGAGCAATAATAGTTATGCTGACAGGCAAATGAATCAGTCTGTAGTGAGTTTCTTTCTGGACCAACAGTTTTTTTGAGACCCAATTTCAATGTCCACCAGTTCCTTATGTGCACATGTCAGCACTGACTTTTCAGCTCTGGATGGTGGACAAATGGTGGTAATGCAGGTCCGACTCCCTCTGGTTTGGTCTTGCCCGGACCCAGGGACACAGCTTCACCCGGACTCAGTGGCGCGTGGCCTCACCCGGACCCGGGACCCAGCCTCACCTGGATCTGGGGGCACACGGCCTCACCCAGACCCAGGTGTGCGCGGCCTCACCCGGTCCCGGGATCCAGCCTCACCCGGACCCAGGGGCGCGTGGCCTCACCCGGACCCGGGATCCAGCTTCACCCGGACCCAGGGGCGCGCGGCCTCGCCCGGACCCGGGACCCAGCCTCACCCGGATCCAGGGGCACACGGCCTCACCCGGACCCGGGATCCAGCTTCACCCGGACCCAGGGGCGTGCGGCCTCACCCGGACCCGGGACACAGCCTCACCTGGACCCAGGGGCGCGCGGCCTCACCCGGACCCAGGGGCGCGTGGCCTCTCCCGGACCCAGGGGCGCGGCCTCACCCCGACCCGGGACCCAGCTTCACCCGGACCCAGGGGAGCGCGGCCTCGCCCGGACCCGGGGGCATGCGGCCTCACCTGGACCCGGGACCCAGCCTCACCCGGATCCAGGGGCGCACGACCTCACCCGGACCCGGGATCCAGCTACACCCGGACCCAGGGGCGCGTGGCCTCTCCCGGACCCAGGGGTGCGGCCTCACCCGGACCCGGGACCCAGCCTTTCCCGGATCCAGGGGCGCACGGCCTCACCCGGACCCGGGATCCAGCTACACCCGGACCCAGGGGCGTGTGGCCTCTCCCGGACCCAGGGGCGCGGCCTCACCCGGACCCGGGACCCAGCCTCACCCGGATCCAGGGGCGCATGGCCTCACCGGGACCCGGGATCCAGCTTCACCCGGACCCAGGGCCGCATGGCCTCACCCAGACCCCAGGGTGCGTGGCCTTGCCCGGACCCGGGACCCGGCCTCACCCGGACCCAGGGGCGCACGGCTTCGCCTGGACCTGGGGGCGCACGGCCTCACCCGGACCCAGGACCCAGCCTCACCCGGATCCAGGGGTGCACGGCCTCACCCGGACCGGGGATCCAGCTACACCCGGACCCAGGGGCGCGTGGCCTCGCCCGGACCCAAGGGCGCAGCCTCACCCGGACCCGGGCCCCAGCGGGGTTTCGTCTTCTTGATCCCAATTCCTGTCGGTCAATTCCCTCTCAGCAATTCCTTCGGCCATTTTCTCAAAGCTCCAGGGCGGCTGCCGAGGAACTCGCTGGGCGGCGGGCTCGGCGAAGCTCCAGTGCGCCCAGTGCGCGGCGGTGGGCTGGTCCGAGGTCGCTGCGGCGGCACTCTGGGCTGCAGCGGTGACCAGTCGCCGGGCGAGCGCACCTGGATCCGGGACCCAGCGGGGCCTCGTCTTCCCGATCCCAACTCCCATTGGTCAATTCCTTCTCAGCCATTCCTCCGGCCATTGTTCTGGATGGTGTCGCTCTGTTTTCCAGTTGTAGTTTCAAAATTGTTGTGGTAGGCAACAATCAGGCGTCTGCCCCATGCCGCCATCTTGGTCCTCCAGAAGATTCTTAAGTAACCCTATAAATGTGGTTCTGAACACTGTGTTGTCCATTAGTTTACTTTCCTTCATCCCTTCTATTCGTGACCTGCTTCGGTATCTTCACCTTTTGGCTGCCTCCCTATAGCTCAGCTTCCCCAATCTCCCTAGGTGGTCGCTCTTGATACCCCCCTTTGTGGGCTGAGTGCAAAGTCTTGGTGTTGTTAAGCCTTGATTGCTGTTGGTACACTGGGAAGATTTGACCTTCAGTCCAATTGGCTGTGAGGATCAGCTGTGTCTATGCCGGGAGACAGCCTTATTCAACTAGACTTGCAAAATTGTAAAAGCCTCTGTGCTCAGCTTGGATGGGGCGGAGTTTCAGGGTGGAGCCTACAGCCTTGGCTTCCCGTCAGCCCCACCCTATGAGGTTTCTGTGTCTCAGTGTCCCTCTGTACTCCCTGCAAACACCTCTGAGAAAAAAGCGCCCTGGAGTTTCACCTGCTGCCAAACAGTCTAGTCTCTCCCCCAATGAATCTGGATTCCCAGATTCTCGCCCGGAACTGGGTTTCAGTGTAGTCGGAACTGGGGCTCAGCGCAGTCTGGCGCTTTTGTCTCCTTCCCACCAGGGCAATTCAGTGGCACAGTCAACAGACCATCCTCTGTGCGCATTCACGTGCGCGCCTCCGAGCTCTGCCTTTCGCCGCTCCTCTGTGTTTCCGCCCCACAGCCCAGATTCCCCCAGCATGAGCCTGGCTTCCCAGGGTTTTGCCCGGAACTGGGGTTCAGTGCAGTCGGAGCTGGGGTTCAGCACAATCTGGAGCTTTTATCTCCTTCCCGCTAGAGAACGCCGGCCAGGCTGTCAGCTGCCCCTTCCTCTCCGGCTCCGTCCTCCCTGCACGCGCGCGTGCTCGTGTCTCCGCCCTTGTCTCCATACCTCAGGCTTTTACAGCTCCTCAGATTTTCCTTGTGGTTTTCTCTTTTCTTCTAGTTGTGGGCATTTCAGTCAGTCAGCTTTCCTGTGGTTCTGGATGATGTCTGTTTTGACTTTTAGTTATATTTTTGAAATTGTTGTGCCAGGCTATAGGTTAGGTGTTTAACCTATGCCGCCATCTTGGTTTCTCCCCAACACTTATTTTTTAAATATATTTTTTATTGATTTCAGAGAGGAACGGGGAGAGAGAGAGAGAGAGCAAGAAACATCAATGATGAGAGAGTCATCTCTCGGCTGCCTCCTGCACACCCCACACTGGGGATCGAGCCCACAACCTGGGTATATGCCCCAACCAGGAATCGAACTCTGGCCTCCTGGTTGATAGGTCGATGCTAACTCACTGAGCTATGCTGGCCAGGCTGATTTCAGCACTTTAATAATGTTATATAATGGAATTATTCAGTATGTAACTTTGGGAGATTAGCCTTTTCAATCAGCATAATCCTCTGCAGATTCTTCCAGATTTTTGCATGTATCAGCAATTTGTTTCTTTTCATTGCCAAACAGTATTCCATGGAACCATAATTCATTTAACCAATCCCAGGATATCGGGGGTGTTTTCAGTTTTGGGTGACGATGAATAAAGCTGCACTAAACATTTGAGTACAGCATGTTATGTGAAGCTAAGTCTTCATGTCTCTGGATGAGTACCCAAAACAGGTGCTGGGTTATGTGGTAGTAGTGTGTTTAATTTTTATTTATTTGTTTGTTTTAAGAAATGGCAAAGTTGTTTTCCAGAGTAGCTGTACATTTTAACAATGTATGAGCAATCCAGTTTCTCTGCCTGCTCACTGGTGTTGCTATTTTAGCCATTCCCTAATAGTGTGTGCTGGTATCTCACTGTGGCTTTAATTTGCATTTTCCTGATGGCTAACAATATGGTGGCCATCTTTTCTGTGCTTTTTTGCCATCTGTATATTCTCTTTGGTGTCTTTTGCTCATGTTCTCATTGGACTGTTTGGTTTTCTGTTTTTGAGTTTTGAGAGTTGTTTATATATTTCAGATACTAGTCCTTTGTCAGATATGTGATTTGCAAGCATTTTCTCCCAGTCCATAGCTTGTCTTTTTATCCTCTTATCAGGGTCTTTTGCAGAGCAAGCATTTTTTAGTTTTGATGAAATTCAGTTTATCAGTTTTTCCTCTGATGAAATAGGCTTTTGGTGTCAAGTATAAGAACTCTCTGCCCAGCTCCTGATCCTGAATATCTTCACCTATATTTTTTTCCTAAAAGTTTTATAGTTTTACATTTAAGTCTGTGATCCATTTGGAGTTAATTTTTTAAAATAATATATATTTTTATTGATTTCAGAGAGGAAGGGAGAGGAAGAGGGAGATAGAAACATCAATGATGCGACAAACTCATTGATCACCTGCTTCCTGCACGCCCCACACTGGGGATCTAGCCTGCAACTCAGGCATGTGCCCTTGATCGGAATCAAATTGGGGACCCTTCAGTCCATAGGCCGACGCTCTATCCACTGAGCCAAACTGCTAGGGCCATTTGGAGTTAATCTATACTAATCTATACTAATAAAAGGATAATATGCTCATTAGACCGGGAGACCTTCCAGACATCCTTCTGGACAAAGTCATGGTGGCGGGGCTGAAGGCAGAGGCGGCTAGGGACGATCAGGCCGGCAGGGGAGGGCAGTTGGGGGCGAGCCGGCTGGCAAGGGGTGGCAATTGGCAGTGAGCAGGCCGGTGGGGGGGGCAGTTGGGGGTGAGCAGACCGGTGGGGGGGGGCAGTTGGGGGCAATCAGGCTGGCGGGGGGGGCAGTTGGGGGCAATCAGGCAGGTGGGGGGGGGGCAGTTAGGGGTGATGAGGCCGGAAGGGCGGGCAGTTGGGTGTGATCAGGCCGGCAGGCAGAGTGGTTAGGGGTGATCAGGCAGGCAGGCAGGTGAGTGGTTAGGGGCCAGTGCCCAGATTGCGAGAGGGATGTCTGACTGCCGGTTTAGGCTCGATCCCTGTGGCCCGATCAGGCCTAAACCGGCAGTTGGACATCCCCCATGGGGTCCCAGATTGGAGAGGGTGCAGGCCAGGCTGAAGGAGATCCCCCCCTTCTGTGGACGAATTTTGTGCACCGGGCCACTAGTTTTTTTTTTTTTTTTTTTTTTTTTTTTTCTTTATTGATTAAGGTGTCACATATTTGTCCTCATCCCCCCATTCCCATCCCACCCCTCTCCCCATGCATGCCCCAATCCCCTGTTGAACTTAACCGTTGGATAGGCTTATATGCATGCATACAGGTCCTTTGGTTGAACTCTCCCCCTCCCCCCCACCCTCCCCCTACCCTCTTCTATCCTCCCTCTGAGGCCCGATAGTCCGATCGATGCCTCCTTGCTTCTGGTTCTGTTCTTGTTCCTCAGTCTATGTTGTTCATCATTTCCTCTAGATGAACGAGATCATATGTCACTAGATATATACTAATAAGAACTGAATGTGAGACGAGCAATAATATTTATGCTGACAGGCAAATGAATCAATCTGTAGCGAGCTTCCCCCTGGACCAACAGTTCTTTTGAGACCCAATTTCGATGTCCAGTAGTTCCTTATGTGTACATGTCAGCACTGACCCCTCAGCTCTGGATGGTGGACAAATGGTGGTAACGGAGGTCCGACTCCCTCTGGTTTGGTCTCGGCCGAACCCAGGGGCACGGCGTCACCCAGACTAAGGGGCACGTGGCCTCACCCATACCCAAGGGGCACGTGGTTTCACCCGGGCCTGGGACCCAGCCTCACCCGGATGGATCCAGGGGCGCACGGCCTCACCCGGACCCGGGATCTGGCTTCACCCGTACCCAGGGACGCTTGGCCTCTCCCAGACCCAGGGGCACGTGGCCTCACCCGGGCTTAGTTGCACAAGGCCTCACCTGGATCCAGGGACACATGGTCTCTCCCGGACCCAGGGACGCTTGGCCTCTCCCAGACCCAGGGCCACTTGGGCTCACCCGGGCCTAGGTGCACGAGGCCTCATCCGGATCCAGGGACGCATGGTCTCACCCAGACCCAGGGATGCTTGGCCTCTCCCAGACCCAGGGCCACTTGGGCTCACCCGGGCCTAGGTGCACGAGGCCTCACCCGGATCCAGGGACGCATGGTCTCACCCGGACCCAGGGACGCTTGGCCTCTCCCCGACCCAGGGCCACTTGGGCTCACCCGGACCTAGGTGCACGAGGCCTCACCCGGATCCAGGGACGCACGGTCTCACCCAGACCCAGGAACGTTTGGCCACTCCCAGACCCAGGGCCACTTGGGCTCACCCGGGCCTAGGTGCACGAGGCCTCACCCGGATCCAGGGACGCATGGTCTCACCCGGACCCAGGGACGCTTGGCCTCTCCCAGACCCAGGGCCACTTGGGCTCACCCGGGCCTAGGTGCACGAGGCCTCATCTGGATCCAGGGACACATGGTCTCACCCGGACCCAGGGACGCTTGGCCTCTCCCAGACCCAGGGCCACTTGGGCTCACCCGGGCCTAGGTGCACAAGGCCTCACCCGGATCCAGGGACACATGGTCTCACCCGGACCCAGGGACGCTTGGCCTCTCCCAGACCCAGGGCCACTTGGGCTCACCCGGGCCTAGGTGCACAAGGCCTCACCCGGATCCAGGGACACATGGTCTCACCCGGACCCAGGGGCGCTTGGCCTCCCCCAGACCCAGGGCCACTTGGGCTCACCCGGGCCTAGGTGCACGAGGCCTCACCCGGATCCTGGGACACATGGTCTCACCCGGACCCAGGGACGCTTGGCCTCTCCCAGACCCAGGGCCACTTGGGCTCACCCGGGCCTAGGTGCACAAGGCCTCACCCGGATCCAGGGACACATGGTCTCACCCGGACCCAGGGGCGCTTGGCCTCTCCCAGACCCAGGGCCACTTGGGCTCACCCGGGCCTAGGTGCACGAGGCCTCACCCGGATCCAGGGACACATGGTCTCACCCGGACTAGGGATGCTTGGCCTCTCCCAGACCCAGGGCCACTTGGGCTCACCCGGGCCTAGGTGCACGAGGCCTCACCCGGATCCTGGGACACATGGTCTCACCCGGACCCAGGGATGCTTGGCCTCTCCCAGAACCGGGGCCACTTGGGCTCACCCGGGCCTAGGTGCACGAGGCCTCACCCAGATCCAGGGACACATGGTCTCACCCAGACCCAGGGACGCTTGGCCTCTCCCAGACCCAGGGCCACTTGGGCTCACCCGGGCCTAGGTGCACGAGGCCTCATCTGGATCCAGGGACACATGGTCTCACCCGGACCCAGGGACGCTTGGCCTCTCCCAGACCCAGGGCCACTTGGGCTCACCCGGGCCTAGGTGCACGAGGCCTCATCCGGATCCAGGGACACATGGTCTCACCCGGACCCAGGGACGCTTGGCCTCTCCCAGACCCAGGGCCACTTGGGCTCACCCGGGCCTAGGTGCACGAGGCCTCACCCGGATCCAGGGACGCATGGTCTCACCCGGACCCAGGGACGCTTGGCCTCTCCCAGACCCAGGGCCACTTGGGCTCACCCGGGCCTAGGTGCACGAGGCCTCACCCGGATCCAGGGACGCATGGTCTCACCCGGACCCAGGGACGCTTGGCCTCTCCCAGACCCAGGGCCACTTGGGCTCACCCGGGCCTAGGTGCACGAGGCCTCATCCGGATCCAGGGACGCATGGTCTCACCCGGACCCAGGGGCGCTTGGCCTCTCCCAGACCCAGGGCCACTTGGGCTCACCCGGGCCTAGGTGCACGAGGCCTCACCCGGATCCAGGGACACATGGTCTCACCCGGACTAGGGATGCTTGGCCTCTCCCAGACCCAGGGCCACTTGGGCTCACCCGGGCCTAGGTGCACGAGGCCTCACCCAGATCCAGGGACACATGGTCTCACCCAGACCCAGGGACGCTTGGCCTCTCCCAGACCCAGGGCCACTTGGGCTCACCCGGGCCTAGGTGCACGAGGCCTCATCTGGATCCAGGGACACATGGTCTCACCCGGACCCAGGGACGCTTGGCCTCTCCCAGACCCAGGGCCACTTGGGCTCACCCGGGCCTAGGTGCACAAGGCCTCACCCGGATCCAGGGACACATGGTCTCACCCGGACCCAGGGACGCTTGGCCTCTCCCAGACCCAGGGCCACTTGGGCTCACCCGGGCCTAGGTGCACAAGGCCTCACCCGGATCCAGGGACACATGGTCTCACCCGGACCCAGGGGCGCTTGGCCTCCCCCAGACCCAGGGCCACTTGGGCTCACCCGGGCCTAGGTGCACGAGGCCTCACCCGGATCCTGGGACACATGGTCTCACCCGGACCCAGGGACGCTTGGCCTCTCCCAGACCCAGGGCCACTTGGGCTCACCCGGTCCTAGGTGCACGAGGCCTCACCCGGATCCAGGGACATATGGTCTCACCCGGACCCAGGGACGCTTGGCCTCTCCCAGACCCAGGGCCACTTGGGCTCACCCGGGCCTAGGTGCACGAGGCCTCACCCGGATCCAGGGACACATGGTCTCACCCGGACCCAGGGACGCTTGGCCTCTCCCAGACCCAGGGCCACTTGGGCTCACCCGGGCCTAGGTGCACAAGGCCTCACCCGGATCCAGGGACACATGGTCTCACCCGGACCCAGGGGCGCTTGGCCTCCCCCAGACCCAGGGCCACTTGGGCTCACCCGGGCCGAGGTGCACGAGGCCTCACCCGGATCCTGGGACACATGGTCTCACCCGGACCCAGGGACGCTTGGCCTCTCCCAGACCCAGGGCCACTTGGGCTCACCCGGTCCTAGGTGCACGAGGCCTCACCCGGATCCAGGGACACATGGTCTCACCCGGACCCAGGGACGCTTGGCCTCTCCCAGACCCAGGGCCACTTGGGCTCATCCGGGCCTAGGTGCACGAGGCCTCACCCGGATCCAGGGACACATGGTCTCACCCCGGGCCACTAGTTTTTATATAAAGTGTGAGACTTATGTCGAGTTCCATTTTCTTCCTCTGGCTGGATGTCCAGTTGCTCCAGCACCATTTGTTGAACAGGACTCTTTCCTCCTGGATGGCTTTTACATCTTTGCCAGAAGTAGGCACATCTGTGTGGGTCTGTTTCTGGGCTTTCCATTCTGTCTATGGCTCTATGTGTCTGTCTATCCATCAATGCCACACTTAAAAAAATTTAAAAAAAAATTGATTTTAGATAGGAAGAGAGAGGGAGAAAGAGATAGAAACATCAATGATGAGAGGGAATCATTAATTGGCTGCCTCCTGTCCGCCACTGGGGATTGAGACCACAACTTGGGCATGTGTCTTGACCGGAAATTGACCATGACTTCCTAGTTCATAGGTCGATGCTCAACCACTGAGCCACACAGGCCGGGCCACACTGTCTTGAATATTGTAGCTTTATAGCAAGCCTTGGAATCAAGTAGAATAATTCCTCCTACTTTATTCTTCTTTTTCAGAGTTGTTTTATTCATCTTAGTTTCTTTGCCTTCCTATTTACATTTTATTTTTTAAATATTTTTTTTATTGATTTCTAGAGAGAGAGAAAGGAAGAGAGAGAAAAAAATTGCTTCTAACATGCCCCCTCACCAGGATTGAGCCCACAACCCGGGCATGTGCCCTGATCAGGAATCAAACCAGTAACCTTTTGGTGCACGGGAAGACACCCAGCCAACTGAACCACACAGGCCAGTGCTCTATTTACATTTTAGAGTAATCCTTTGGGGTGATGGGTATACCATGCAGTGTGTAGATGATGTTTTATTGAGTTGTATACTTGAAAATTGTATGATTTTGTGAACCAATGCCACCTCAATAAATTTATTTTTTTAAAAAGAATAATTTTATTGGTGTCTACAAAGAATCTTCCTGGAGTTTGGTAGGGATTGAAGTAAACCTGCATAACAGAGGCGACACATTTTTCACATGTTGTTGCATTGACCTTCAGAAAGGCTGGTCAGTTTATCTTTCTACCAGCATGGCACAAGACATGTTTCCATTTTGGCCAGCCCTGCAGATAACCTTTCTATGACTGCCGACCTGATGGCAAACACTGACATTTTCTTCTAATTTTGCAATACATAAATTGAACATTTTCCCCTAACTTTGCTGCCTCTCTTCTTTCTGAATTGTCTTTCTCTTACCCTTTGCTCATTTTTAAAATTGGGATATCTGTCTTTTTCCTTGAGCTTTATAAAAGCTCTTTCTCACATACAAGTTCTTCTCCTCTTGGTAATGCTTACCTTAGCTGTGGTTTAGGAACCTCTGATTGGGCAATCAGAGGGAGCTGTCAGTTCCAGAAAGATTTGGGATGCCCCAGTGTTTCTTGACAAATTTTGAGTGATAGTGAATTAAGTTCCAGTTTTCTCACCTGCAGAATATGGCTGGGCTTACAGCTTAGATAATGGTTGTGCAAGCAACAAGGGTAAATATCCCTACGTGGAAGGCAAAAATGCAAAGATTATCAAGCAAGTACTTCTTCAGGCCCTGTTGTTTTTTTTTAGGTTATTATTATTTTTTATTATTTAAAATATTACATATATTAGTACATATATATCTCCTTTTTTTTCCCCATTGACCTTCCCCCAGCCTCCCCTACTCCCTGTTGCATGCCCTTATCCCACCCCCCAGTGTCTTGTGTCCATTGGTGTGCTTATATGCATGCATACAAGTCCTTTGGTTGATCTATTTCCCTCCCTCCCCAACACTCCCCAGCCTTCCCTCTGTAATTTGACAGTCTGTTCGGTGCTTTACTGCCTCTGTATCTATCTTTTTATTCATCAGGTTATAATGTTCTTTATTTTCCATAAATGAGTCAGATCATGTGGTATTTTTCTTTCATTGCCTGGCTTATTTCACTTAACATAATGCTCTCCAGGTCCATCCATGCTGCTGCAAATGGTAAGAATTCCTTCTTTTTTTATAGCAGCGTAGTATTCCATTGTGTAGATGTACCATAGTTTTCTAATCCACTCATCTGCTGATGGGCATTTAGACTGTTTCCAAGTCTTAGTTATGGTGAATTGTGCTGCTATGAACATAGGGGTGCATATATCCTTTCTGATTGGTGTTTCTAGTTTCTTGGGATATATTCCTAGAAGTGGGATTACTGGGTCAAATGGGAGCTCCATTTTTAGTTTTTTGAGGAAACTCCATACTGTTCTCCACAGTGGCTGCAATAGTCTGCATTCCCACCAGCAGTGCACAAGGGTTCCTTTTCCTCCGCATCCTCAACGGCACTTGTCGTTTGTTGATTTGTTGATGGTTGCCATTCTGACAGGTGTGAGAGGCTCTGTTTTTTTGCATCATTATTTGGTTTTCCACATAGGAACTCACACCAGCATGTCTTTTGGTGTTATGTGCCCAACTTCCTGCAAAACTTGGCAATAGCACATTGAAACACAGCCCTGATGGGGTCTCCGTTTTCCTGGGGAAATGGCAGGCTGTGCTGGTTTTCGAGTCAGTGTATATATATGCTCAAGTTGTGTCCTGCACTTTGACCTTGTCTGTTGAATAAAATGCACCATCATGTGATCTCCTGTGCATTTTGCCAGGTGAGTATGTGTAGGAGGCCGTGCTGTGGCCCAGCGCTTGGCTCTGTCATGTCTGGGCTGTTTTTTGCAGGAGACACACTAGCTTAGGGCTACATGCCTGGGTGGTTCTCTGGTTCCATCCCTCATTGGCTCTGTGACCCTGAGTCTCCCCACCTGTTAGTTGGGGGCTGTAATACTACCTGCCTATACTGTTATTGGGGAGGATTAAATGAGATGCAGGATAGAAAACCGTGAGTGCTCAATAAATGTGATCCACTATTTATCAGTACAAAAATTACAGATACTTTTCTAAAAGTTGTATAATGAAAACTAATTTGCTTTAGAAAGAAATGTCATCTTGAACTGAGCAAGGTCAGGGATCATTGGCATGTGAGCACATACTTACAGCAGACTGCGAATTTTCGTGGCTCCAGGCATAAAGATTTAGGAATCCTGCCATGGATAAAAGTGAGGATCAGAGCTGGGTAGACTCGATTCTGGGGCATTAGGTATCACGAGGGTCTTTCCTTCAAAATGTTTCTGCTGTGCCCTCATCTCAAGCTAGTTTTATCCAGCATTAAAATCGCATGAGCTCACCTAACTGTGGTGTTTTAAAGCCCTCTCAACAGAAGGATGTGAAATCCCTGAAGTGCCCTCTCCTGTCCCCCCAATTGTAAATTGCATTTGGGCTGGAGGAAGTTTTTATGTTCTCTCTTTTAGTATTTTATTTTTTAAAAATATTTTTATTGACTTCAGAGAGGAAGGGTGAGGGCTAGAGAGATAGAAACATCAGTGATAAGAGAGAATCATTGATTGGCTGCCTCCTGCACACCTCACATTAGGGATCGAGCCCGCAACCCGAGCATGTGCCCTGACCCTGGAATCTAGGAATTGAACTGTGACCTCCTGGTTCATAGGTCGACGTTCAGCCACTGAGCCATGCTGGCCGGGCTCTCTTAGTATTTTAAAACAGAGCCCTAGCTGGTTTGGTTCAGAGGATAGAGCGTTGGCCTGTGGACTGAAGGGTCCCAGTTCAATTCCCAGTCAAGGGCACATCTGGTTGCAGATTCCCTGGCCCTGGTCGGGATGTGTGCAGAAGGCAACCAGTCGATGTGTCTCTCACATCAATGTTTCTCTCTGTCTCTCCCTTTTCCTTCCACTCTCTCAGTGGAAAAATATCCCCGGGTGAGGATTAACAATAAAAATAAATGAATAAATAAAAAATAAATAAAAACATGAAGGTAGGCTCAGTGGTTTGAGCATTGACCCTCAGACTGAAAGGTCGCTGGTTCAATTCCGGTCAAGTTGCACATACCTCTGTTGCAGGCTTGGTCCCCAGCCCCGTTTCAGGCACATGTAGGAGGCAACCAATTGCTGTATCTCTCTCATATTGATGTTTCTCTCTTTCTGTCTCTCCCCCTCCCTTCCCCTCTCTCAAAAAATCAATGGAGCACTGGCTGGCATTGCTCAGTGGTTAGAGCATTGGCCTGCGTACCAGAGTGTCTCGGGTTGGAATCCTGGTCAAGGGCAGTTACCTGTGTTGCCAGTTCAAACCCTACCTCCAGTCAGGGCGTGTGTAGGAGGCAATCAATCGATGTGTCTCTCTCACATCGATGTTTCTCTCTCCTTTCTCTCTCTCTCCCACTCCTTCCTCCCTTCCACTCTATAAAAATCAACAGAAAAAATATCCTTGGGTGAGGATTAAAAAAAAATCAATGGAAAAAGATTTCCTGGGGTGAGGATTAACAAAAAAAACACCAATAAAACAAACAAAAAAAGTAAAACATGAAGGGAGCTTCCATTCAAGATGGTGGCATAGGTAAATATGATCCTCGGAATCTCCCACAACCGCATCATAAATACAACTAAGCTACAGAATAATCATTATTCAGAACAGCCTGAAATTTATCTGCATAGAAGTCCTATAACTAAGGATATAAAGTAGAAGCCACATTGAAACTAGTAGGAGGGGTAGAGATGATGAACAGACTGGTCTATACCCATGTGTGGTAGTTAAAAATCAGGAGGGATATCTCAGCTGTGGAAGTTTCCCTGAGGAGTCAGAGGTCCCGGCTCCAAACCAGGCCCCCTACCCCAGCCCAGGGAAGAGAAATCCCCATAACTTCTGGTTGTAAAAACCAGCAGAGATTGTGGCAAGTGAGATGGAGGGCTCTTGGAATCCCTGGTGTTTCTCTTAAAAGACTTGCACAAATTTACTCAGACTCACTCTGAGCTCCAGAGCTGGGGCAGCAGTTCAAAAGGTGCCAGGGATATATGGAGAGGAACTGAATTGTTTGGCAGCAGGTCGAGAGCTGTAGGGGAAGCTTTCTCTCAGACAGAAGTATTGGCAGAGGCCATTGTTCCTTTGCTGAGTGCTCCCCCACAGCCAGCAGGCAGGCACCATATCTGAGATACCTTCAACCTTGCTAATACTGTTCACCTCGCCCCAGTGATTCCCTGAGACCCTGTCCCACCCAACTTGTGGGTTCACTTAAGTCCTTTCCAGTGGCTTTTCCATACAAATAGCCTGTCTTGGCTCATGCTGCCAACTTTCCTAAAATCTTTCAACAAGCAGCATCTGGCCTCTGTGTACCCTATACCTTTTATTTTTTAATTTTTAAATATATATGTTTTTTATTGATTTCAGAGAGAGGAAGGGAGAGGGGAGAGAGAGATAGAAACATTAATGATGAGAGAGAATCATGGATCAGTTGTCTCCTGCATGCCCCACACTGGGGATTGAGCCCGCAGCGCGGGCATATGCCCTGACTGGGAATCGAACCCTGATCTCCTGGTTCACAGGTCGATGCTCAACCACCAAGCCACACTAGCTGGGCTACCCTGTACCTCTTGCTAAGTGGCCTCAGGCATGGCGCTAGTGTCAGCCGGCCTTGTTTTGCAGCTTGGCTTCTGCTGGGCACCTCTGAGCCCAGCACAAGTAGAGTAGCAACCATCTGCAGATCACTTTGTAGGTCATGCCAGGTGGCCCTGGGCAGAGCACAGGCAGTGGTTGACTTTGGCCAGCATATCCCAGGAGGCCACAGATCCAGTGCATCTGGTGGACAGCTTTAGACCACACTGAAGCACCACCTAAACACCTCTATGAGCCAACAAACTCAAGGTGTTGACTTGGCGGGTACCTGAGCCCTGCTGAAGTGAGTTCTGCTCCATGGGGTCAGCCCCTGCACAGCAGATCCTCTATGGTGGCTGTGGCCAGTCCTCACAGCCAATTGGCCTGGGTGGGGGGGGGGGGGCGTAAATTCCCCCCCCACCATTGATATGCCAATAGTAATCAAGGCTCAACTACAACAAGATGTTGCACAGAGCCCACATGGGGTTTGTGTGGGGGGCACATATGGAGTACCCAGCTCAGGTGACTGGGGAGGCTGCACCACTGGGCTCTACGTGACACCTACTACATAGGCCACTCTATTGAGACCGGGAGATATACCAGCCCTACATAGAAACAAACATAGGGAGGCAGCCAAAATAAGGAGACAAAGAGACATCTCCCAAATGAAAGAATAGAACAAAAACTACAGAAAAGGAACTAAGCAAAATGGAGACAAGCAATCTACCAGATGCAGAGTTCAAAACACTGGTTACAGTGCCCCTCTCAGGGCACATTCCCCTCAATGAACTTAGGGGAAGAGTGGGGGAACTTAGAACTTCAACAAAGAGATAGGAAATATACATATGGAGATAGAAAAGCCCAGCTGGAGTGGCTCAGTTGGTTGAGCAATCTCCTGTGCACCAAAGGGTTGCTGATTTGATTCCCAGTCAGGCAGTCAGGACACATGCCTGGGTTTGATCCCCAGTCAGGGTGTGTGTGGAAGCCAACCGCTTGATGTTTCCCTCTTACATCGATGTTTCTCTCTTACATCGATGTTTCTCTCTCTCTCCCCCCTTCCTCTCTCTAAGTATGTCCTTGGGTGAGGTTTAAAAAATGGAGATAGAAAACATAAAAAAGAACCAGTCAGAAATGAAGAATATATTAACTGAAACAAAGAATACACTACAGGGAACCAACAATAGAGTAGATGAAGTAGAATTAAATCAGTGAGTTGGAAGACAAGGAAGCAGAAAACACCCAATCAGAACATCCAAAAGAAAAAAGAATTAAAATAAAAAATGAGGATCGCATAAGGAGCCTGTGGGACAACTTCAAGCATAACAACATCTGCATCATTGGGGTGCCAGAAGGAGAAGAGAGAGCAAGAAATTGAAAACTTATTTGAAAAAATAATGATGGAAAACTTCCCTAACTAGGTGAAGGAAATAGACATACAAGTCCAGGAAGCATAGAGAGCCCAAAACAAGATGAACCCAAAAAGGCCCACATCAAGACAAATCATAATTAAAATGCCAAAGATTAAAGTCAAAGACTCTTAAAAGCAGCAAGAGAAAAGCAGTTAGACCCTGGCCGGGTGGCTCAGCTTATTGTAGCATTGTCCTGTACACCAAAAGGTTGTGGGTTCGATTCCCTCTCAGGGCACATACCTAGGTTGTGGGTTTGATCCCTGGTTGGGGCGCATATGGGAGACAATTGATTGGTATTTCTTTCTTTCTTCCTCTCTCTAAAATTCAATAAACATATCATTGGGTGAGAATTAAAACAAGAGAGCAAAGCAGTTACTTACATACAAGGGAGCTCCCATAACACTGTCAGCTGATTTCTTAACAGCACTTAGCAGGCCAGAAGGGAGTGGCAAAACATATTCAGAGTGATGAAGAACAAGGACCTACAACCAAGTTTACTCTACCCAGCGCAACTGTCATTTATCATTTAGAATTAAAGGACAGATAAAAAGCTTCCCAGACAAGAAAAGGCGAAAGGAGTTCATCATCACCAAACCATTATTACAAGAAATGTTAAAGGGACTTCTTTAAGATGAAGAGGAAAACAAAAAGAGGAAAAAAAAAGAATAATAAAATGGCAATATATAAACAATTACTTTAAATGCAAATGGATTAAATGCCCCAATCAAAAGACGTACAGAGGCTGAATGGATAATAAGACCCTTACATATGCTGTCTATAAGAGACTCACTCTGGTCAAAAGACAAACAGACTGACAATAAAGGGATGGAAAAGACATTTCATGAAAATGGAAACAAACCAACAAAAGATATGGGGTAGTAGAACAAAACAACAACAAAAATCTGGGATAGCAATACTTATACCAGACAAAATAGACTTTAAAACAAAGACTATAAATAAAGACAGAGATGAACCCAGCAATTTCACTTCTGGGTATTTATCTGAAGAACCCAAAACACTAACTTGAAAAGACATACATCCATATTTTTGTTTGTTTTTAAAGGGATTTATTTATTCACTAATTTATTTCTCACCTGAGGCTATATTGAGAGAAAGGAGAGAGAGAGAGAGAGAGAGAGAGAGAGAGAGAGAGAGAGAGAGAGAGAGAGAGAGAGAGAAAGAGAAAGAAAGAGACATTGATGGGGACCTAACCCACAACCTGGGTATGTGCCCTGACCAGAAATCGAGCCCATGGCCTTAAGTGTACAGGACAATCTCTAACCACCTGAGCCACATCAGCCATATGTTTATTGAAGCATCCTATCTAATAAAAGAGGAATATGCAGATTGACCATCACTCCAACACACAAGATGGCTGCCCCCATGTGGTCAAAGATGCTGCCCCCATGTGGATACAAGATGGCCACCACAAGATGGCCAGCAGGGGAGGGCAGCTGGGAGGGACCTTCCTGCAAGGGAGGGCAGTTGGAGGCGATCAAACCTGCAGGGGAGGACAGTTGGGGGGGGACAAGGCCTGCAGGGGAAGGCAGTTGGGGGGGGACAAGGCCTTCAGGGGAAGGCAGTTAGGGGTGACCAGGCTTGCAGGGGAGGGCAGTTAGGGGCAAATAGGCTGGCAGGGGAGCAGTTAGGCATAATCAGGCTGGCAGGGGAGCAGTTAGGCATAATCAGGCTGGCAGGGGAATGGTTAGGGGGTGATCAGGCTGGCAGGCAGAAGGGGTTAGGGGCAATCAGGAAGGCAGGCAGGCAAGCCAGCAGTTGGGAGCCAGCAGTCCTGGATTGTGAGAGGGCAGTTGGACATCCCTCGAGGGGTCCCAGATTGGAGAGGGTGCAGGCTGGGCTGCGGGACACCCCCCCTTCATGCACGAATTTCGTGCACCAGGCCTCTAGTTGTTTATAATAGCCAAGATATGGTAGCAACCTAAGTGTCTGTCAATAGATGAATGGATAAAGAAGAAGTGGTGCATATGTATAGAATGGAATATGATTCAGTCATAAAAAATGAAATCTTGCCATCTGCAACAACCTGGATGGACCTAGAGGGTATTGTGTTGAATAAATAAGTCAAAGAAAGACAAATGCCAGATGATTTCACTTACATGTGGAATCTAAAAAACAAAATAAATGAGCAAGCAGAACAGAAACAGACTCACATACAGAGTACATTTTGACAGTTGCCAGATGGGAAGAGGGTTAAGGGGCTGGGTGATAAAGTTGAAGTATAAATTGGTATTTATAGAATAGTCATGGGGATGTAAAAAGGGAATATAGTCAATAATATTTAATAACTCTGGTGTCAAATGGGCACTAGATTTATGAGGGTGATTACTTCGTAAGTTATATAAATTTCTAATCATGGGGTTGTACACCTGGAACTAGTATAATATTGTACGTCAACTGTAATTAAAAATAAAAGCTTATTTAAAAAAGAAGACATGAAGAGCAACTAAAAGGTCAAACCAAAACTTACTGAAACTCACCAATAATTCAGACATTGCTTAGTTGATGATGACATTTTATAATATAGTTGGCTGATGAAGGAGAATGCCATGCCTGTCTTGCTTCTGTTCTTTATTTTAATTTTTATATATTGATTTTAGAGAGAGGAAGGGTGAGAAAGACAGAGAGAGAGGAACATTGATTTGTTGTTCCACTTATTTATGCATTCATCGGTTGCTTATATGTGCCCTTTTCGGGGATCAAACCAATAACCTTGAACTACCCTGCCAGGGCCTTGCTTCTCTTACACTGAAAGCCTTGTCCCCTGACCTGTTCTCTTTCTCCCTTTGCCCTGTGCTTGGCCCTGGGCTTATGTTGGGGTCAGACATAGGCAGACAGCTCGGAGGGCTTTGTCCCAGTAGCTTTGATGCATCCTCTGGGAGCTGCTGCCCCACCAGCCAGCTGGTTGTACTGAGGTCTCTGTGCAAGCACTGGCCACACAGATTGTTCAGCATTTGAGAGATTGATGGCATTAATAGCATGCATATTCAGCCCTAGCTGGTTTGGCTCAGTGGATAGAGCATCAGCCTGCAGACGATGAGTCCTGCGTTCGATTCCGGTCAAGGGCACATGCCCGATTGCGGGCTCAATCCCCTGTAGGGGGTGTGCAGGAGGCAGCCAATCAGTGATTCTCTCTCATCATTGATGTTTCTCTCTCTCTCCCTCTCCCTTCCTCTCTGAAATCCATAAAAAAATATTTTTAAAAATAGCATGCATATTCAGCTTTGTCGCAGTGGCATTTTGGGCAGCTTGCATGTGTAACCACCATCCGTGTGAGAAAGTAGTGTGTTAAGAGGAAGTACCAGTTAGATCTGGTGTTTTCCCCTCTTCCCTCCCCTTCTGCTTTTGCAGTAACTGAATTATATGTAATGAAATTCAAACCTCTATCTGCTTCATTGCCCCAGCTTACCCAAGTTAAATCCCATAGTAAGAGAAGAGTGGCAGAGGCATGGTCTGGTCTTTCTATCAGTTGAGATGATTTGGGATTGAACCTGGCCCTAGACTGGGGTAAGCACTCAGCACAGATGGGGGAAGCTTTGGGTCTGGTGCTTTAGACACTTTTCTGGACTATTCAGGGCCTTGTTTCTCTTGATCATGGATCTTAAAGCTCAAAAGCATTTGGGAAGTTTGAGACAGATGTTAACCCTGTCTTCCCCATTTACTGTAACTTTTTTCACTGGACTCACAGTAGCTTGGAAACCTTTCTTGCCTACCATGAGATTTTTTTAAGAAAACACCCATGGGAAATGCACTTCATACTTGTGGCCTCCCTGAATTTTGGTGGGAAGGGGACCTTTGTTGTCATGGTGTGGATCTCTGAGTCTGTGCATTCCACTCTAGTGTCAGTGGCACGTGCTGTGCTATATTGGCCCGGCCCCTGTCACCTTGACTGAGAGATGACAAATAGTCTGCCTGATTTTGCTTCCCCTGACAGCCTTAGTCCTTTGGGAGATGGGAGTGTTTTGAAGGCATGTGGAGTTTTAAACCTAAGAGGCCACATAGAGTGTGATGTGATGGTGGACACTGTCCCCTAAGGTCATAAGGAGCTAAGGGTGACAACCTCCCCCAGTGATGGTGTCAGGTAAGAGCTCTGGGCAGGAAGCTGATTAAGCAGCATACTTCTTAATCCTCATTGGTGTTATCACCTTTTCTTTCTCAAGCCATCTCTCATTATCTTCTAGCCTTTCTTACTTTGTTTTTTTTTCTTCTAAATTCTGACCCAAGGGCATGTTCATTGATTTCAGAGAGAGAGAGAGAGAGAGAGAGAGAGAGAGGGAGAGAGAGGAGAGAGAGAAAAGAGAGAGAGATCACCCCCTAACCACTCCCCTGCCAGCCTGATAGACGCCTAACTGTTCCCCTGCCGGCTTGATTGCCCCCCAACTGCCCGCCCCTGCCGGCCTGGTTGCCCCTAACTGCCCTTCCCTGCAGCCTGGTCGCCCCCAACTTCCCTCCCCTGCTGGCCTGATGGCCCATAACTACCCTCCCCTACTGGCCATCTTGTGGCAGCCATCTTTGACCACATGAGGGCGGCCATCTTGTGTGACGGCGTGAAGGTCAATTTGCTTATTACCTCTTTATTGTAATATTATATAGGATAGTGTTGTCTTCATGTTTCTTTGCTCACATAATCAACAGCAGGTTTTTATACTACATTGCTCCCTGCACGCTGTAAGACACTAACACATTGCCCTGGCCAGTGTGTTTCGGTTGGGCATCATCCTGTGCACCAAAAGGTTGCTGGTTCAATTCCCAGTCAGGGCACATGCCCAGGTTGCGGCTCGATCCCCAGTAGAGTGCGTGCAAAAGGAGGAAGCCCATCGATGTTTTTCTCATATCAGTGTTGCTCTCCCTCTCCCTCTCCCTCTCCCTTCCTCTCTCTCTAAAAATCAATTTAAAAATCTTAAAAACAAACAAATAAGCAAACCACCAACGTGTCAGACTTTATAGCCCACATCTTAGTGGCTGCTTAATTCTTCCCATCTGCCACCTCCCGTGGTTACTCTCTCTTCCCCACTGGAAGAGAGGTCCTGGACATGGTGGGAAGTGCGTGGGCTCAGCTGCTAACCAGGCTGGATCCAGGTGTGGCCTTAACTTGCCACATGACACTGGACAAGGCAGTTAATAGCAATGTCTTGGGGATTTGATGGCCAGAATATGGAGTATCTTGTGCTGAGCCAAGGGCTTTGAACTTCCTGCCTATCATAGTGGGAATGTCCCTGGCCAGTTCTTTTCCAGCGGGGCTGGTCAATGTGCATTTCTGCATAGTCCCTTGGTGGCAGGTGGGGACGAAATCTGGGACTTGGAAACCGGTTTGATGCTTGCATGTCTGGTGATTCATGATGAAATGCAGAGACTCCTGTTCTGATTCTGGGGCCAGAGAATGATCTCACAGTAAAAGGGTGTCTTTGAGCTCCCTGACACATTGAATTCCATCGTTCAGCACATGGAAATCGACTCTGGGCTGCCACTCCTGCCTGAATAACCATGTTGTTGTTGTTGTAGAAATTGGGATTTATTAAAGAGCATTAGCATTTCCTTTTTCTAAATCAAGTAAGTATAATGTCTATAGCTGAAAATAAACTGCAGAGTGTCTATAGAGGATGTTTAAAGTGCAAATTTTTTCACTATTTTATATTTTGGTAATAAAATTGAGGGGTATGTCTACTTTTAACCAATATCTGGTTTTGTTTACAGATTCCCACTGGAAATCCATTATATGAATCATATTACAAGCAGGTAAGTTTCATTGGTATCTTTTTGGATGGAACTATAGAGTGAGTGACCCAGAAAGCACAGCCCTGTACTGAAGCCTGGCGTGGCCTCTGGTCCCTTCTGTTCTCTGGATTATCAGCCCCGTTTGTGTGGTGGATGCTGCCTTATCTGCTGCTCTGCTTCCTGAAGCTGCATCTCAGTGTCGCTCTCCCATTGCAGGTAGACCCAGCATACACAGGGAGAGTTGGAGCCAGTGAAGCTGCACTTTTTCTAAAGAAGTCTGGGCTCTCAGACATTATCCTTGGGAAGGTACGTCAAGACTGAGGGTGTTTCTGCGGCTGCCCTTGGGGCTTCCCCAGCAGGTGGAAGGATGTGCTCTGCAGACCCCTTTTCTTGGGGACAGGCCTCCTGGGAGTGGACAGGCCATTGCCACCCTCTGTAATAGGGCTGTAAAAGGTGGGCCCACATGCTCTGGTGGCAGCTGCCACTTGCTGCTTAGGTAGCAGACAAGAGACCTGAGCATTTTAGGGGTCTTCACAACTTATGGATTTGTGTCAGCCTGGGAGCTGAATGGACCTGGGTGTTCTTGGGGCTCTGCCATGGACTAGCGGAGGGAGGGGCACAGGTCATTCACCTGCTACAAATTGGGGATTTCTCCGGCCTTCCCTTAAGACCTACATATAATGGTGGTGGCTCCTGTTTTGTGAATAAATGAGCAGCGATCATCAGTCACACTCATGAGAATTTTTCTGTTTCTACAGATATGGGACTTGGCCGACCCAGAAGGTAAAGGGTTCTTGGACAAACAGGTATATACACGTATGCTCAGACCAAGTGGAAGGAACGGGCCAGAGACCCCAGGCTGGCCTCCTCTGCACTTCCTTCCTGTTCGTACCACTGACGTGTCACTAGACAAAAGTGCAGTTGTCAAATTGTTAAAATGGGAAGATTTTCTTTATAAATAAAGGCCTTTTGTTGAACATTTGGAACCATCTTTCATGGTTAGCATATCTTTTCATATTTTGTGTGCTTACAAGTGATTAAAATGTTTTCAGAAACATTTTATTTTGAAATAACTTCCGACTCTCATGGAAGTTGCAGAAATGGTTGAGTTCCCATGTCTCCTTCCTCAGCTCCCCTAATGAGAGCTGCTTATGTCACTATAGCACAATGATCAGAGCCAAGTACTAAACCAGTAAAAGACCTTACGCACAGCTGACCAGTTTTATAAGCACGTCTTCGTTTTTTTTTTTGTGTGTGTGTCATTCTGTATCATTTTATCACTTGCATAGATTCACATAACCATCACCATAGTCAGGACCTAGACCTGCCCCAGCACCACAGTGAATCAATCACTCACCTGCTGCCCTTGGTAGTCACACCCTACTCCCCGGCAACCGCTGGTTCCTTCTCCATTTCAATTTCATAATTTCAAGAATGTTCTATAAATGGAAATTTATAGTACTTACAAATGGTCATATTTTAATTTAGCTCAGCTTTTCCCTAAACTGCATTCCAAGGGATGTTGTTCCTGGTATCTCACAGTTTAGGATCTGATCCATCAGGAAAGCATCAGCCACTATTCCTTCTTTCCTTGAGGTTCACACTGTGTATCTGCATGTATAAGGTCTGAATATCCTCAATGGAAAGAAGCCTGTTACCTTTTCCTAATATAGTCCCCCTAAACTTATGCCCCCCCTTTTTTAAAATATATTTTTTATTGATTTCAGAGAGGAAGGGAGAGGGAGAGAGAAATAGAAACATCAATGATGAGAGAGAATCATTGATTGGCTGCCTCCTACTGGGGATTGAGCCCGAAATGCAGGCATGTGCCCTTGACCAGAATCGAACTCAGGACCCTTCAGTCCATAGGCCAACACTCTATCCACTGAGCCAAACTGGCTAGGGCTTATGTCCCCTTTATTTGACACTCTACATGGGCATTCTGTGGCAAGCAGCCTGAGGAAGACTGATCTATTGCTTATCTCTTTGAAGACATTAAAAAATACTGTAATTGTAGTTTTAAAACAGTCCATGTTAAAAACAAACAAAAAATATTAAGAAAAATAAAACGGTCTATGTTGTTGATCCAGTTACCAATTTAAAAAAATTAGGTGATGCTGCATGAGTTCACTAAGCCTGTGGTGAGGGTTGTTCAGGGTTAGGAGGAGGGCAGGGAAGAACCAAGGCTGCGGATTGCCTAGTTCAGGTCCTTTGTCCGTGCATGGGAGGTGAAGTCCACCTTGGGCCATGACAGGTGGAGGTGGGTGGGCAGGGGATGCCCTGTTCAGTGAGGCCAGCCAAGGGGATCACAGGAATCCTGAATGTAAATTCCCAAATAGCTGTGTCTATTTCAAACCATTTAAAAAAAGTCACACATATGAGCCATAATTCATAGTCTTAAACATGTTAAGCTTGCTAGTTATATAATCTAGCATTTTCTAAGTGTTGGGAGCTGATTATTTTTGAAAATACATTTATTTGAAATGTTACAGCATTCAGAATGCAAATGGGCTAAGTCTGTTGTAGCATATTCATTTAAACAGTGCTCCCAGGGTGAGACCAGTTCACCTTGACACTGTAAGTGACTTTTGCACATGCAGTCTCTGTTGACGTGAACTGACATCCCTCTTTCCCTAAAGCCTGCTGCCACAGTCAGCTCTTCCTCTGCTGCCACTGCTGGCTGGGTAGGATTCATATATCCTCCTTTTGGATTTGCAGGGTTTCTATGTTGCACTGAGACTAGTGGCCTGTGCACAGAGTGGCCACGAAGTTACCTTGAGCAATCTGAATTTGAATATGCCACCGCCTAAATTCGTAAGTGTCAAAATCCTTCCAATTCACCTTGTAATACCACCCATGTATCTATCTGTCTGCCTGCCTCTCTCTCCATGTTTTCTTTCTCCCTTTTTTGAGATGAAATTCACCTAAAATTATGAACAATTTTGTGACATTTCATGCATTCACAATATTGTGCAACCATTACCTCTATCTAGTTCTAGAACATTTTCATCACCGCAAAAGGCAACCGTCTACCCATTAAGTAATCACTTCCTATTTCCCCTTCCCCAGCCACTGGCAGCCACTAATCTGCTTCTGTCTCTGGGTTTGCCCGTTCTAGACATTTTATGGAATCGTATATCTGACTTCTTTCACTCAGCATGATGTCAAGATTCATCCACTTTGTAGTGTGTGTCAATGCTTCCTTCCTTTTCACGGCTGAGAAAGATTGCATCGTATGGCCCACCCATTTGTTTAATCTGTTCATCTGCTAGTGGACATAAAATTCATATACAAGGATTTGCACACCTGTTTTCACTTCTTTTCAGTGCATACCTAGGAGTAGAATTGCTGGGTCTTATGGTCATTGTGTTTAACTTTTTGAGGTCTTCCCCCTTGGTTTTAATATTTATTTTGAGAGTACGTTTATTAAAGCTGGGGACAGTGAAACAAGGAAGGGCCTTGGATATAGGAAGCAACCGGATAGAGACTACATGGGGCTGCTTTGGCTCTAGAAACGTTATGGGAAAGAACTGAGCCGGGGGGGCTGCTGTCAGCTCACTGGAAAGTCAGAGAAAAGGGGGCCTTGGAGACAGGTTCAGGGGGTTAGCCCGGGATGAGCTGCCGTTGCCCATTGCTTCCCTGGTTGCAAGTCTCCTGGGATCCCTTAAGGAGATGCATGCCTGAGAGGGAAGAAGAGGGGGGAGGGAACAGTGTGGGTATGTTCCCAAGAGGGCAAGCGCGCCAGGTCTTCCCGTTTTGAAAGCACTTTGAAATGTGTATCCTTAACATAAACACATCCTCCTGTAATTTAATTCTATGTCAGTCACAGCAGATTCTTTCTCTTTCCCCCCCAGCATGACACCAGCAGCCCTTTGATGGTCACGCCACCTTCTGCAGAGGCTCTTTGGGCTGTGAGGGTAAGTGACAGGGGTGACACCCCTTGGCTGTCCTTCATGTGCAGTTGTTTAGCCATTTATAATGTTGATTCAAATATTTTTGTCATCTACTGTATTTCAGAATGAGTATGCCATAGAATTGGGATGAAATACTTTTTCAAATGAAAGTCTTTAGAGTAGCTATGGCTTTGCATTTCTAGGTCATGTTTTGTGGTTTCTGCTGCTTGGATTGTTAATCAGGATAGAGGGGAAATTGTGAGAACTTGCAAGCTTTAGGACCTCCAGCATGTCTTTGCAACTCTATCATTTCCAGCTAGCTTATGTGTTATCACTCTTCCTTCTTTGATGCTTTCATTGCTTTTTGAAGCTTCTCTCAGCACATAAACTTTTAACCCTACCAGACCACTGTACCGATTTTTCGGTAATTTCCGAATCTGCTGCTATACCGCTGTACCTAATTTTTGGTACTTTGCCTAGACCTATTTTCTACAATGTTTCTAAGTTTCATCTTATTCTAACCACTTGTTTACATGTAACTAACATTTTTCTATATCATGTTGATTTTTTCTCTTTAATGCTCAAGAGCCCAGGTATAGGGGACAGTTAGGTTCAGGGCCTCAGGTCTGGTAGGTTTAAGAAAGAGATGTTATGGCTGGAAAGCTGTGTTACTGCTTCTAGAAAGAAAAAAATGAGTGGTGTCTTCCAGTAAGTGCAGAATTACTCCTAAAGGAAATGCACATGGGGATGCAGAGATGGTCCCTCAGATAATGATGAGACTTCCTCACTCCCACTCACTGTGAGAGGATTGTCACATTTCCTCACTTTTATTTGGCTTAAATACTGACATTACCAACAGTCTTGTTATAACATATCGACCCCCTCCAGCCCCCAAGTGCTTCTTTTGTCTTTTTACATAGTTGATCTGTTCTCTCCTTGGAAAGGTTTAGATGGAGAGAGGTCTGTGCAGAGACAGGGCAGGCGGAGGCCTCATGTGACCAAGGAGTTGTGAAGTTTCTTCTGTGAGCAATCGAGCAGTTTGCTGGTGGTGATCCCAGTAGCAAAGGACTTTTTCTTTATCCAGCGTTCAGTTGCATGACGCTTGCTTTGAAAAAGGGCTGCTTTGTCATGAAAAATGGCACCAAAGAGATCTTATTCCTTAAACATTTCTGGTCTCTTTCTGGTGGGAGCCATGTGGAGGCCTCAGGAAGAGGGCTTGAAGCTGAAGAGCCTTTGAGGCCTTGAGGAGGGTAGGCAGTCAGGGTAGAAGTGGGGCTGGGATGGGGTAGACTGCTTTCAAGAGACTCCATTCAGAGAGAACAGTGACAAACAAACCTGAAGTGCCAAGTGTTGTTTTCTGTTGTGAAAGTTTCTGCATTTCTTGAAGCACCAAGTCACTGAGCCTGACAGGTCAGCAGTAGAAGCCCAACGCTCAAGGCAGATACTGAGTGTTTGGCTTCTTATCGCTCACAGTGACTCATATGTGCAGTGTCTGGTCATCTTCTTGTTTCTGTTCTTTTTTTTTATTGCAATAAAATTCACATAATAAAGTTCACCATCTTAATGATTTTGAAGTGTATAGTTCAGTTGTGTTAAGTACATTCACATTGTGCAGCCATCACCACTATCCATTCTTAGAACTTATTCATATTCTAAACACAAACTGTGTCTCCATTAAACACTAACTCCCCATTTGCTTCTCTCAGCCTCCAACAACCCACCATTCTACTTTCTGTCTCTGTGAGTTTGACCACTTTAGGGACCTCATGTAAGTGGAATTACACAGAATTTGCCCTTGGTGTCTGGCTTATTTCACTTAGCATAATGTCCTTCAGACTGATCCATACTGAAGCTTGTGTCAGAATTTCCTCCTTTTTAAGATTGAATGATACACTGGAGTATGAACTACATTTTGCTGCTGCTTTCTTTTTTTGATGAACACTTGTTGAGAGTATTTTCCTAGGGCTCCCAGTGGTTTCAGCTTGTAGTCAGAGCGGGTGGTGAGAGGTCTTCGGTCCTCTGGTTGCAATTACTGCAGGCTCTATTTCTGCAGGAGGTATTTTGGAATCTCCCACCCAAAACGTCCTCACCAGCAGCCCCCTTTATATGCTGTCCTCATGTCATATTTCAAAACAGCAGGAGCTACTGCTCTGCCCAGACCTTCGCTCTGTTAATGAGGAATTTTTATTGTTTATTATTTTACTGTTAGACACAGCGAACTTCCTAGTTTAATGCTGATTTGGCTAACTAGTTACTTACATCTTGGTTTTATTTTTTTAAAATATATTTTTATTAATATCAGAGAGGAAGGAAGAGGGAGAGAGAGACAGAAACATCAATGATGAGAGAGAATCATCGATTGGCTGCTTCCTGCACACTCCACACTGGGGATTGAGCCCACAACCCAGGCATGTGCCCTTGACCGGAATCGAACCTGGGACCCTTCAATCCGCAGGCCGATGCTCTATCCACTAAGCCAAACTGACTAGGGTTAATACATTTTTATTGATTTTAGAGAGAGGAAGAGGGAGGGATAGAGAGATAGAAACATCGATGAGAGAGAAACATTTATCGGCTGCTTCCTGCACGATTCCCCCCTCCTAGGGATCAAGCCTGCAGCCTAGGCACATGCCCTGACTGAGAATCAAACCATGACCTCCTGATTCATGGGCCGAAGCTCAACCACTGAGCTACACTGTCTGGGCAAATCTTTGGTTTACTTTTATATTTGATTTTTTAATTCTGTTAGTTCTGTAGATTGATATCTAGATTTAGTTGCTTGTCTTAAAGAACTAAAATCCATGCATGCTCTTGTCCTAGGACACAAGTGGAGTGATATTTTTTTCCCTGGCAGCCCCTGGGGTCAGATCCTCTCTCTCCCATTGATCTTGACTGACAGATCCATGGGTATCAGAGCTTTCTTGCAGGGCATAAGTTCATTCTGGAACTACTGTCAGACTGTCTTGTGCATTTAGGTGAGGCCTGGGGTGGATCCTTGCCCGCTTTCATTGAGCTTCCAGCTCGCTTTAGACTCTCCCACAGGCCCACTTTTTTACTCACTTGGGCTATTTTTTTCCAACTAGGTGGAAGAAAAGGCAAAATTCGATGGAATTTTCGAAAGCTTGTTACCCATAAATGGCTTGCTCTCTGGAGACAAAGTTAAGCCAGTTCTCATGAACTCAAAGTTGCCTCTTGATGTCCTGGGCAGGGTAAGTGGTTTCTCACCTCCTGCAATATTGCAGACTCTGCTGGCCCCATGTTTGCTGTCCACAGACACTTCCTAGGCTTTAGACATGGCTCATTCAGGTGGCAGACTACAGGTTGAGAAGGCCAGGCAGCCTGGCATGCTGGGTAGTGCAATTCTACCCCCAGGGGACATGAGCAATGTCCGGAGACAGTTTGGGCTGTCCCACCTGGCTTGGGTGCTTTGGCATCATGTGGATGGAGGCCAGAGGTGCTGCACAACACCCTGCAGTCCCTAGGATGCCCCACAAAGAATGCTGTGGCTCATGTCAGTGGGGAAGCCCTGGGCACAGGGGGGACTGTGGAGGCAGGAAGGCCCATTCCTATACTGGTTCCCCCACACATACACTGTATCTTTGGGAAAGTTACTTTTCTGCTTCCTAAATGAAAAGGCATAAGGCACTCAGCCCAGTACTGAACACCTTTATTTTTTTACTAACATTTAGAAATTCCACCAAGTCATTAGTACTAGTTATAGTGAAGCTTTAAAATTAGCTCATGTCTTATGAAAGTGGTTTCATTATTAAAATTTCTTATAGCCATTTTCAGGGACCTTAATGACTTCATTGTCTTTAAGGCTTGTAACATGGCTTTACTATTGCCAGCTTTTCTGAACACCTTTAAGAGGGCATTCCTATGCTTGAGGGGACTATGAATACTTTGGTGTCCCTAGAGTTCAAAGTGGAGTCCCAGGAGGCTGGCCTGGGGTGCAGGACCTGTTAAGGGTACCAGGGACTCCGTGTGTCAGACTGAGGAGCTGTCAGCAGGGCATGGTAGTGTCAGAGTTTGTTCTAGAGCAGTCCCTGTGGTCACCCTGGGGATAGTACTAAAGGAAGGGAGGCCAGCTGGAAGCTCTGACCTCTGGAATGTTTGAGAGGTCATAGCCAAGGACACAGCAGGGTGGAGAGCTAACTTGGGTCAGTGCCTTTTTTAAATTGTACTTTAAAAAATCTGGCACGTGGCCTTTTTCTAGGAACTCATACCTGTCTGCCTGGTCTTCAGGTTCTGTGTAAGCCTAGCACAAGCCTAGCACCTGACTCACCATCTGCTGATGGGAGAGGAGATGAGACACCACAGACCTGCTCGACCACATGTCAATGACCCTGTGCATTGAGAATAGGGGTGGGAGTTGGTGTGTGTGTGTGTGTGTGTGTGTGTGTGGGGGGGGTCTTATGTTTAGAGCAACACCTGTGCCAAAAACAAACTATCTTTCTAGCTAAGATTTCTTTGTGAGGTGATAAAGAAAAAAATCAGGGAGGATGTGATTACAATCATGATCATTTGTTAGAGAAAATCATGAACATAATATGACAGAATGGTTCTTGGAACTCATAATACTTCTTTGGATGATGGTTTTTCAGAGAATCTGCAGATTTGGTTCTTAATGCATTTTGATTGCCTTGTTTTAACTCCAGCATGTACTCAGAATCTGAGTTCTGGTGGGCTCTCTTGCTGCACACCAGCCCTTCCTCCCCCAGTAAGCCTTGGTACATCCCACCCCCCAGTAAGCCTTGCTGCTCTTTCCCTTGCAGGTCTGGGACCTCAGTGACATTGACAAGGATGGACATCTGGACAGAGATGAGTTTGCTGTGGTAGGCCCCCACTGTGACTCTCTTTCCTCACTCTGTTATGCCTCTCATGGTGTGGGGAAGGGTTCTGGACTTATTTTTTTTCTTTAATTTAAAAAATGTTTATTTAAATACTAGAGGCCCAGTGCATGAAATCTGTGCACTGGGGGGGGGGGGGGGTGGTCCCCCCTCAGCCCAGCCTGCACCCTCTCATAGTCCAGGAGCCCTTGGGAGATGTCCGACTGCCAGCTTAGGCCTGCTCCCCGCAACATCCTTAGCGCTGCCTCGCCTCTGCCACTGTGCTTGCCAGCCATGAGTGCGGCTTCTGGCTGAGTGGCACTCTCCCTGTGGGAGTGCACTGACCACCAGGGGGCAGCTCCTGCATTGAGCATCTGCCCCCTGGTGGTCACTGCGCATCATAGCGACAGGTTATTCCGCCATTTGGTCGATTTGCATATTAGCCTTTTATTATTTAGGACTAGCGTTCCCGTTGCAGGAAAAATCCTGCAATAGGGTTTCCTGCTGCACTCTACCCCGGCCTGCCTGCTCTCCTCCCTTGTCCCCTGCCCCGCCTTCTCCGCCAGCCCGCCCGCTCTTCTTCCTTCTCCCCTGGCCCCGCCTCCGCTCCTCCCTTCTCCCCCGGCCCCGCCTGCGCTCCTCCCTTCTCCCCCGCCCCGCCTTTTCCGCCAGCCCGCCTGCTTTTCCCTTCTCCCCCGGCCCCGCCTCCACTCCTCCCTTCTCCCCCGGCCCCGCCTGCGCTCCTCCCTTCTCCCCCGCCCCGCCTTCTCCGCCAGCCTGCCTGCTTTTCCCTTCTCCCCCGGCCCCACCTGCGCTCCTCCCTTCTCCCCCGGCTCGCCTGCTTTTCCCTTCTCCTCCGGCCCCGCCTCCGCTCCTCCCTTCTCCCCCGCCCCGCCTTCTCCACCAGCCTGCCTGCTTTTCCCTTCTCCCCTGGCCCCGCCTCCGCTCCTCCCTTCTCCTCCCCCCCCCCCCCCCCCGCTTGCTTGCTTCTCCGCAGCTTTGCTCCCTTCTGCAGCTCTTGGCTTCTTTCTACGCTGTCTTGATATGCAAATTAGCCGCCATCTTTGTTGGGGTAATTTGCATACCTGTCCTGATTGGTTGGTGGGCGTGGCTTGGTTGGTGGGCGTGGCTTGGGCGTAGTGAAGGTGTGGTCAATTTGCATATTTGTCTATTATTAGGTAGGATAATTTAGATTTAAAGAAAAGTTATAGTAAACACCCTTCACTCAGATTCTATTTTACCACATTTATCTTTTTTTCCTCCCTTTCTCCCTCTCTCTATGAGTAAATGTATATATGTGTACACATCCATGAATTTTTCCTTTGGACCATTTTGGAGTAAGTTACAGATGCAATACCTTTTAAACCCAAAATACTTTATTTTTTTATTTTATTTTATTTTTTTAGAGGCACATAAATTTATCCATCAAGTATTTTCTCGTATAAACTAAATATACAAGGATTTGCTCCTCATGTTTATTCAGATCTGGCCATGTACCCTTCACCATCTCCATAAAATTACACCTCTTTTAGAAAAAAGACCCAGTATTTTATGCTCAAAGATTTAATCTGATTCAAGTATCTTAGCTATGTGACCTTCATTGGACAGCTTCCTTTCAAAAATTAAACCCACAGGTTAATACGTTTTGATTACTTTAAAATTACATACTTTGAAGGTACCTTTCTTCCTACTAATCATCTGGTTACAATGAAAGAAATATTTCCTAGTGGAAGGCTGGTATGTTGCTTGTCAGACTTGAGAACAGAAGCCCAAGCAGCAGGTATGAGAAGATGTGCAAGACATCTTTTTCTGGAAAAATCTATACTTGTTTCATGAGGAAAAATACTGCCAATTTCAGGGTATTTCCTACAGTTTCATTAACAAGAGCTCAACACAGAAATAGATGTTTGCCTAATAAGTTTATTGTCTCTGAAAAACCATAGAAAATTGTGATTTGGTTTATTAGCTCTCAGCAGCCCGTTCCTGAGCTCTGAGGAAGCTTGCTTTCTTCTGAGCTACCCGATCTTCTGGGCAAGAGACATTTTGGGACGGTTCCACCTCTTCTTTTTAACTTCTTTCTTAGGCTTCTTCTAATAGACTGGATTCTCTCGTATAGCAGTATGAGCTTTTTTATACATCTCCATCATGTCTGGAGTTACGTTGTTCTTTATATATTGAGAGAACTGTTTCTTATAAGCATCCTCATCTTCTTCCATTAGATAACGCATATAATCTGCAACGTTCTGACCCATGATGTGCTTCCTATGTACTTCTGCATTGGAATTCCTTGCTTTCTGAATCATAACCAGGGAATCGTTTGGTACTGTGAGGGATAGATAGGCCTCCATCCACAGCTCCCTTCAGGGCCCCAAAAACGTTATTTCCAGTAGTAGTTCTGGCAAGCCCTGCATCCAAATAGCAGGTAAAGGCACCAGGTTGACCATCAATGCTTTCCACGTTGTATTCGTCTCCAGTCACCTCCACCTGGCCTTCATAGATCTTGTCCATGCCAAACCTATTGAGAAGCCTGCGGGCCAGCAGCAGGCCAGTACAATATGCTGCAGCATAATTTGTCAGGACAACCTTCACACCATACTTTGGGAGTTCATGAGCATAAGCTGCACAAACTATCATATCTCCTTCTATATGGGCATAAGCAATCTGACAGATGATATCTCTGTTGGTTACGCGAACTGTCATCCTGTATTTAGGTGTGTTATGCTTATTTTTATCCTGGATTACCAAGTGTGTCTGGGCATAGTAATCAGTTTTACCTTCTCGCTGTCTTCTGAATTTCACTTGGTATCGCTTGAAGTAGGCCTTGTTCTTGACAACTTTCACAAACCCCATCCTGCGGAAGAGAGACCCACGTCTGTGGCTTGCCACAGACCTGCAGGCCTAGCCTAACTCTGGTGGAGAAAAAAAGCTAAACCAAAAATATTTTAGTGTGTGTTTCTTAAAACCAAGGAATTTTCTTAAATAACAACTTTCCATTTCAAAACCAGGAAATGAGCTTTGAAATTAATTTATTATAGTAATTACTATTATAGCTATACACTTAGTGGCCAGATTATTATGATCTCTGAACGCATAATAATCTGGCCACTCAGTGTATATCCTATATAATAAAAGGCTAATATGCAAATTGTCCCCTCGACCAGGAGTTCTACCAGCAGGCAGGCTGACCAACCACCAATGTCCCCTCCCCTTGGCCAGGCTGGCCGGTCCCCACTCATGCACGAATTCATGCACCGGGCCTCTAATACACACACACACACACACACACACACACACACACACACTCACACTGAGTGGCCAGATTATTATGTGTTCAGAGATCATAATAATCTGGCCACTCAGTGTATATTACTATGTATGTATTTTAAATAATTTTATTGATTTTAGAGAGAGGAAGGGAGGGGGAGAGAGAAACATCAATGATGAGAGAGAATCATTGATCGGCTGCCACCTGTAAGCCCCCTACTGGGGATTGAGCTCACAACCTGGGCATGTGCCCTGACTTGTAATTGAACCCTGACCTCCTGGTTCATGGGTTGACACTCAACCACTGAGCTTACCAGCCAGGCTATATTACTATATTATATCATCTACTATATAATCTAAGGATATTATTAATATTTTTGCCAATTTTCCACACAATGTCCTTTGTAGTAAAAGAGACTCCAACCTGATATGTTATGTTCTGTAACCCTGTTTCCTTTGTGTCTTCTAATCTGGGGGAGCTCTGTCTGTCTTCACGTCTCATGGCCACATGGGCATTTGAAGAGGGCATTTTGTAGCGTGTCCCTTGGTATGGGCTTGTCTCTTGTTCTCTCTGATGGCCCAGGCCATGCACCTTTATGGGATAGGGTGTGCACGGAGGTGATGTGTGTTCTCCTGGGGTATCCACAGGACATGTGATGTCTTATGGCAAGTCATCTATAGAACGTGTGATGTCTTATTACATGTCATTACGACAGTGTCAATTCTTGATTGAGGTCAGGGTGGAGGTTGCTGTAGTTATTCTTTTTCTTCGTGTTCGGCCTCTTGTGAGAGACACATGGAGACTGAACAGCCTAATACCCCTCTGATTCTCACCTGCTCGTTCTCCCATCCTCCCAGGAGTTTTGACTATATCAGTTAGGATTCTGGTGGTTGCAGGTGGTGATCTTGTAATTCCGTCATTCCTTGCACATTTTCTAGCTAGCCTTCTACCGTCAGGAATTTGTTTGTATCAGAGTGGACTATGGATGCGTCCTCTGCTTCACAGTTTGTAATCCTTTACTGGCCTGACTTACTTTGCCCAGTGGGAGCTCCTCCCAGTTGACTCCTTTGTCCTTTGGTCATATCCCATCATTCTCTGGCCAGTTGTTTCCTCATGGTGCAATAAGACCTTCCTGGCTCCCCCATACCAGCCCTTTTTCCAGGGCGTCCCACTCCTTGTAGTGGAGAATGTTGTTGGAAACCAGGATCTGTGCACTGGGGTGCTCAGTACCCATATGGTGCTCCTGCTCCATGTCGGCTTCTGTCTGGGCCTAAACCCTCTTCTCCTTTTAGTGACAGCAGTGAGCTGTGTGTAGATAAGGCTCTTCTGTCCTATGCGCTACCTTCCCATGTAGCTGCCCTCCCTGCACACCCCTGCAGTGACCCATCCGCTTCTTTAGCTGCCCGGTGGGTGGGCTGACCTCTCCTTGAGCCTGCCTCCTTCATCCTGTGCACCTGTCAGTCTGTCCCTCCTCTTCTGCCTCTCTTCCTTCTACCTCATTCCCATGTTGGACCTTTCTCTCTCTCATTCATAGGATTTATTCACTTACCTCATTCCATTAAATCTCAAACAAAGAATAAAGTAGTCCCTTGTAGTTAAGGATAAGGCTTTAATAAGCAGTAATTAAGTTCAAAGGTTTTCCCCCACCTCCCCCCAAAGAACAAAATTTAAAAAAAATACCACAATTGTGCATCATCTGGGAATACCCAACCATATCCCTCTGTTCTAGGAATTTTAAACATCTTTAAAATGTGGTTTTTACAAGATATAAATGAATTGAAGCTTCTTACTATCTTGACTATATTATGTGTTTAAAGCCTTCAAGATTTTAAACTTCTAGGCTAAATCTAAATCATTTTACAAGGGAATTACAGATTTCTCTTACCATCCCCCTTCATAATCCCTTACACCAGGAGTGGGCAACGTCCAGCCTGAGGGCCATATAAGGCCCATGAAATCATTTGGTCTGGCCCTGCCACGGCATTAGGGGTGAGTTAATTAAATGTTTGACCAAATATAGCAGGCTAATTTTATTTTATTTTGAATTTAGCTTTTATTCAAAATTAAATAAGCAAAAGCAAGTTTTTCAGAAACTTGCACAAATTATTTACATAAAAGAAAGTTAATAGGGACAGTCCTAAAGCTGGCTAATTTTTAAGTTGATAATTTTGTATGGCTCACAAATGATGTTATAGCTATCCAAATGGCCCTTGGCAGAAAAAAGGTTCCCTACCCCTGCCTTACACCCAGCAAGTATTCAGTTGTGTTTTCTCCACTCACGTCCACTCTGTTCTGCCTTTTTACTTTGAGCATTTTCCATGTTTCTCCATCTGTGTTTTCACTGGTTGTCCATTATTATTATTATTTTTTGTATAGTAAACTATAACATAAAATTTACCATCTTAATCATTTTTAAGTGTCCAATTCAGTGGCATTAAGTACATTCACATTGTTGTGCCACCCCTACTTCCATCTATCTCCAGAACTCTCTACATCTTGCATAACTGAAACCCTGCCCTTATTAAACATGAAACTCCCCAGTCTCCTCCCCTTGCCCCCTCATTATTTATTTTTTCATATTTCTTTTGATTGAACTGGACTTAAAGTGTTCATATCATTGAAGCGTCCTTGGAGTGGTCCTCAGGAATGGGGTAATTGGCCCAGAGTGAACCCGGAATGGGCCTCTTTCTTCTCACAGCTTCATGAGCCCCAAGTTTCCCTTTTTTCTTTTTTAAAAATATGTTTTTATTGATTTCAGAGAGAGGAAGGGAGAGGGATAGAATGATAGAAACATCAATGATGAGAGAGAATCATTGATTGGCTGCCTCCTGTACGTCCCTTACCGGGGATCAAGCCCGCAACCCGGGCATGTGCTGTGACTGGGAATCGAGCTGTGACCTTCTGGTTCATGGGTCGATGCTCAACCGCTGAGCCACACCAGCCGGGCCCTTTTTGTTTTGTTTTTGTCATTTCTTATCACGTTAGCCAAGATTTATGTTCTTTTATAAATGGGTCTTAGAATTGTCATTTTGTGGTGTGTGTTTTTTATTCACCAGCTGGGTGTAATATTTTGTTGAATTTTATAGTGACCTACCTGTGTTAAGGATCTGTTCTTTATACAAATAGCAACTTAAAGAATATTTTGGCCCTTTCCGGTTTGGCTCAGTGGATAGAGCGTCGGCCTGCGGACTGAAAGGTCCCAGGTTCGATTCCGGTCAAGGGCATGTACCTTGGTTTTGGGCACATCCCCAGTAGGAGGTGTGCAGGAGGCAGCTGATCGATGTTTCTCTCTCATCGATGTTCCTAATTCTCCATTCCTCTTCCTCTCCCTTCCTCTCTGTAAAAAATCAATAAAATATATATTTTTAAAAAGAATATTTTGAAGTGAGGAGCATTGTAAATGTGGTTTGGTCTTGTTACATTTTGAAATAAACTTTTAATCTTTGATTTAGACAAAGTTTCCATTTCCTACCTGCCTCAAACAGGAGAGCCGCCTGTCCTGGGCACAGCACCCTTTCCTGTAGTTTTCTGAGTCTCCAGAATATCTTGAAGTTAAACACAGCTCTTGTGGTGTGTCTTTAGACTATCGATTTCAGTACTTTGGGAGTTGTCAGCCCTGGCCCTCTTGTGTAGTGAAGGGATGTGTGAATTTTGGCATGATTGACTTCCTTTTGCATTCATTCAATGTCACAATTACACAAATGCCTTGGAAAATTTTACATTGGAAGTATAGCTTATTAGAAGAGGTTTATTTTTATTCTGTTCAGCTTAGAGGTGACCTCAAAAAGAACAACCTTTGGCCCTAGCCGATTTGGCTCAGTGGATAGAGCGTTGGCCTGTGGATTGAAGGGTCCTGGGTTGCGGGCTCGATCCCCAGTAGGGGGCGTGCAGGAGGCAGCCATTCGATAATTCTCTCTCATCATTGATATTTCTATCTCTCTCTCCTTCTCTCTTCCTCTCTGAAATCAATTATATATATAAATAAAAAGAATGACCTTTGTCTTGTAATTGCTGCCCCTGATAGAGCTGCCTTCTGTCCGCCCTTGTCCTGACCACCTGAACGTGATTCTCTTTTGCATTTACAGGCAATGCACTTGGTGTACCGAGCCCTTGAGAAGGAACCCGTGCCCTCCGTCCTGCCCCCGTCCCTCATCCCACCCACAAAGAGGAAGAAGACAGTGTTCCCAGGTGCCGTGCCTGTCCTGCCCGCTAGCCCCCCGCCTAAAGACAGCCTCCGCTCCACGCCTTCGCATGGCAGCGTCAGCAGCCTGAACAGCACAGGAAGCTTGTCTCCCAAGCACAGTATCAAGCAAACACAGGTATGGTGCCCTCCGTGTGTGTGGCCACTTCTCAGCACGGCCATTTTCATGTGTAAAGGCCCAGCGAGATGTTTCTTGGGAACAAGTACTTTGTGCCCCCAAAAGGCAATGATTATGCTTAAATTAAAAATATTTGTGACAGGTATTTTAGTCCACTTGGGCTGCTGTAACAGAATACCATAGATGAGGTAGTTTATAAACAACAGACATTTATATCTCATTGTTTTTGAGGTTGGAAGCCTGCAAGGCATGGGCAGATTGGGCAAATGATGAGGGCTTTCTAGTTTACAGGCAGCCATCCTCTCGCTGTGTCCTCACATGGTGGAAGGGGCTAGAGAACTCTCCGGGGTCCCTTTTATAAGGGCACTAATCCCATTCATGAGGGTTTCACGCTCATGACCTAATTACCTTCCAAAGGCCCCACCTTCTAACACCACCATATTGGGGGATAGGATTTTAACAAAGGAATTTAGGGGCCACAAACATTCAGACCCATAGCAACAGGGACTCAGAATTAATTTTCTCATTCACTGGCATATAAATACTACCTTTCCTCAGACACACCCAGTAACCTCCCAGCAGGCCCTCTCCTCAGTTCTCTGCCCCTCCTGCTTCAGGCAGTCCCTCTGCTGGGAGGGGTATCCCCAGATCGCACTGGGGCACCTTGCTTAGTGAGCCTTCTATCATGGAACACCTCATCAGGGAGCCTGGCATGACCACATCATCACCCAGCAATCCCCAGGTCCTGCTCACTCAGCCATTCTCCTGCCTTTGCTTTACATTCATCTAAATTTTTTAAATTGATTTTTAGAGAGAGGAAAGGGGGAGGAGGGAATATAGTGAATTATGTATGGTTTGTTTACACAAACACCTTGTAGCTTCATGAGAGCAGACTTAGGTCTTGGTTATAATCTCACTGTTTAGCACAATCTCTGGTACTTCGATGCTCAGTGAGTGTATGTTGAATGATGAGATGAGTGAGAGCATCCATCTCATGTTAGAAAGACACCTGTGGGCTCAGACATTGATTTATTATTCCATTTATTTATTTATGCATTCTTTGGTTGATTCTTGTATGTGCCCTGACTGAGGATCGAACCTGAAACCTTGACGTATCAGGACAATGTTCTAACCAACTGAGATACCTGGCCAGGGCTACCCCACATTCTTTTAGATTCTCATACCTGGGAATATAGTGAATTATGTATGGTTTGTTTACACAAACACCTGGTAGCTTCATGAGAGCAGACTTAGGTCTTGGTTATAATCTCACTGTTTAGCACAATCTCTGGTACTTTGATGCTCAGTGAGTGTATGTTGAATGATGAGATGAGTGAGAGCATCCATCTCATGTTAGAAAGACACCTGTGGGCTCAGACTCTGCACGCACAGTAGCATCATATATATATAAATGTTTTTTGTTCTGGCAAATGCAGCATCTTTATAAAAGAATACCTTTGAGATTGTCTAAAATATGTGAGAACTCGAACTGGAGTTACATCTGGAATCATGCTTCGCTTTCTGCCTCATTTGTGGTTTCAAAGGCAAAGTAATGAATGTAGCAAGCAGGCCAGCCAGCACCACTGTGCAATTTCATAATATGATGAAAATGAGAAGTGCATAATCAGACAGTGATTTCTCTTGCTCATAACATGTTTATAAAGTTAAACCTCTGACTCAGGAGGCTCATTTTCAAGGAGCTCATAGAACACAGCTTTGCACCCTAGAGTAAAAAAAAAAAAAAAAAAAAAAAGAGATCAGAGAGGGCCAGTGGCTCAGTCACAAGGCTAATGCAGCTCCTATAAGTGCCCTGGCCAGATGGAGGGTATGGCCCATAGCTGTTAACCTCTGGTTGGTCAGATTTACATGGCTGGCTGCTAAGAAGCCCAGTGTCTAGACAACCCAACCAGATATCTTTAGTAGCTCTCCAGCCATGCCTGGCGTGTTTTGGAGGTCCTGGGTGGTGCCACAGTGACTGTGGGATAGGCCCCTTCCCTAATGGGAAGGCAAATGATTGGTAAATCAATCAACTAAGGAAGGTCTGACAGCCATGAGAAACCAGGACTGGGCCTGGCCTAGAAGTGTCTGGGTGAATAGGAGTACATGCTTCTGCAGATGGGGCCAGCTGGACAGTCACTGATAGGATGATGCCTGAGCTAAAATCTGCATGACAAGAAGCCATCAGAGGACTAGTCTGAGCCTGGGCTCCAGGGCTCTGAAGTGGGAGCACTTGGTATGTTCTAGAAACGGAGCAGGCCAGGGCAGGGTGAGCAAGGGGACAGTAGGGTGGGGACAAAGAGAGGGTGAGTCTGGTCACTTAGACCTGCACAAGCTGTTGTTTTCTAAGACAACCTAGCATCTCCTTTAGTCTGCTAAATTCTTGCTAAGAGTTCTTTTTTTTTTTTTTTTTTGGTTAATCCTCACCAAGAATATTTTTTCCATTTATTTTTAGAAAAAGTGGAAGGGAGGGAGAGGGAGGGATAGCGGGAAGAGAGAGAGAGAGAGAGAGAAACATTGAGGTGAGAGGGATACATTAATTGGTTACCTCCCGAACATGCCCCACTGGTTTGGGGATCGAACCTGCAACCCAGGTACGTGCCCTTGACTGGGAATTGAACCTGAGACCCTTTGGTGCGTGAGCCGACACTAACTACTGAGCAACACCAGCCAGGGCTTGCCAAGAGTTCTTAAACTAGACTGATTTTACTAGTGGCCGTTAGGTTCAGAAGTGGGAGTGGAGGGTGTGTCCCCTTCAGGAATAGGGCCAACTGGAGGAATCAGATATGAGAATGAGCGTTTCTGGGGACCCACAGTCACCATGCTCCCTCTCCCCCACTTCTCTCATCTGCAGGTTAGTGATGCCCTGTCTCTGGGACTTCCCCAAGGGCCACCTGTTCCTGTTCATGGCCAGATGTGGGGTGAGGCTCCTTCCAGCCACCAGGGTCTATTCCCATTCACTGGGGGCCTGCGGCTACAGAGCCAGCTTAAACCCAGCTCTAGGGGAAGTCTGCCCTGTATGGATTTGTAGCCAAGCAAGCATCAGGATTTTGCTGTTGACATGCCCCGATACCCCAGAAATCAGGCAGCAAGGTTATTCTGTTTGTGCAGCAAACATCAGGACTTTTGTTGTCCCAGACAGAAACCGTTCTCCCCTCAGCTCAGCCTGTCTGACCCGCTGTAACTTTTTCCTTGGGTTTCTTGGCATCTGAGGTTTAGTTTACTCCAGTCACTTAAGACAGCAAGCCTCTTCTTCACTAGAGCTCCTGTATGCACATCTCTTCTGACTCCGTCCCATAGCAGGTGGGAAGCAGCCTGCAAAGTCCCATCAGGTGGCAAGTAAAATGCAGGTCTATCTTGCTGCTGGAAGTCTCTCTGTCAGAGCCCTTGCTTTTTGAATTTGGCCCATAGGTCCTGATAAGTTTTCTGACCATTTTTTTGGCTGTACTAAGTTATTATCCAAAACCCTGAACTGAAACAATCTGGGTGATCGTCAGAGGCCCCCCATCAGGGCTGTTGCACATGCCAACACCTCATAGGAGCACTCCTTTGTCACATAGAGTCAGGGCAGAGACAGAGGATGGAGTACAGAATCCTGGCACTGTGGGCATCGAGACACACCTGGCAGCTGCAGGGAAGTGTTTGCAGACAGAAGATGGCAGACAGGAAGGCTGGCGTGAGAGCTGGGCCAGTTCTTAGGAGACAGGCCTTCCATCGCCTGTCTCCTGTAGGTGGTCAGGAGGGTCTTGCCCAACACATTTGAAGCCTCTCCTGGAACATCACTGGCATGTCCTTGGCAGTGGGGGTGAAGAGCTAGTGGTGGACAGACCTGCTGGGTCTTTACCTCCCTCTCAGCACAAGGGGAGAGTGGTGTTGTGATGGGGTGCAGAGAGGTATAGGCTGGCCTCTGGGCGAGATTGACCGAGTTGGCAATAAACTCTCTTAGTCTCAGTTTCCCCTTTTACAGAACAGCGTTCTGTCTACCCTGTTGGCTCATTGGGTCCTGAGGAGGGTTTTCTGCTAAAATGCATGTGAAAACACTTGAATAGTGTATATTTGTAGGTGATGAAAAGCTTGAGAATTAACCATTGTACAAAAACCACCTTTCAGCCAACAGTAAACTGGGTGGTGCCAGTGGCAGACAAGATGCGCTTTGATGAGATCTTCCTGAAGACCGACCTGGACCTGGATGGCTATGTGAGCGGCCAGGAGGTGAAGGAGATCTTCATGCACTCTGGCCTCAACCAGAACCTTCTAGCACACATATGGTAAGGACAGGTAGACGCATATCTGCTCCTTAATATTTGGGCCTCTTTCTGTGGAAGTTATAATGGCTGTGGGCGGCTCAAAGGGGCCCCGTGGAAATGAGGCTGTGCTGTAGGGATAAGTAGGACAGGAGGGTGTGGCAGTCAGGGATGGTCAGGGTGCCTCCTCAGCCTTGCAAAGGCCTCTGTGTTTGTCCCTTACTTTATTTTCACCAGGCTGATGGGGGCTGAGCAAGATATAGGTATAAAGGCCTGTACCCTATATTTCGTGCCTGTCAGTTCACTTTCCTCCAGCAGGTGGGTCTCCTGTCCCGCCCCCCTAGAGAGCTCTGGGGTGACCTGTTTGAATGGCTAAGACCAGTTCTTGCTAGTGATTATGCTGATTCTAGCGGGAGGTCAGCCTTCATCACAGTCTTTTGGGATGGAAACACTTGGCCACCTGTGGGGGAATATGCAGTAAGAACCCCCAGAGCTCCAGCAGGGCCGACCTGGGCAGTGGAGGTTGTAGCTGCCTGCCATAGAGATGGTGCCCTTTGCATCACAGTGACTGGGCATACTGTTGGTGAGACTGGTTTGCACCTCAGGGCTGGGTTGAAGAGCAGGGCTCACTCCCACTTTCCTTTGGGGCCAGCCAGAGCAATGTTCACATCACTGGGGTGGCTCTTTTTGTACCTGGCCAGTGTTGAAAGTCACTTCTTAGCTTTGTCCTCAGAGCTCAGGACCTTCGGGAGCATCACTTGGGGTTATAAGGAGAGAATTTTCATGTTATTCTGGAGAAGTGAGTCCTCCAAGTAGAGCAGTAATTCCATGTTGTAAAGGGAGGCCACTGCCCAGGAAGTGGGCCATGCCATCCTCAGGAACACATGACACCCAAAGTTAGTCACCAACCAGCTGAGGGAGGCCCAGCTACGGCCCCTTCAGATCCAGTGTTTCCTTTTAGAAACCAATACACACATCCCCTTTATCACTTGAAATGGATGTACACAGAAGTCAAAGGCCCGATCCTTACTTAAAAGGGACAATGCAAGGGAAGAAATTTATAACATATACCCCAACCTGTAAGTGATGTAACAACACGTAAATGATACCATGACATCATCCTTTTGGATTAAAGAAGGAATGCAGAGGATTGCATATAGGGAGTGAAGGGAAAGGGCATACCGCTAGGAAAGTGAAACAACCATCTAGATTAGGCTGCAGGTGACCGGGGAGGGGATGTAACTAAAAGGAGAGAACAGGGCAAGACGGGTTGCAGAAGGAAAATAGGGACTAGGCCTTTCCCCTAACAGCACCTAGTGCCTGGTCAGTCAGCATAGTGTCAGGACCAGCATGGACCTGACAGAGCACCCACATGTGGCCTTGGAGCCCACGATCCTTGAGAGATGGGGAGGTGCTGGAGAGGAGAGCCTAAGCTGTTGTGGGCTCGGTGTGCAGCAGGACTGGCCCTCTCAGGCAGACTGAGAAGTAGTTGCAGTGTGAAATTGTGCCCTCAAACTGACGGAACGAAGACTTTTTAAAATGAGCCTTGGTTAGCGACAGTCAGCAGTCTCCATGCTCCCATGCTCCCTGTGGCCCTGTTCACGGATAGTGTTTGGACCTGAGTTTGCTCAACATTTCCAGCTCTCCTTGCTGTGCATTAGAAAATGATTTCATTTCTGTAGTGACTCCGCGCAGTGGGAAAGAGGCTACATGTTGAGTGGGCAGTGATTGAATGAAGGGAAGACCTTTCTGGAAGACGTGGAGGCCGAGTCCTTACCATGAGAGGCTTCCCTTCCCATAGCGGCCAGCTCCTGGTTCCTGAGCTTATGTGCTGCCTTGCCTACCTGCCAGGACAGCAAAAGGCCATGCAGGCAGTGACACCTCAGCAGGGAGGGACTGTCCTGTGCAGCATAGCCTTACTTGGCTTTTCAAGCCCCATCCCCTTATGATCACAACACAAACTGCTGCTGCCATTGTCTCCATTGAAAACCAGTGTCCCAGGCCGTTAAGATGACCCAGGGCTGCAGGAATTGGCTAAAGATCTGAGTGCTCACTTGGCCCAGCTTCCATTTTCATAGGAATGACTGCTCTGTGCTGGACCATTGTGTCTACCACCAGCATACGATAAATAGCCAGGAGGGAGCCCCCTCCTGCCCCGCAGCCCCTCCTTGACCAGTGTCTGGGTGGGAAGCTCGAGTGGGAGGCCAGGACTGATCCCCAGAGTAGGATGTTTAGTAGAAAAGGTGTTACACTATGGCCTGTTGTTTTTATCATCATTATCCAGTTTTTAAAAGCATGGGTCCCGTGACTGGTACTCATTGCTCCGGGTGAATCCTAAATCTGAAGTCTGTGATGTGTAATTAGCGTCCCACATTTCTCCCAGGGCCCTGGCCGATACGAGGCAAACGGGAAAGTTAAGCAAAGACCAATTCGCATTAGCTATGTATTTCATTCAGCAGAAGGTCAGTAAAGGCATCGACCCCCCTCAGGTCCTCTCGCCGGACATGGTCCCACCCTCAGAGAGAGGCACCCCTATCCCGGTGAGTAGCCACTGGCACATCCCTGTTGTATTTGAATCTCTTCCACAGCCCGCCACCAGGTGGCGCTGGCAGCCTGTGTGAGTCTTCCCCAGGGGTCTCTGGTGTGTCTGGATGCCCAGATAGTTCTCAGGCCTGGGGGTTGGGGGAGACATAGACGATTTTATCCCTCATTCTAAGACCTACTAATCCCTGCTGTGTGGTGAATTCAGTGTGGTAATATGTAAGAGTGTCTGAATTTGGTTCCAGGACAGCTCAAGTTCTCTTGGGTCGGGGGAATTCACTGGTGTGAAGGAACTTGATGATATCAGTCAAGAGATCGCCCAGCTACAAAGGTATGTGAGAGTGGTTTCTTTCCCTCAGATTCCGAATCTCACACAGACCTACCCCAGGTCACTATCAGAAGTATTGGAGAGAGGTTTCAGAAACTTCTGGAAAGTGACCATCACTAGTTTGTTCAGCAGAAGTAAAGGGACACAAATTCTTCTGTGTTTCTGAAGTGACTTAATGAACTTGAGTATATGAGTCTTCAGATGGAGCCAGTGGGCTGTGGGGTCTCAGGCAGGTGGTTACCAGGCAGCACCAGCACCTCCCTCCACCTTCCCCAAAGGCCTTGTTATCTTTGACACATAAAGTGACTGTGACTCAGGTGGCAAGTTAATAGCTTAGGATTGACAGCTAAACTGTTAGAGGGGCCTTGCATCTGGGTCTCCAGCTCTATTTCTGGGTTTCCCCGTCTGTGAATGAAGGCTTTGGACAGGGTGTTGCACTCTCAGAGTCTGGCATAAAGAAATATGCCCACTTCCTGGAGGTCCCTGGGTTCCTCTGCAGAACTGTATCCTCTTTGTTTGTTTTGTTTTGTTAATCCTCACTGGAGGATATTTTTTTCTACTTAATTTTTAGAGAGGGGGAGAGAGAGAGAGAGAGAAAGAGAGAGAGAGAGAGAGAGATATGAGAGAGAGAGAGAGAGAGAGAGAGAGAGAGAGAGAGAGATATGTGGGAGAGACACATTGATTGATTGCCTCCCGCATGCACCCTGTCCAGGGCTGTGCCTTGAACCTGCAACCCAGGTATGTGCCCTTGACCAGGAATTGAACCTAAGACCCTTCAGTTTGTGGGCCGACGCTTTAACCATTGAACAGCACACCAGCCAGGCTGCATCCTCTTTTTAGTTAATTCTGGGAAAGGGGGCCCTTTCCTTACTTAGGGGCAGTGAGCAGAAGGGCCAGAAGCACTTTGTCCTCCATGGGAAAGAGCACTTACAGGATGGGGCAAAAGTAGGTTTACAGTTATGAGTATGCAAAACAGAGTTTACTCTTGTATTATTACTTACTAGAGGCCCGGTGCATGAAATTCGTGCATTCATGGTGGTCCCTCGACCTGGCCTGTGCCCTCTCGCAGTCTGGGAGCCCTCGGGGGATGTCTAACTGACAGCTTAGGCCCGCTTCCCACGGAGAGCAGGCCTAAGCCGGGGAGCAGGCCTAAGCCGTCAGTCTGACACCCTTAGCGCTGCCACGGAGGTGGGAGAGACTCCTGCCACTGCCATTGCACTCTCCAGCCATGAGCCTGGCTTTTGGCTGAGTGGTGCTCCCCCTGTGGGAGTGCACTGATCACCAGGGGGCAGCTCCTGCATTGAGCATCTGCCCCCTGGTGGTCAGTGCACGTCATAGCGACTGGTCGTTCTACTGTCGGGCCTAAACCAGCTCTCCAACATCCCCCAAGGGGTCCCGGATTGCGAGAGGGTGCAGGCCAGGCCGAGGGACCTCACCAGTGCACACTTGGGGCCAGGGAGGAATGCAGGAGGTTGGCCAGCTGGGGAGGGACAGAGGGAGGGCTCCAGGGTTGCTCAGTCCCAATCGGCTGGACCCCAGCAGCAAGCTAACCTACCGGTTGGAGCATCTGCCCCCTGGTGGTCAGTGCACGTCATAGCGATTGATCAACCTGTCAGCTGTCTGCCCCCTGGTGTTTAGTGCATGTCATAGCGAGCAGTTGAGTAGCCTTAGCATATCATTAGCATATTATGCTTTGATTGGTTGAACGGCTGACCAGATGACCGGACACTTAGCACATTAGGCTTTTATTATATAGGATTGTATTATTTTCCATAGGAACAACTGTAAGCCTACTTTTGTTACACCCTATATTTATCAAAAATTAAGTGGCAGTATTTTGCCAGAGTGGGTTGGATTCCACTCACAGCTGGGAGCCCTCAGCTACAGAGGTTTGTGAGAGTGGCTTCTTTCCCTCTCAGAGCCCTGAGAAAGCAAAGGCAGGTCAGATGTCAGGTGGGACTGGTTGGGTGGGTCACAAAGCCTCTGCCTGGGCTGCCTGCAGAAGCCAGACTCCCCCTTCACGCTCAGTCCAGAGGATGGCCCCCATTCTTCCCCTAGCTCCAGGGGCTGTGTCCTCCAAACCAGAGATCAATCAACCTTGCAAGGCTGAGAGGGTCTGTGAAGGCAGAGGCCAGTGTCCTAGAGCCCCATCAGGTTTTAATCAGAATAGCAGGTGGAGGAGCATAGGGGCCCTATAATGCAAGGGTTGGGGTCTTAGGAGGGGCACCAGTGTCCAAGTCAGGCCAGGGGTGCCTCTACAGCTGAGCAGCCTCTGACAGCCAGGAGTGTTTCCTCTGAAGGTGAGAGGCCAGTGTGTAAGAGCATCTGTCTACAGGAAGCTGGGCCCCCAGCTGGCAGCTTTGAGAGGGACTCAGCAAGCTGTTGCTGGTGGGGGTTGTAGCGATACCTGCTGCCTCTCCCTTTACAACGTGATCCAGTCATAATGGGTTGGGTCTAAAAAGGACATTGTTAGGTAGTCTTAGGCTTGTAGAGATGAATATTCGGATGGTTGTAGTTGTTTCATATCTGGCAGAATGTCCTAAAGAAGGCCTTCTTGTGCAAGTGCTGGCAGGGTGCATTGGCTAGTGATGGTTCTGCCACCGAGACAGCCCCTTTGGGCACAATAAGAGTGACTTAGTGCGTATAACAAACTGCTCTAGACTGTGGGGCTTAAAAAACAGACATTTACTTCTAGAGGTTCCAAGATCAGGTACCAGCAGGCCTGGTGTCTGGTGTGGTTGCCTCCTGGTGCATAGATGGCTGTCTTCTCTCTGTGCCCTCTCACATGGCAGATGGGATGAAGGAGCTCTCTGGGGTCTTTTTTATAAGGGCCCTAATCCTGTTCCTGAGGGCTCCTCCATCCACTCTCATAACCTAATCACCTCACCACGGCCCCACCTCCTAATACCATCACTTTGGGGGTTAGGGTTTCAGCATATGAATTTGAGGGGCACAGATGTTCAGTCCGTAAGGAGGAGAACGAGACTGGTTTCTGCCACCGGGGGTTGATAGCTGTGTGCAGTTGAGGAGACAGGCAGGGCCCCACTGAGCACCTGGTGTGCATAGTGGCCAACCACAGCCTCCTGCTAGGGGTTAGCTGGGGGCAGCCCAGGGACCCGAGAGCCTCACTACCACTTTTTGCTGCCAGCCCTCTAAACCCCACCCTACTTGCATCTTCAAATTTCTCACCGTGGCTCCCCCAGCCAAGCTTTGCTTTCCTCTTCATGTTGTCTAGAACGTTCTTCCACCATGTCTGCTATTCACAGACCACCTCCCTGAAGAGCACTTTCCTTTCCTTATCCTGTTGGTTTTACTTTGTGGCCCTTAGATTGCATTGATTTGTCACCTGTCTTCCCCACTGGACTGTGAGCTTCATGAGAGTAGGAGCCTCTGGTGGTGTGTCCCCAGGTCCTTAGCCCTTAGTGCTTCCAAGCAGTAGATGCTCACTATTCAGTGAGTGAGTGAATACAGGATTTGGAGATTACTTTTCTCTTGCTGCATAACAAATTGACACAAATATAACAGCTTAAAATTGCACATATTTATTAATGCCTCATCGCACCCACAGGTTTTCCCCATGCTTTCAGGGGAGGGGATCACCTAGAGCAAATGGTCCCTGGGGTCATTCCTAGACTTCCGTGGGTTTCCACAGTGATGGATGGAATTTGGTCTTTTTATTTTATTTATTTATTTATTTATTTATTTATTTATTTATTTATTTTGATTGACTTTAGAGAGGAAGGGAGAGGGAGAGAGAGATAGAAACATCAATGTTGACAGAGAATCATTGATCGGCTGCCTTTTGCACACCCCCTACCGGGGATTGAGCCCGCAACCCAGGCATGTGCCCTTGACCAGAATCGAACCTGGGACCCTTCAGTCCCCAGGCTGATGCTCTATCCACTGAGCCAAACCAGCCAGGGCGGAATTTGGTCTTTTTTTAAAAAATATATATATTTTTATTGATTTGAGAGAAGAAAGGAGAGGGAGAGAGAGACAGAAACATCAGTGATGAGAGAGAATCACCAATTGGCTGCCTCCTGCACGTCCCCCACTGGGGATCGAGTCCGCAACCCTGGCATGTGCCCTTGTCGGAATCAAACCCGGGACCCTTCAGTCCTCAGGCCAACGCTCTATCCACTGAGCCAAACCAGCTAGGGCTGGAATTGTGTCTTGCAAAGTCAGGTGGAGAATCTGCACTGTGGTGACAGTTAACTTACTCTGTTGCTTTCATGAAATATCTTTAAACACTCAGGGAGAAATACTCACTGGAACAAGACATTAGAGAAAAGGAAGAGGCCATCAGACAGAAAACGAACGAGGTGCAGGTAAGCATGGTGCTCCTTCTGGTCAGGTTGTCCTGTGTCAAATGCAGGGCAGGGAGTTTCATCGGTGGTGGCAGGATGGGGTCAAGGGGAAAGTGGCCCTTCACTCACTGGGAATTGGAGCTCTGTGGGCGTTTCCAACTGAATTTTCTTAAGTTCCCTATAATCTTAGACAGGGGCTTTACAAATTTATTGAGATATATAATTTGTGTAATGTACAATCACTGTTTTGGAGTGTACAATTCAGTGGTTCTTAGCATATTATGTTGCTTAATCATCATCTCTAATCCTAGAATATTTTCATCACCCCAAAAAGTTACCTCATAACCATTAGTAGTCACTCCCCATTTCCCCTTCCCTGGAAGGTTCTAATCTGCTTTCTGTCTCTCTGGATTTTTAAAATATATTTTTATTTACTTTTATAAGTATATTTTTATTGATTTCAGAGAGGAAGGGAGAGGGAGTGAGAGGTAGAAACATCATTGATGAGAGAGAATCATTGATTGGCTGCCTCCTGCATGCCCCCCACTGGGGATCGAGACCAAAACCTGGGCATGTATCCTGACCGTGAATCAAACTGTAACCTTCTGGTTCATAGGTTGACACTCAACCACTGAGCCACACCGGCTGGGCTGTCTCTATGAATTTGTCTGTTCTGGACATTTTATATAAATGGGCTTGTACAACATGTGGCCTTTTGTGTCTGGCTTCTTTCAGTCAGCCTGAATTTGTGAGGTTCAGACAATGGCCTCTAACCTGTCTTAGAACATTCTTGCTCAGAGTGTTTCCTAGTGGGTGGTGGTGATGGCAGAGACTGGGGTTGTCTAATTACCTGGGCTCAAACTCGGCACTCCTTAGTAGCTTGATTTTGGACAAGTTACTTAATGAAATGTCTCTGGGCTTTGTGTGACATTGGTAATGGGTATTCTGCTTTTCTGGGTTGTGGGGCTGGAGCATGGGGTTTGGCACATGCTCAGTACTCACTTGGGGCCAACTCAGCTATTCAATGAGCAGAGGGGAGGTTGCACCAGGAGCAAAGTGGTCAGCACCTAGGAACTACACCCTTGAAGAGACATAAGTTCCTGCAGCATCCCAGGTGTGAATGCATAGAGAAGGCACTGCCACTGGGAGAGGACTTGAGTTGGCCATGGGTCCTTGAGCTGGGACTGGCTCTGCTTGGGGTCTTGAGTGCTTTGAACTCAGAGCTGAGGGAAGGAGGAGCACAGTGGAGCAGTCAGGATGCCAGCTCACCACGTCCCACCTTGGTGACCATGGGTGGGTGGCTTAGCTTCCCAGCCTTCATCTCTAGCTGACAGTGAGGATCAGTGCATGGGCTGCTCTGCATAGAGCTGAGAGTAGCATTTGGTTCCAGTGTGTGCTACATGAGTGGCTGGTTTGTTCTGGGCCACTTCCTAGGGTGGGGACCCGAGTCTGGGCTAGGGAAAGCCAAGTCGGGCTCACAATCCTACCTATTCCCTGCATTTACCCACAAGGGGCTGGAGAACTTTATGAGACACTAGAGGGCCCGATGCATGAAGATTCGTGCAAGAATGGGCCTTCCTTCCCCTGGCTGCTGGCACCGCCTTTGCTGTGGCCAGAGCCGCCTTTTTGCTCTGGCCCAGAGCTGCCTTTCCGCCTTCCCACGCTGCCCAGAGGCCCAGAGCGGCTGGGGTGGTGCAGAACGCCTGCCCCTGGCCACTAGGGCCTGCATATGCAAATTAACCTGCCATATTTGTTGGGTTAATTTGCATACTCACTCCTGATTGGCTAGTGGGCATTGCAAAGGTATGGTCAGTTAGCATGTTACTCTTTTATTAGTGTAGATGGGGTGGATGGCACTTGATCCTGTCCACTGGCCCTGTGAGAAATTTCCTCTGTCATAGCTGCAGTCTGCAGACAGGGTGGGGTGGGTGTGCCTACTCAGCTTTAGGACTTGAATTGGTTCACACTGTACTGTGTCCAGACCCTTCTTCACTGGTTTCTCAGTCTCTCTGCATATTGGCAGTGAGGACTGAGCCTTAGATGGTCTCCTGGAATGTTCTGGGTCAGAAGGCAGGGACTGGACTACCTCTGATATTCAGTGCTTTTTTTTTTTTTTTTAATCCTCACCTGAGGATGTTTTTTCCCCATTGATTTTTAGAGTGATGGAAGGGCAGGGGTGAGACAGAGAGAAACATCGATGTGAGAGAGACACATTGATTGGTTGTCTCCCACATGCACCCTGACCATGAACGGGGATCGAGCCTGCAACCCAAGGTATGTGCCCTTGACCAGAGTCGAACCTGCAACCCTTCAGTCCTCTGAGCCAAACCGGCCAGGGTTGATATTCAGTGCTTTTATAAGAGCACCTCACAGGTGAAGTGACTATTTTTTTTTACATGTTTGTGCTTTCATCCAGTCATTTTATTCTTACCGTGCCCTCTGATTTTCACCTTAGATACAAAGTGCTCCAACCCCCACCCTTCGCCCTCCCCAGGTACCCACATTGCTTCACCTTCTATCCTTTAATTTCTTGGTGTGGTGTGGTGGAGCTAGCCTCCCCTTCCCTCATATCTTTTTTTTTTTTATTATTAATATATTTTTATTGATTTCAGAGAGGAAGGGAGAGGGAGAGAGAGATAGAAACATCAATGATGAGAGAGAATCATTGATCGGCTGCCTCCCGCACGCCCCCTACTGGGGATCGAGTCTGCAACCCAGGCATGTGCCCTCGACAGGAATTGAACCCAGGACCCTTCAGTCCACAGGCCGACACTCTATCCATTGAGCCAAACCAGCTAGGGCTCCCTCATGTCTTAACCCAGTCTGAGTGGTTCTCCCTTCCCACCATATTGCCTAAGCCAGCTGTAGTTTGCATTCTGATCACTGAGGATCTGGGTGCTGTAATGTCGTTTAACTACCAAGGAAACCAGTCACCGGTTCTCTGGCATCTGCTCCCAGCCAATTCTGAGAAAGCCATTGGGTCTTTTCAAGAGATTCAATCTAAAGTCTGGAGGTACTGTCCCCTCTGGTCTGTGGCAGGCATGGTGAGACCCCCCCGAGCCCCTACTGGTGGGCTCCAACAGCGTACCCCTGCCATCTTTTTTTTTTTTTAATTTAATATTTATTGTTCAGATTATTACAATTGTTTCTCCTTCCCCTCCCCCCCCCTATAGCTCCCCTCCACCCGGTTCCCACCCCACCCTCTGCCCTTACCTCCCCCCCATTGTCCTCATCCATAGGTGTATAATTTTAGTCCAGTCTCTTCCTGCACCCCCACACCCCTTTCCCCCTGATAATTATCAATCCACTCCCTTTCTTTGCCCCTGATTCTATTATATTCACCAGTTTATTCCTCAGATTTTTAATTCACTTGACTTTTAGGTTCACTTGTTGATAGATATGTATTTGTTGGTCACAATTTTTATCTTTACTTTTTTCTTCTTCTTCTTCTTAAAGAATACCTTTCAGCATTTCATATAATACTGGTTTGGTGGTGATGAACTCCTTTAGCTTTTTCTTATCTGTGAAGTTCTTTATCTGCCCTTCAATTCTGAATGATAACTTTGCTGGGTAGGGTAATCTTGGTTGTAGGTTCTTGCTATTCATCACTTTGAATATTTTTTGACACTCCCGTCTGGCCTGCATAGTTTCTGTTGAGAAATCAGCTGACAATCAAATGGGTGCTCTCTTGTAGGTAATTAATTGTTTTTCTCTTGCTGCTTTTAATATTCTCTCATTGTCTTTTGCCCTTGGCATTTTAATTATGATGTGTCTTGGTGTGGTCCTCTTTGGATTCCTTTTGTTTGGGTTCTGTGTGCTTCCTGTACTTGTAAGTCTATTTCTTTCACCAGGTGGGGGAAGTTTTCAGTCACTTTTTTCTTCAAATAGGTTTTCAGTATCTTGCTCTCTTTCTTCTTCTGGCACCCCCATAATTCTGATGTTGGTATGCTTGAAGTTGTCCCAGAGGCTTCTTACACTATCTTCAGCTTTTTGGATTCTTTTTTCTTTTTGCTTTTCTGGCTGAGTGTCCTTTGCTTCTTTGTATTTCAAATCTTTGATTTGATTCTTGTGTTCCTCTAGTCTGCTGTTGGGTCTCTGTATAACATTTTTTATTTCAGTCAGTGTATGTTTAATTTCTAGTTGGTCCTTTTTCATATCCTCGAGGGTCTCGTTAAATTTATCGGCCTTTTCTAGGATATTCTTGAAAAACCTTATAATCGTGGTTTTGAATTCTATATCCAGTCGTCTGTTCTCCTCCATTTCTTTCATTTGTGGTCTGTTTCTTTGACTCCACATTTTCGCTGCTTCCCTGAGTTGGTAGGGTAGCTTTGTGTGCTAGGTGGCCTATATGGCCTGGTGGGTCAGCCTCCCCAGTTACCTGAGGTGGACACTCTTGGTGCTCCCCTTTGTGGACTGTGTGTACAGCCTTGTTGTAGTTAAGTCTTGATTGTTGTTGGTATCACTGGGAGGAATTGACCTCCCAGGCCAATTGGCTGTGAGTATCAGTTGTGTCTATGCCGGGATACCTTCTGTATTGGTTGGACACAGCCTTATAGGACCAGACTTGCAAGATTGCAAAAGCCTCTATGCTCAGCTTGGATGGGGCGGAGTCTCGGGGCTGAGCATACAGTCTTGGCTTCCCGTCAGCCCTGTCCTTGCGCACGTGCCTCCAGACCTCTGCTTTCCCCGGCTCCCCTGAGTTTCCGCCTGACAGTCCAGATTCCCCCTGCCTCATTGCCCCTAACCGCTTCTGCCTGCCAGCCTAATCCTCCAGGGGCTCGCCCGGAACTGGGTCTCAGTGCAGTTGGAACTGGGATTCAGTGCAGTCAGGAGCTTCTGATTCCTTCCGCTATGGGAAGCCTGCAGCAACCTCCGCAGTCAGACCTCTCTGTGCGCACTCACGTGTGTGCGCGCGCCTCCAGATCCCTGCCCGCTGCGGCTCCCCCGAGTCTCCGTGTGCCTTTCTCTACAGTCCAGACTCCACCCGTATGAGCCTGGTTCCATGGGGTTTTGGCTGGAGCTGGGGTTCAGTGCAGTCAGAACTGGGGTTCAGTGCAGTTGGGGGCTTCCTTCCCCTCCCGCCAGCCAGGCACTCAGCTACCCTTCCTCTCTGTGTGCGCGTCTCTGTACCTCAGCACTTTGCGGTTCCTCTGATCCGTGAGCTTTTCTCTTTCCTTCTAGTTGTAGAATTTCCACTCAGCCAGCTTTCCTGTGGTTTTGGATGATGTCTGTTCTGTCTTTTAGTTGTTGTTTTGAAATTGTTGTGCAAGGCAGCAGTTTAGGTGCTTACCTAGGCCGCCATCTTGGTTTCTCCACCCCTGCCATCTTTACGACACTTGGGTACATGTACACCTTGATAGACACCCCCGACAGCTGGGAGGAAGCCTAATTCTAGCCAGGCCAGCCCTGTTCTTTGGGGGCCTCATTTGTAAGCTGGCGAGAATGATGGCAGCTCCTTGGTCAGGGACAGAACAGTATATTTTTCTTAAAAGTTCTATGAAAACAGGTTTATTTCATTCCTGTTGCCTTTTCCCAGATGGGTCAGGCCAGGAGATCATGCACCACACCTGCTGGCACAGCTATGGATCAGGGCCCAGTGTGGAGTGGGAGCCCTTTGTTCCACTCAAGTCAGTTTACGTTTGGTTTTAAGCAGCAAAAGCTCAGCTCAGCCTCAGCCCCCACAGTCCTGTTCATATCACCCCCTCCCCCATCCTGCCTTGGGGATCTCTCAGCTCCATTTCCTTTGCTACCCACTACTGTACTGGTGAGGGCCTGCGGCATCTTTTTGTTTTGTTTTTGTATCAACAGTTTTACTGAGATATAATTCACCCATTAAAATTGTATAATTCAGTGGTTTTTAGTATATGCACACAGTTCTACAACCACCACCACAATCAATTATAGAACACTAGCGGTCCGGTGCATGAAATTCGTGCATGGAGGCGGGGGTGTCCCTCTGCCCAGCCTGCATGCTCTCCAATCTGGGACCCCTCAAGGGATGTCCAATTGCTCTCTCACAATCCAGTACTGCTGGCTCCCAACCGCTTGCCTGCCTGCCTGCCTGCTTCATTGCCCCTAACCGCTTCTGCCTGCCAGCCTAATCACCCCCTAACCACTCCCCTGCCAGCCTGATTGCCCATAACCGCCCTCCCCTGCAGGCCTGGTCACCCCTAACTGCCCTCCCTTGCCAGCCTGGTCACCCCTAATTGCCCTCCCCTGCCGGCCTGGTTGCCCCCAACTGCCCTCCCCTGCTGGCCCGGTCACCCCTAACTTCCCTCCCTTGCCAGCCTGGTTGCCCCTAACTGCCCTCCCCTGCCAGCCTGGTCACCCCTAATTGCCCTCCCCTGCAGGCCTGGTCGCCCCTAACTGTCCTCCCCTGCAGGCCTGGTTCCCCCCAACTGCCCTCCCCTGCAGGCCTGGGTCCCCCCCAACTGTCCTACCCTGCAGGCCTGGTCCCTCCCAACTGCCCTCCCCTGCCAGCCATCTTGTGGTGGCCATCTTTGACCACATGGGGGCAGCCATCTTGTGTGTTGGAGTGATGGGCAATTTGCATATTACTCTTTTTTTAAAAAAATATATTTTATTGATTTTTTACAGAGAGGAAGAGAGAGGGATAGAGAGTTAGAAACATCGATGAGAGAGAAACATCAATCAGCTGCCTCTTGCACACCCCCTACTGGGGATGTGCCCACAACCAAGGTACATGCCCTTGACCGGAATCGAACCTGGGACCCTTGAGTCCGCAGGCCGACGCTCTATCCACTGAGCCAAACCGGTTTCGGCTGCATATTACTCTTTTATTAGATATGATTTTCATCACTCTAAATAGAAACCTTATTCCATTAGCTGTCACTTTCTATTACCCCTACCCCACCCCATGAGAACTACTAATCTGCTTTCTGTCTCTCTGGATTTGCCTGTTCTAGACATTTTATATAAATGAGATTATATACCAGGTGGTCTTTTGTGTCTGGCCTCTTTTTGTGTGTTTTTTGTTATTGTTAATCTTTACCCGAAGATATTTTTTGCATTGATTTTAGAGAGAATGGAAGAGAGGAAGGAAAGGGGAGACAGAGAGAGAGAGAGGGAGAGACATCAGTGCGAGAGAGAGACATGCATTGGTTGCCTCCCACATGTACCACAACCCTACTGGGGCCGGGGATTGAACCTGCAACCCAGGTATGTGCCTTTGACCAGGAATCGAACCCGAGATCCTTTGGTACGTAGGTCAACACTCTAACCAATGGGCAACACTGGCCAGGGCCTGGCCAGCTCTTTTGCTTAGTATGATGTTTTCAAGGCTCATTCATGTTGTATTGTGTGTTAATGTTTCATTTATGTTTATGGTTGAGTAATGTTCTGTTGTGTGGCTGGACCACATTTCTTTCATTCATTCATTCATCAGTTGGTGGATAGTTGGGTTTTTCTACTTTTCAGCTATTGTGAATAGTGCTGCTATGAGCATTGATGGGCAAGTTTTTATGTGAACATATGATTTCACTTCTCTTGAGTGTATACCCAAGAGTGAAATTACTAAGCCATATGATAACTCTATGCTTAACCTTTTGAAGGACCTTCAGACTGTTTTCCAAAGTGGTTGCATCATTTTACATTCTCACCAGTAATGCGTAAGGGTTCCAGTTTCTCTGTATCCTCGCCAACACTTGTTATTTCCCATTTTTTATTATAGCTTTTCTGTTGGATGTGCCCCAACTACTTCCCTAATTATGATGGCATCTTTTCATGTGCTTATTGGCCATTGTATATTGTCTTTTGAGAAAATTTAGTTCCAATCTTTGTCCATTTTTTAATTGGGTATTTGTTTTTTTATTACTAAGCTCTAAGAGTTCTTTATGTTTTTTAGATATAAGTCCTCTATCATACACACACACACACACACACACACACACACACACACACGTATATAATTTGAAGATATTGTTTCCATCTGTGGGTTGTCTTTTCATTTTTTAAAAAATACATTTTTATTGATTTCAGAGAGGAAGGGAGAGGGAGAGAGAGATAGAAACATCAATGAGAGAGAATCATTGATCGGCTGTCTCCTGCATGCCCCCTACTGGGGACCGAGCTGTCAACTCAGGCTTGTGCTTTTGACCAGAATCGAACCCGGGACCCTTCAGTCCACAGGCCGACACTCTGTCCACTGAGCCAAACTGGCTAGGGCCTTAGTCGGCAAACTGCGGCTCTTTGGCACCTTGAGTGTGGCTCTTCCACAAAATACCACGGCCTGGGCGAGTCTATTTTGAAGAAGTGGCGTTAGAAGAAGTTTAAGTTTAAAAAATTTGGCTCTCGCCGAAACCAGTTTGGCTCAGTGGATAGAGCGTCGGCCTGCGGACTGAAAGGCCCCAGGTTCGATTCCGGTCAACGGCATGTACATTGGTTGTGGGCACATCCCCGGTAGGGGGTGTGCAGGAGGCAGCTGGTCGATGTTTCTCTCTCATCGATGTTTCTAGCTCTCTATCCCTCTCCCTTTCTCTCTGTAAAAAATCAATAAAAATATATTTAAAAAAAAAATTTGGCTCTCAAAAGAAATTTCAATCGTTGTACTGTTGATATTTGGCTCTGTTGAACTAATGAGTTTGCCGACCACTGGGCTAGGGCGTCTTTTCATTTTCTTGATGGTGTACTTTGAGGCACAAAAGTTTTAAATTTTGGTGAAACCCAGTTACTTTATTCCTTTTTTTTTTTTTTTGCCTTTGCTTTTGGTGTTACATCTAAGAACTCACTGCCAAGCCCAAGGTCATTAAGATTTGTCCCATATTTTCTTCTAAGAATTTTATAGTTTTAGCTCTTAGATATAGGTCTTTGACTTATTCTGAGTTAGTTTTTATATATGGTGTGAGGTAAGGGTCCAGCTTCACTCTTTTGTATGTGGAGATTCAGTTGTCCCAGTGCTCTTAGTTGAAGAAACTATTCTTTCCCCCACTGAATGGTCTTGGCACTCATCAGAAATTCAATTAGCCATAGACGTGTGGCTTTATTTCAGGACTCTCGGTTCTATCCCATTGATCTCTATATATCTCTCTCCTTATGCCAGTACCACACTGCCTTGATGACTGAAGCTTTGTGGTAAGTTTTGAAATAGAAAAGTATGAGTCTGTCAACTTTGTTTTTCTTTTTCCAGATTTTGTTGGTTAGACCAGCCTGCATGGCTCGTGGTTGAGTGTCAACCTATGAACCAGAAGGTCATGGTTAATTCCTGTCAGGGTACATGCCCAGGTTGCGGGCTCAATCCCCAGTATGGGGCTGCCAGGCAGCCAGTCAGTGATTCTCATCATTGATGTTTCTATCTCTCCCTCTCCCTTCCTCTCTGAAATCAATAGAAATATATATGTAAAAAAAAAAAAAAAAAGATCGTTTGGTTAGTCTGGATTCCTTGAATTTCCTTATGAATTTTGGAATCTGTTTACAGTTTCTACACAGAAGCCAATTGGGGTTCTGGTGGGGATTTCGTTGAGTCTGTGGGTTGTCTGCATTATCTCTGTTCTCTCTTTGCTCAGACACCTCCCCCACTGTGACCTTAGTGCCCTTTCTAAACATGAGCTGATGGGTCTTTGTCTCTGCAATGCTCTTTAATGACTCCTTATCCATTTCGGAACAAGGCCCAGATTCTTTGACATGCTTAGGCTGTTAGCCACCTGCTATCCCAGGCTGCCACACTTTGTCTCCCCCTCCCCCATCACCTGTCCTTCCCTCAGATGTGGTAAACCTACACCCCGACTCTTCACCACCAATCCCTTTTCAGACATTGTGTGTTATCTCCCAAACTTGTCAGACTTGAGATGTGCTCTTTGAATTAAAGGTCAGGGGCAGGTAGACTGTGGAGTAGAGAACGCAGCTCTCCAAAATAACTCAGAGATGCATTTTGCCTGTTGAAAGAAGAGAGAGCCGAGATGTTCCTGTCCTCAAAGCAAGGGAGAGGGAGACCATGCACAGTCTTTGGGTTTTGTCCTGAAAAGGCAGCAGCCACCTGCAGCTCTGGCCAGCCCTGGGGGTCAGCCTTACCACTTGTCCTTCTTCACCTCCACTAGAGATCCTCAAATTCACCCCTTTCTTTGAGTCCACAGCTACCTCCTTGCCTCGGCCACTGTCACCTCTCCCTGGACCCAGCCTGAACCCTCTGCCCACCGTCCTGGCTCCCTCTGTTGGCTCCGCAGGCTACATTCTCTTCTGCTATCCTATTTCAGATAGATAAGACATTCCATAAGACTTTTGTCTTGTTGAAAATCAAAGATGAGAAGCCTCCTGTCCTCCCTTTGGTCTCCAGGGATGCAGTGGATTTGCTCCCAGGCCTTCCCTTGTGCATGTTTAAGGAGAGACATCTATGCATATTCTCCCCTTCCTGTTTGCATGAATGCCAGGGTGCAAAACACATGTGCTCTGTTGCACACCTTGTTCATTTCACATTGTAACTGGGAACTTGAGATCCCTTGAGTGGGCTGTACTGTAAGTCATCAGCCAGCCCTGCCTGGTTGAATTTGCATTGTTGATGATTTTGCTGTTAATAGATGTTTATGTTTTCACATGTTCCATATACTTCTAGGATGCTTTTCCTAGGAGTGCAGTTGTCAGGGACAAGGATTCCTGCACTGGCCATCTCTGTAGATATGGCTGACTTGGAGGGGCTTTAGCAATGGAGAATCAGCAGGTCCCACTCCCACATTTGAACAGTCTCCAGGGGCTTCCCTCTGCCGCCCTCATCCTGCTTCCCTTTGCTCCAGCTGGAATGGACATCCCCACACCCTTTGGAGCTCCCTGTGGCCCCTTCCACCAGACCTCTCTATTGGATCTTTGAATTTACTTGAGACTGGTGAACATGGGGCATGTCTGAGATAACATGGTCACATTCCTGCCTCTTTTTCTGGCTGCCACCTGCTTGTTCTTCGGGTCCATCCTAAGTGGTACTTCCACTGCGGTCTTCTCCACCCATTTTGCATCAGTCTGGTCTCCCCCTTCCCCCTCGTGACTCTACCAGCACCAATGCTGTCTCTTCATGCCTTTCATCCCAGTTCATTTGTGTTTAGATGTCTCCTCTCTCCTGCCCACCCCCAGCCATCGGTCTCTGGAGAGCTCTTTTTGTCAGGGACCCAGCCCCTCTCCCAGTGCCTGGCCTCTCTTAGGCCATCGGTAAATATTTGCTGCAGGGACTTAATGAGAGATTGAGCCAAGTCACCCAGCTAAGATGCACACATTCACAGTGGGTGTGTGCAGGGTGCCACCCCGAGCACAGATGTCCAGGGGCTCTAGCCCAGGCGGTGATCTGTTATATCAGCATGGCTCGTTTTCACCAGTCTCAAGTAAATTCACACAACCCTTCCCTAGGAATTACAAAATGACTTAGACCGGGAAACAAGCAGTTTACAAGAGCTGGAAGCTCAGAAACAGGATGCCCAGGACCGCCTGGATGAAATGGACCAGCAGAAGGCCAAACTCCGAGACATGCTGAGTGACGTCAGGCAGAAGTGCCAGGATGAGACTCAGATGGTGAGTCCCGCTCGAGTCCAGATGGGGAGGGAGCTTCCCAAGGGCTTCTCCAACCTTGAAACACAATGTGGAGCATCCTGCTGGTTTGATAGAGTAGTTGGACATACCATTTGGAGAAATGTTCACACATTTGGAACTTGACCTCAGTCTCACCTGCCAAGTTGTAGGAGTGATCAGGAACCCATGTGTGTAGCCAACCTACCCTGGCCCATGCCTGACAGCATGGGAGTCCAGCACACCTCTCTCCTTCCTCTGCCATCTTCACTGCTTGTCATAAACCAGGGAGGCCCTAGCCTCAGCAGATTATAAAACCCTCTTAGGCTTCGTATGGGGACATTCAGCCACTAGGACAGATTGCCTGTGTTTGTTCGAGCTTGAGCTTGAGTTCCTCTTTATCCCAACATGACTTTCTGTTAGTCACATGGGTGAGCATGTCTGCCTTGTTGTTTCTGTCTTTGTTTTGGGTGTAGAGAGAGGGCCCATGAGGAAGTCAGGCGTCTGGCCTCCCTGGCTTAGCTTGTTTAAGAACCGTGAACTAAGAATTCTCCCTTGGAGCCATATTTCATCTTGTTTCAGATTTCCTCATTGAAGACCCAGATCCAGTCGCAGGAATCTGACCTGAAGTCCCAGGAGGATGACCTGAACCGGGCCAAATCGGAACTGAACCGGCTGCAGCAGGAAGAGACCCAGCTGGAGCAGAGCATTCAGGCTGGAAAGGTTCAACTGGAAACCATTATCAAGTCTCTGAAGTCCACACAAGATGAAATCAACCAGGTATCTCCCTGGGAGCAGGCCCTACCAAGGCCTAGGGTTTTCTGCCAAGCAGAGCAGCTGCCATGAGCTGTTTGACTGGCAGGGCCAAGTGTCTGCTCTGAGGCCTCTTGTTCCCTTTGCTCTCACTCACTTCACTTGCGTCCTGCCGCCTGGAGGTTAATTGCTGAGAACCCCTGGTGTGTGTTCTAGCATCATGTTGACTTTGGTCTCACTCTTTTCCCTTCCCTGCCTGAATGCATCTCATTTTCAGGGAGTGGGCAGGGGCAGAATGAAAGGCATTAAATTAATGGCTCACTGGGAGAGAGCATTGGGTTTAGGAAATGATCTCATCAGCCTGGTTCTCCCATAAGCATGAGTGTGGGAGACATGTCCCAGTGCCTCTCTGTCCCATGCAGATTTGAAGACTGTTACATTGAGGAGGTCCCAACCTATAAGCAGTATTGAATGCAGGGCCCTCTTCAGTTCTTCAAGCTTCCTGGGCAGCCCCTCCCTGCCCTGCTCTGGTGTGAAGGCCATGTGGCCTACAGCGCTGCTTACCAGCAGAGGGAGAGCTCTTTTGCTGCCCACTAATGTGATAGCCATAGGACTCCCTGCTGGCCCTTGGGTCTCCCTCTTACAAAATGGGGGTTATGTGTGCCCTCGGCAGTATTGAAATGGCTATTTGTGCTTCCTTCCTTCCTTCCTTTTGTTAATTCTCACCTGAGGACATTTTTTCCCATTGCTTCTTCAAAGAGAAAGGGAGGGAGGGAGGGAAAGAGGGAGAGAGAGAGAAACATCAATGTGAGAGACACATGGATTGGTTGCTTCCTGCATGTGCCCTGACCAGGGGCAGGGAGTGAACCCACAACCCAGGTGCATGCCCTTGACCAGGAATTGAACCAGAGAACCTTTGGTATGCAGGCTGACACTCTAATCACTGAGCAACACCAGCCAGGGCTGTGCTTCCTTTCTTAACTAAATAGAGCTTTTGTTCTCTTTGACAGTTTACAGACAAAAATTGATCACAAACATGTACTAGGGGGGATTTAATACCTAAATTGTGCTTTGTTAACATCTGTAGGATTACATTAAATATTTTTAGAATTTGTAAAATCTTCATAGGAGCCAGGATATAAGAGTATGTTATTAATAATAATGATAATGATAACAGTAACTGCTATTTATTAATGCCCACCCTGCCAGACTCTGTTTACTTATGATTTCCAATGGTTCACTTTGGAGAAGAGGAAACAGAGAGGTTAGGTCACCAGCTTGAGGTCATGCTGTGTGTACGAGACATTTAAAGTAAATGCCTGGGTCTGTCTGACCTCATAGATTGTCTTCCTTTCCTGGGCCTCACACGTCTTCTCCAGGACAAGGAGGAACAAGTGGGTAATAAAAACCCTATAAAAGAGAGTATTACTTTGAACAGATTGTGAATCTGGGTTTTGTCTCATTTCAGTTTGTTTAGAATCGACAAATGTTTCTTTGAACTCATGCCTCTCTCAGGGGCTGGGGATACAGAGAGGTCTTCTGGGGCCATGAGAAGGACCTTGTTTTGGTTTATGAGGGGTCTCACTTCTTATAAATATGGTGACAGGGGTCACCTACTCCTTAGATGGGTAATTTAGTTACCCACACGAATTGCTCAGGGTTGTATGAAAAACATGTCTCGCTTGAGAATTTTCCCCTAAACGCCACTTAATGCAAGTGATGTCTTTGTTGTGCAGGCAAGAAGCAAACTTGCCCAGCTGCATGAAAGCCAGCAGGAAGCCCACAGGAGCCTGGAGCAATACGACGAGGCACTCGATGGGGCCCATGGCGCCAGCCTGACCAACTTAGCTGACCTGAGCGAGGGTGTTTCCCTGACAGAGAGGGGCGGTTTTGGAACCATGGTAAAGGTGGAATAAATGTATTCTGGTCCTGGGATCAGGTCCCACATTGGCATCTGAGAATGCCCCTCCCACTCGGTCCAGCACATGCCAGCTTTGTTCTATCCAAGTGCCGGGTGTTTCTCATTTTCACTGCTGCTTTGAGAGTCCCCACCAGCCCTGCAGCCCAGTGTATGTGGCTGTGCTCCATCCAGGGCAAAGCAATGGGATAGCCTGACTCCTTTGTAAAACCACTTTTTTAAAGACTTCCATCTCCATGGGCCAATCACCCAAATATGGAAGGCTTGCCAAACTTAACCAAACTTGGATCAGTCTCCTAAATTGTGAAACCCACATCCTGCTAATGGAGGGACTGAGGGAATGTGTTTGTCTGTTTCCACAAGGAGCACCTTGAAAATCAAATGTATTGGTAAAGATAAAGAAAATAGCCCTCTTGGGACATTACTGTCTCACCTATGAATTGGCATCTGTTCTGAAATATTGGTTACATTTGAAACTTTGGCACATGAGTCCAAACCTCATGACCCTGGGGCCCTGATCAAGGCCCAAGGGGCCATTGACCTCTTAGGTTGCTGTGGTCTCTCAGGCTTCTGGCATCCAGCAGGTGCTACTTTTTCCTTAGATTGTCACGTCTCCCTGTTCCCACCAGTCTGCCTTTGTAGCCCTGAGCCCTGGTGTGTGTTGTTTCCAATTTCGTCTGGCTGAGGAGCGTGTCTCTGTGCTCTGGAGGGTGCCAGTGGGACGTGGTTGGTCTTGATGGGTTTGTTATGCTTTGCTCCCAAAGCCTTTAGCAGCTCACCTTGCACTTCATCT